>NC_077230.1:16953368-17284618 GCF_027887165.1 Monodelphis domestica | reverse complement strand
CCATTTTCTTATGATCAAATACAAGTTTTCTTCTCCACCCTGGAACCATGACCTAGAACTGCATATGAGCAGTAGAGTTGCCAATTATGACCAGCTATACCCAGTACCAGCAAAGTGTCCCCTGCTTTCTGACCAATTATTCAACCCCAAAGAGCTCCCAAACCTGCCACTATGGCTATAGCAGCTACCTCTACAGATGCCTCTAGCTGCAATCAATCACATACTCCAACATTCCATCCCCACAGATTTCTCTTGCCAGATTCCCAAGTTGTCTTGGGTAAGAAAAATGTCTCATCCTGACTTTTTATTGGTTCCGATGCTCTAAAGTTCCATTTGATGCATTATCTTAAAGTTGTTTGGAGAGGAATATTGGCAGATTTCAGTGAGGTTGCTACATCTACTCTGCCATTTTGGTTCCATCTTCCCTTGTGATTATTCTTAATGTCTTACCACTGGAAAATTCTTGTACATATCTGCGTGTGATAAATAATGTAGTATACAGACTTCCAGTTAGGAAAGTCATATAAATAATTGCAGAAGAGTTCTTCTGTTCCATATGTTCTCTAGCAGATATCTAAAAAACACCACAAAATTGAATAAAGACAAAGAAAAACTATAAAGAATACCTTCATCCACAGAAAAATAGGCAGGAGACTCTGAGAACTTAAGAAAGATGTCCCAGACAAAAAAGTATTACAGTAAATCAGTAAATAAGCTAGAGGACCAGAGATCCTCCAACAATAATTCTCTGTGCCCTGGAGATAATGAGACTGTTAAGATTAGGCAGTTCCAAGATAATCAGAATCCTCAGTGTTCTGATTCTGGATGCACAGCCAGGATCCAAAAGTACTTGAACCAGATTGGCAGCTCAGACCAGAAGAACCGAGGGATTCTCTGACTTGCCATACTTTATTTTTATTTTTAATAAGAGATTTCTACATAAGTTTTTCAAAGTTATATGATTCATGTTATCTTCCTCCCTTTCCCCTCCCCTCTCCCAGAGCTGATGAGCAATTCAATCTGGGGTATACATGTATTGTTATGCAAAACATATTTCCATGTTATTCATTTTTAAGTGAATGATCTTATAAAACCAAAACCCCAAATCATATACCCAAATAAACAAGTGATAAATCAGATGTTTTCATCTGCATGGCTCCAACAGTTCTTTCTCTGGAAGTGGATAGCATTCTTTTTCAGAGGATTTGGGATACTTTAGAAGAGCCTAAAGATTTTAATACTATGAACCTGGATGACTTTTGGGTCCCTGAAAGAGCAAACATACTAGGGCAATTGGAAATTAGTGGGGAAAACCTAGTAAAGTGAAGAAAGGTTAAAAAAGGACCAACAAACTACATCCAAGAGCACAAGAAGAACCAGAGCTAGTAACACAAGTACACAGAAGATACTCAATTCTTTAGAGAAATATTATGAATCTAGAGATGTCTAAAAGATACACATAGTTCCCAATAATTTTAAACAGAGCCTCAGAGAAACAAGTCACAAAGATTGCAATAATTCTGGGTGAAATGAAGCCAAAATGTTAAAATGAAATTACAAGTGCTAAAAAGAACAAAGAAGGAACTAAAAGAACATTGAGTAGTTTAGAAAAGCGGGTTAGAAATCTCATCTCAATTGTAGACTTCCTGAAAATTGGTATGAAATAAACAGAAACCAAGAATTCTGAGATAAGATACTAAAAAAATAAAAATAAATCTTTTTTTAAATAGAAGAAAACATGAAGTATTTATTATAAGAAATAACTGACCCAGGAAACAGAGCAAAGAGAGATAACCTAAGCATCACTGGACTACCAGGAAACCATGACCAAAAAGTCTTGATACTAAACATAAGGACAGCTAGGTGGCTCAGTGAATAGAGTGCCAAGTCCAGAGTCAGGAAAATTCATATTCCTGATTTCAAATCTGGCCTCAGATACTTTCCAGCTGCATGACTTTGAGCAAGTCACTTTACTCTCTTTGCCCAAGTTTCCTTATCTATAAAATTAGCTGGAGAAGGAAATGGAAAACCATTCCAGCATTTTTGTCAAGAACACATTAAAAGGGATCACAAAGAGTTAAACATGACTGAAATGACTAAACAAAAACTAAGATGAAAATTTCCCAGATCTATTAGATCCAGAGGGTAAAGGAAAATATTATCCACCAATCTTCTTTCTACTGAAAAAATAATTAAATAAAGACTTTCAGGAATGTTGCAACCAAAATCCAGAGTTTCTAGGTAAACGAATAAATACTGCAAGCAGCAAAGGAAAAGAAAAGAAAAATTACAGTTAGAATCACACAAGACCTGGCATATATAATCATAAAGGAGAGAAAACCTTTGAATTTTATATTCAAAAAGGCAAAAGATAAAAGCTTACAAGAATAACATACTATGCAAAATTAAGTATAATTCTACTGGGGAAAAAGAGGATGATTCTTTCCTATAAAGAGGGCTTTCAAATATGCCTAATGAAAAGATCACTAAGAAACAACTTTGAAATGAAAACATAAGAGTCAAGATAAAGCTAGAAAGATAAATGCATTTAAGAAATTAGAAAAGATTATATGATGATGGAGTGTTTATATTCCAATGGGAGGAAAAGAAACAAGTATCTCTTCCAGACATTACCTTCAGAGGTTACAAAGAGAGATAAAGAAGGCTTGGGATAGTCTGATTCTGTTTTAATGGTATTAAAAGGAATATACTAGGAAAGGAATGAAGAAAAGTGTAGAATTTAGTTCTTATAATTGAGGTATATAAGAGTATATTAATATGGAAAAAGATTAGAGAGAGCAAGCATCACTTGAACCTCACTCTCATCTGAAGTTTACAAAGGGCAATGGAATACAAACATGCACACAAAAAGTTTGGTATGCCAATACAGGGATATAGGCCAGACAGGGACATGGAAAGGAGAAAGGACAATTTAAGGGGGAGGGTAGAGTCCAAAAAGGAATACACAAGTCATAAGAAAACAAATTAAATTTCAGAGTGTGGTTAAAGAAGTGCAGAATAAAAGGAAGAGGAGGAATGGTGAGAATCAGTTACAACAGAGATGATCTGTGTGAATGAAAGAAAGGAGAGGCAAAGGAATATATGCAAATCACATCAATTTTAGATTCCCTAGTGTTGATCATACTACTACTTTACCATTTTCTTCTTTGTAAAAGAGAGTAAGGCACCAAAAAATGGGGGAAAGGTACAAGAAGATATGATGGAAGCAAATATATAATTTATAATCATAACCATGAATGTGAATGAGATGTTTTCAGTGCCAAATAGAAGACTACACAGTAAGAAATGATGATCAGGTTAAATTTTTACATAGAAAGACCTACATGAAATTATGAAGAATGAAATAAACAGAATCAAGAGAATATTATATATAGTAACAAAAATAATGTTTGAAGAATAATTGTGAATATCTATCTTCAGAGAAAGAACTGATAAAAAATGTACAACATAGTTGACATATATAAATATAGATAAAGAGATATACTTTTAAAATTAAAAAAAATTTTGGTCAAAAATTCCTTCTCTAGTGCATAGAGGAAAGGGAGAAAGAGAAAGACATGGGAACTTTAATGTAACAAACAAACAAATATATTTAAACTAAGAAAAGGGCAGTGATGTGGTCAAACCTTGGCTTTAGGAAGATTAATTTGACAGATGAACAGAAGATAGATTGAAATTAGGAGATTGAGGTAAAGAAAATAAACAGAAGGTTATTGTAAGAGTCCAGATATGAGATGATGAGGTACTGTCCCAGGGTGGTAGCAGTGTCAGAGGAAAGAAGGAGCTGTACCTGAGATGCTGATAAAGTATATTTGCTTATACTTGACAATAGATTAGTTATGGAAATTAGCGAGAATGAAGATTTGAGGTTGATTCCTAGGTTGCAATCCTGAGTGACTAAGAGCATCACAGTACCCTTCACACCAAGAGGAGAGAATTTGGGAGGAAAGATGACTAGTTCGGTTTGGACTTGACGAATTTAAGATATTTTCAAAATATACAGTTTGAGGTGTCTAATTATCATTTGGAAATGCAAGACTAGATGTCAGGGGAAAGGTTCAGGCTGGACCAATAGATCTTGAGAATCGATTATCTTCATGGAACTAATAACTGAATTCAAAGTTGTTGAAGAGTTCAATAAATAAAATTGTAAAGGAGAAGAAAAGAAGGCCTAGGATAGAGTCTTGGGAGACACCCACAGTTACTAAGCAAGACCTAGATTCTGGATGAGAATCCAGCAAACAAGAATGAGAAGTGATTAAACAGGGAGAAGGAGGTCTAGAAGACACAAGAGAAAAGAGTATTGAGTAGAAAAGAATCAACTGCAGAGAGGTCAAGAAGGATGAAGATTAAGAAAAGACAATTAGATTTGTCAGTTGATAACTAAAAAGAGCAAGTAGAGAAATATAAAATAGTCACACTATATTCATAAACATTTTTACATATTTACATATTATCCAATAATTTAAGTGAGAAAAATAGAGAAATCCCATTAAAACTAACTATAGGATTTATGAAATATTTGTGAGTCCACCTATCAAGATATTTACAGGAACTCAAGACAATTACAAAACACTCCTTTAGAAATGAAGACTAACCTAAATAATTCAAGAGTTATTAATTGCTCATTTTTGGACATGCCAGTATCATCAAAATGACAATACTACTTAAATTTATTTGTTTATTCAAAGTCATAATTATTAAATTACAAAAGAGTTGCTCCAGATAGCTAGAAAAAATAATAACAGAATTCATCTGGAAAAATAAAAAAATGAAGAAACTCAAGGTAGAAAATGAAGAAAAGTGGTAAGGTAGGCAATCTTAGTACTTCTAAATTTCAAACTGTTATAACTCAATCATCATCAATTAGATAAAGGCTGAGCAAATTATGGAATGAATGGTATGATATGAATGGAATAAATGAAAGACTATCGAGTTAGAAGGAATGATGAAGGAATTAATTCAGAGAAACCTGAAAGGTCTTGTGTGATAGGATGTGTAGGGATAATGTACTACAACATTGGAAAGAAAAATAAATCTGAAAGACTCAAAAACTCTAGTCAATGCAATGGCCAACAAAGATAACCAGTAATAAAAAATAGTCTTCCCACTTCCTGATAGATGATAGGCTGAAGGTACTGAAAGAGACCGATATTGTTAGTCCTGGCCATTATGTGGATTTGTTTTCCTTTACTGTGCTTATCAATTACAAGAAACTAAGTTTGTTTTTTGATTTGTGGGTGGGGAAAATTTTTAGGAAGAATTGGAACTAGTGAGAGTAACAAATATATATATATATATATATATATATATATATGTATGTTCATATATGTATAGACACATATGCATATGTGTCTATACATATAACCCAATATACTTTTTAAAGTGATATGTTTAAAGAAAAAACAACTTTCTGTTAAAAGCCTAATACTGTGGGGGCAGCTGGTCTAGAGGCAGGAAGTTTTAGGTTCAGATCTGGCCTCATTCACTTCCTAGCTGTGTGACCCTGGGCAAGTCACTTAACTGCATTTGCCTAGCTCTTACCACTGTTCTGCCTTGGATCTTGATACCAAGTATCAATTCTAAGAGAGAAAACAAGGATTTTTGGTTTTAGGTTTTTAATAGATATTCTTAATCAATGTCATGATTAGGTGTTTTTTATTTCAACTTGAAAATATGAACCCTTAAATTATTTGCAAAGACAAATAAATACCAAATTGCCTTTTCCAAACCCTCATCGTCACAAATAGACCTTAAAATAGCTAATATTTATACAAAGTTTCACATTCCTTATCTCAGTTGCCCTCTCAACAAGGCAAGTATTATACTACTCATTTTACAGATGAGGAAACTAAAGCTCAAAAAATTTGCAATTTGTTCAAGACTTGATTCTCTACTCTCCTGACCAAAAGTGTGGCCTTATTTTTATGTTTTTTTTATAGGCATATTTATAATGGCTATTTATAGAGATAAAATGTTTAGCTAAGGACTAGAGTCTTAGACTTGGGGGTCACCCACAGAATGGTGGTGTCAGTTGAAGCTTTGATCATTGATGAATATTCTAAAGGTGAAAGGGTAAAGGGAAAAATGGTTAGCATACTGAAGTTTGAAAACTAAGGAATGCCTTCATCTAAGTAACAGGAGGAAAAAAACGATGGGCAAGCAAAGAAAACAAAAATCAAAGGAATGTGGTAACCAAGTCAAGTCACCAAGGGTTTATTAAGCATCAACTCTGTGCCAGACACTATGTTAAGCACAGGGGCTAAAAAGAAAGCCAAAAAAATAGTCCCTGCTCTTGAGGAGCTCACAGGCAAATGTGGGAAACATTAGGAGGGAAAACAAAATATACAGATTAAAAATATACACGATAAATTGAAGATAGCCTCAGAAGGAAGGCATTAAGATTACAAAGAGCTAAGAAAGGATTCTCATAGAAGGGGAGACAAGATTTTAAGGAAACCCAAGGAGATGGAGATGAGAAGAGAGAGTTCCAAGCATGGGGAGAGACAGAAATGCCTCTAGTTGGGAGATAGGAACAGCAAAGAGACTAGTGTCACTGGATCGCAAAATATGTAGGGGGAAAGGAGCAGGTCAGAACATTTATTTAGTTATTTAAATTATTTATTATTAGTTTATTTGTTTGTTTATTTATTATTATATCAGGTTTATTGGTCATGCCAGCATCATAACTGATAAAGTAATATAGGGCTCTTTCACAACCAGGGATGACCTAAAATGGATTAGGCAGCCTAATAAATAGATTTTTAGAAGCTCATTATTCAGTGTCTCCCTTAGTCATTCCAAGACATCTTTAATTGGTGGTAGCTAATTAAGAGGTGGCCCATCAACCTATCCATATGCCAGAAAAGAACTCCTGTCTCCTTCTTTTATTTGTTAACCAAATTCTGTTAAAAAGGAAGGCATTCCTTGGGATTCCCAAGGACAAAGAAAATGCAAAAAGCAGTAGACTAGATGGTATCTCTGACCCAGATTCCAGACCCAGGAATACACATAATTCTCCCTAATAATACAGTATATAGAAAATAAAGTCTCACTGTATAACCCAAGACAGCTAGGAAGGAGCCAGTATATGAAGACTTTTGAAAGCCAAACAGAAGAACTTATATTTTACTCCAGTCCAGGGAGTTTGTATTAAGTATGGGGTTTGTGATATTTCAATCAGACACATTGGCAGGTTGAAAGCTTAGTTTCCTGTCAGAAAAAATGTTACTTTCTTCTCCTTTCCCTGATCCGCTTTGCCCAGTATCACAGAATCCAAGGCAGGGAAAAATTCCAGGGAGTCAAAAATCAAGTATATTAAATGTTGTGGGGAGATCAAAAAGGGAGAGGAGAGTGAGTGGGCTAACAATGGAGGGATGATTCTGAGGTAGGGAAGTGTCACTATGTGTTAAAAATGTGCCAAAGCAAAAAATTGGAAATGGATGGGACATTCATCAACTATGGAATGGCTGAACAAATTGTGGCAAATGATTATGATGGAATACTATTGTGCTATAACAAATGATGAGAGCTTTCAGAAAAACCTGGAAAGACTTACATGAACTGATGCAAAGCGAAGTGAGCAGAACTATGAGAATATTGTACAAAGTAACAGTATGATGGTCAACTGTGAAAGACTGCATTATTCTCAGCAATACAATGATCTAAGACAGTTCTGAAGTACTTATGATGAAAAATAACTCCAGAGAAATGACTGATGGAGTCTGAATGCAGATCAAAGCATCCTTTTTTTATTGCCTTTATTTTTCTTGCTTTTTTTCTGTCTTCTTTCACATGTCTAATACAGGTATTTGTTTTGTATGACTGCACATGTATAATATATCAAATTGCTTCCCTTCTCAATGAATGAGAAGGAGAGGGAGGAAGAGAATTTGGAAATCAAAAGTTTAGAAAACAAATGTTATTTGTTTTTACATGCAGTTGGAAAAATGAAATGTTGTTTTTTTTTAAAAAAACCTTTAACATGCCAAAGGAAAAATGAACTGTTTCAGGGGCTGGTATTATAATAACTAGCAAATACTGGGCTTCTCAACAATCCATGAACCTGACCACTATCTTGACCACACTCTCAACAAAAGTTTGCAATAGTCTGCTTGAAACTGTTTCTCCACTGAACTACATCTATGGTTTTATGATGAATATCAATGAGAAAATAGGAATCATTTCACAGAATTTTGCTTTGTGGACAAATTGGCAAAAAAAAAAATCAGGTTAATAATGAAGGGTATAGTTATAAGAGAGCCAATTAATTCAAGATTCTAATAACAGATTGAGATAATAAAATTGTTTCCCATTAAATGGCTATTGTGGGAAATTACCTTGCTGCTAGAAAGTAGAGTTTTCAAGGTTCCTTTCTTTCTGAAGAATATTATTTCAAAAGTAATCTTGAATGAATAAGATATTTTATTACTATCTTCTATTGGTTTTGTGATCCTCAAGTATTGTCATGTCATCTAATTTGGTAATTTAAATATTTCAAATGTTGGTAAATGTAATTATATTGTGGTTGCTAATTCTTCTCTACCTTGACACAAAAGTTTAATCAATATAGAAGACAAGATTTTTTTTCCTATTTTTTTTTCAAACCCTTACCTTCTGTCTCAGTAATAAATAACTCAGAAAGGCTAGGCCTAGGTAAATGGGGTTAAGTGACCAGCTAGCAAGTGTCTGAGCCTAGATTTGAACCCAGGTGTTCCTGATTCCAGGTCGGACATTCTAACCACTGAGCCCCTTTTGGAGGTGAGGGGGTTTTTAAAAATGAATTTTGTTTTTTCCAATTACATGTAGAAATAATTTTTACAATTGTTTTCTGACATTTTGTAATTCTGATTCTCTCTCTCCTTTCCCCAAGGCAGTAAATAGTCTGATATGGGTTATATCAGTGCTTTCAAACAATACATAGAAATCCATATTCCCCATGTCATGACTAAAGATATGTATCACATATACAATAAAAAACTTATGAAGGAAATAAAGTGGAAGATGTCATGTTTGATCTGCAATCAGATTCTAACAGTTCCTTCTTTGATTGTGGATAGTGGTTATTTTTTTAATCATGAATCCCTTGAGGTTATCTTGAAACTTTGTTTCACTAATAACACTTTCATCCTTTACAGCTGATCATCATGGAATATTTCTATTACTGTACACACTGTTCTCTTGGTTCTGCTCACTTTACTTTGCATCAGTTCACATAAGTCTTTCTAGATTTTTCTGAACTCATCCTGTTTGTTTCTTGTAGTTCAATAATTTTCCATTACAATCATATGCTACAGCTTGTTCGGCTGCTAAGGAGAAATTTTTCTTTTTTTAATTAAAAAAAATTTTAATTCCAAATTTTACCAAGCAAAACAAGCATTTCCATATGCAAAGAAAAAGAAGATTGTACTGTGAAGATTGGATTAGGCTCTCCCCTGATTGTAACAATGAAGGTACTTGGCTCTTCCTTAATGGTGAAGATTAAATTGTAATCCCCTGTCTATTTTTAGATTTAATCCCCAGAAGTGTAAACAACATACTTAAAGCAGAATGGGAAGATCTGCCTATTTTTAGATTTAAACCCCTTAAGTGTAAATACAGTACTTAAAAGTTGAGCATGAAGAATATTCATAGCTGCCCTCTTTGTGGTGGCAAAAAATTGGAAAATGAGGGGATGCCCTTCAATTGGGGAATAGCTGAACAAATTGTGGTATATGCTGGTGATGGAATACTATTGTGCTCAAAGGAACAATAAAGTGGAGGAATTCCATGGGAATCCTGGAATGACCTCCAGGAATTGATGCAGAGTGAGAGGAACAGAACCAGGAGAACATTGTACACAGAGACTAATAACTGTGGTACAATCGAATGTAATGGACTTCTCCATTAATGGCAATGCAGTGACCCTGAACAACTCAGAGGGATTTATGAGAAAGAACACTATCCACATTCAGAGGAAAAACTGTGGGAGAAGAAACACTGAAGAAAAACAACGGCTTGATTACATGGGTCAAGGGGGATATAATTGGGGATGTAGACTCTAAATGATCATCCTAGTGCAAACATCAACAACATGGAAATAGGTTCTCATCAAGGACACATGTAAAACCCAGTGGAATTGCGCGTTGGCTCCAGGAAGGGTGGGAAGACGGGAGGGAGGGAAAGAATATGATTCTTGTAACCAAGGAATAATGTTCTAAATGGACTAAATAAATTTTTCAAAAAAAAAAAGTTGAGTATGGAAATCTTCCCATTTGGGATTTAATCACAAAAAGTGCAAACTTCTGGGCAGTCCTAGAGCAGAGCATCAACTGTGATTGGTAGATGTAAAAATTAGGGGAAGTGACACAATGGAAAAATGTCTTTAAAAAGAAAGTAACAACTGCCTGAATTCAGTTTGACTTGGAACTCTCACTTGGAGTTGAACCTCCTGTGAGAGAGAGTTTTGCCTGAGTTCTACTGGAAGTTCTACTAGAGTGTAGAATTTTCTTCATTCAGAAGAGTGCTGACTGGACCTGTTTCCTGGTGACCCTTTTTCCTTGACTTTCTGGTGAATGTAAGGCTGACTCCCTTTCCTTGGTCTTTCTGGAGGCACCTGCTTCTGGAGAGGCCCATCGTCTTGGGACTCCTTTCCCTTGGCTGAGTCCTCTGAATTCCTGCCTGGCTCAGAGGAGGTTGGAGTAGCTATCTCTCTCCTTTCCTTTCTTTCTCTATTCCTTAATATATTCCTTCTATTGTAAATTAACTACCATAAATTCCATTCTGACTTGAGTAACTCATTTGAGATTTATACATTTAAATCCCTGGTGACCAACTAAATTATATTCAGTCCAACCATAAATTTAACAGTACATTAATGAAACCACAAATCACTTATATGCTTTAGCTTGCTTTTCTTCATATCTACATAATAAATTCCATCCACAAGTATCCCATCCCCTCCCCATCCTCCACATATCACAGAAGGTATGTTCATGTTCATGAAAATTAAGTCTTTCATAGTTTCACCTTTCAGTTCACTCTGAAGGAAACATTTACAATTTATTCTTCCAGTATTAATTTTGTAGCCATGTAAAATGTTTTTTTGGTTATATTCATTTCACTGTTCATTGTTCCATGTAGTTCATTCCAATGTTTAAATTTGTCTGCTCATCATTTCTTATGGCATAATAGCATTTCATCACAATTATATGCCATTCCTCAACTGGTGGTCCTCCTGGAGGGATTTTTCTTAACATTGGTGAGACAAATCCTCCTTTGAAGAAGATGCTTCTTTAATGAAGGCACATGAAGGTAAAGATAAAATGTTCAGAACTCCCATCTGAGGGCTTATGTGATCCTTACACAGTTTGTAGCAGCCATAAATTAAAATGTAATTGGGAAACACTTAACCAAATAAGTAAAAATACAGTAAAACATAGATAATATAAATATTTGGTTTTCTAAGTCAATATGCAGTCTGCAGTGATTCTTATGTAGAGGTTAGTGTTTGACACCATTGTCATAGTAGATTAAGAGTTCAATATGGAAGACTTGGATTCAAGTTCTCCTAACAACTACTAGCCAGGTGACCATATAAGTGACAACACCTCCATGACCCAGGCAGCCTCTCTAAGACTCCACCTGGCAGAGCAGATTCTGTTCAGTGTTAGAAGGGGCTTCCTCACCATGACTTTTCTATACAGGAATACTTCAGTTCCACTCTAGACCACCACAGTAAAGTGATTATTGCAATAAACAGTGTGGCACCAATTTTTTTATTTCCCATTGCATATAAAAACTATGTTTATACTATATTATACTCTATTAAAATGTGTAATAGTATTGTGTCTTAAACTATATAAACATATCTTAATTTTAAAATACTTCATTGCTAAAAAAATGCTAACCATCATCTGAGCCTTCAATGCCTCTTAACCTTTTTTGCCAGTGGAGGGTCTTGCCTCAATGTTGATAGCTGCTAACTGACTAGAGTGGTGGTCACTGTGGCAACTTCTCAAAATAAGAGAAAAAATGAAGTTTGTTGCATTGATTGACTTTTCTTTGAACACTTGGAGGCTGTGGTAGGGTTATTAACTGGCCTGATTTCAATATCTTGGTGTCTCAGGCAATAGGGAACCCTAGGAGAGAGGGGAGGAACTACCAGTTGGTTGAGCAGTCAAAACACACACACACAAAACACCACATTTCTCTGATTTTGTCATTGCTTTTAGCACAATAATGTTCAGCCCACTTGATGGATATCTACTTCATTTCTAGTTCATTGCTACCACAAAAAGTGCTGCTATAATTTTGGGGGGGGGGGGTTGTATGTAAAGTGTCTTTTTGTCATTAACCTCTTTGGGGTCCACAACGAAGCAATAAAATTGCTAGATCAAAGAGTATGAATATTTTAGTGGGTTTCTAAATTGTTTTTTTTTTCTTAATGGCTCAGAATGGCTATACTAATTCACAGATCCACCAGCAATTTGTTAAGTGTGCCTGTCTTTCCACAATCCCTCCAACATTGACTTTTGCCAATTCAAAGATTAAGTTTGCAGTCTTATATTGGTGGTTCATGACACCTCAAAACCATTATAATAGCATCAAAAGTTACTGATCACAGATTTCCATAACAGATATAATGAAAAAGTTTGAAATATTGCAAGAATTGCCAAAATGTGACACAGAAACACAATGTGAACACATTGTGTTGAAAAAATGGTATCAAAAGACTCGCACCAGGTAAGGTTGCCACAAACTTTCTATTTTTAAAAAAAAGCAATACCTGTAAAGTGCAATAAAGTAAAGCCCAATCAAGTGAGGTGTGCGTGCTTGTACTAATAAAATCATAGATCAGGTCCAAATTTTTTCCAAGAAGAACAAAGCAAAGTATGACTTCTGGTGGTCTAATGTATGTATATACATAATAATACTCCCCTATATTCCAAGTCAGTGTACTTAAGGACAATGAAAAAGGAGACCTGGATGTAGTCAAAAGATCTGATACCTGATTCTGATTCTGCCAACTATTTAGGACTGATTTCCCACTTAATATCCCTAAATGTCCATATAAATGTAAACTATAGACATTTATAACATTTTTAAATAATGTTTTTTAACTTTTGTTTTAGCATCACCTCCATTTTGTACTCTCTCTCTCTCCCTCCCAGAGAACCATTCATTCTACAAAATTAAATTTTAAATGAAATATAAGAGAGATAGAGCAAAGTTTCAGCAAAACAAATCAACAAATTGAAAAAATTCTATTGTTCCATATTTCATCTTGTCTCCTACCTTTGCAAAGAAGCTGGAAGGGGTTGAACTTGGTTATTGAAAGTTCATAGCATTCAGTTTCAGTTGTTTTAATAACAAATTGCATTAACATAGGACCTTAAAGTTTAAAAACACTTTACATGTTACCTGACTTTTTTCTCACTATTTAAATTGTGGTAGTCACTGTGTATATTGTTCCTCTGTCTTTTTTTCCTTTACCTAGCATTAGTGTATGAAGTTTTCCACATTTCTCTGATTTTGTCATTGCTTTTAGCACAATAATGTTCAGCCCACTTGATGGATATCTACTTCATTTCTAGTTCATTGCTACCACAAAAAGTGCTGCTATAATTTTTTTTGGGGGGGGGTTGTATATAAAGTGTCTTTTTGTCGTTAACCTCTTTAGGGTCCACAACGAAGCAATAAAATTGCTAGATCAAAGAGTATGAATATTTTAGTGGGTTTCTAAATTGTTTTTTTTTTCTTAATGGCTCAGAATGGCTATACTAATTCACAGCTCCACCAGCAATTTGTTAAGTGTGCCTGTCTTTCCACAATCCCTCCAACATTGACTTTTGCCAATTTGCCCAGGTGTGAAGTGAAACCTCAGGGTTGTTCCGATTTGCTTTTCTTTTTTTATTAGTGATCTGGAGCATTCTTTGGTTCTTAACAGTTTGCAGTTCCTTTGCTTGGACTACTAATCTATTTGCAAACAATAACATTAATTTTATTACCTGGGGAGAAGAACTTTAGTATGCTCAAATGGAGGGCTTCCTGATGATATGTTTTTCTAATCCTTCATTGCTTGATTTGGGTTAGCCAATGGGTTAGCTTTGAAAACAATTTCCCATGTAAAGCTGCTGAATAAGGCTTCCTTATTTACACCATGGCAATGATGTCATTATGTTCCTGCAGGCTTGGTGGTTTGGTTTTTACTCTGAACATAATTTATCTAGGACTGCAATACATTGCCCCTTTCAGAGTCATTTTGGAAGTGAATCTGAGCACTGAGGGCCCCCATCAGTAGCACCAATTCATACCACCCTGGGCTGCTGCAGGCTATCTTGCCCAGGGAGAATTCCAAGTGTGAGTTCACTTTCAATTAGAAATTAGAAAGCTGTTACTTCAGATGCAGAATACAGCAATTCCTTATAGATCCCTTTTAGAAATGTTTGTTTGGGACCGAACGCTGCCAACACTAGGAGCTTCTCCCTTTCTCAAAACCTCTTCAGGGCAACCTCACTGACACTTCCTTCAGTGGAGCTCCCTGGAAAGGGGACTATTCTAGTTTGGGAACATTGGTATGACCCTGTTAATTATATTTTTGCCAGCCTGTCATGAGACACAGGAAAAAGATGAATGAATAAGTAGATGAACGAAAAGGCATTTATGAATCCTTTACTTCCTATGTGCCAACCATTGTGCTAAGCTGTGGACTTGAAAATAAAATAAACAAAACCAAAAGCAGCCCTTACCCTCAAGCAACTTCCATTCTCAAAGAGGAGATTCTGTTTAAAGGCAACTAGTGGCTGAGGGATATTTTGCTTTGAAAGACTCCTAGAGGGGGAGTAGATTAGCAAATGAGGGCTAAGGCAAGGTTGATTTGATTATGATTCAAGAAATGGAAAGTGGCTAGAGAAATAAGGAGGTTCAGCTTGGTAGGACTCAACCTAGATGTAGAGGATAAAATCAATCCAAAAAAGACATTAATATAAAAGTTGAGTTTTCAAAAAAATTTAGTAGTGTATAATAAAGACGCAAGATTAAAATGTTAATTCTGAGGCACAGCTAGATGGCCCAATGAATAAAGAGCCAGGCCTAGAGATAGAAGGTCCTGGGTTCAAAAAAGGTCTTAGATCCTTAGGTCCTAGCTGTGAGACCTTGGGCAAGTCACAACCCCCATTGCCTAGCCTTTACTGCTCTTCTGGGTGTATTTTGATACAGTGTTGATTCCAAAATAGAAGATGAGAATTTTTTAAAATGTTAATTATATTTAAAGTGACTGATTTTCTATTCATCTAATGCACAATGATAGAAACAAAACCTTCTTTGATACCAACACTCATAGCACAGACCAGCAATAGAACTTATATCATGCTCACCTTTCTAAGCTTTTTTATAAAACAACCTTTAGGGGAAAAAAAGTATTTTAGTTTCTATTCCTGTTCAACTACTTACCTTTTTCCTAGAACCTAACTCTTAAATGGATATATTAGGGGTCAGGAGAAACAGAGGTCTTACTCCAACTAGGATATCTCTATGTTATATTCTAGATCCATGTTGGTGAACCTACGGCATGCATACTGGAGGGGGCTGCTCCCCTCTCCCCTCCATAACTGCCTGAGGACATTTCTCTAATCACCAGCCCCTCTGCACAGCAGCCCAATGGGAGCACTTCCTTCCTCCCCTGTCTGGGGTAAGGTGGGGGACTCACATGTGGCATAAGGATTGGGTACTTGGTCTCTAGAGGTTCACCATCACTGTTCTATATCATAGAATCATGGAATTTCAGAATTTCATAATAGTTGAGTAATAAAACTACCATCTCATTCCTCTTCAATAGCCAATACACCTGAAAAAGAATTTTCATTGAAATACATCTGCAGAAACATATTAAAAATTTATTTTTTAGTAAAAGTGAAAATATTAAAAAGTAACATTTTTCAACTGCTTGATCACATGGGTTGATGGGGATATGATTGGGGATGTAGATTCTAAATGATCACCCTAGTGCAAACATCAATAATATGGAAATAGGTCTTGATCAACAACACATATAAAACCCAGTGGAATGCATGTAGGTTACAGGAGGGGGGTGGAAAGAGAGGAGGGAAAGAACATGAACCATGTAACCATGGAGAAATGTTCTTAATTAATCAATTAAATTAAATTTAAAACAAACAAGCAAACAAATAAACAAAAATAACATTTTTCCTAAAGCCCTTTCCTCCTGGGAAAAGTCTGTTGGAAAGGTGGGGTATGGAAAAGAACTTTTCTTAAAGAGAAAAGGATTAATGATGGAAACTAGCCTTTGGACAAAAAGTAAACTCTTATCTTATTTACATAATTGAGGTAGGTCCAAACTAAGAGAAATGACCTCTAACATAATGTTCCAATTCAGAGAAGATTCTCAGGTCTTGACATCTCTGGGAAGAATTCTTTTGGCTGCTTCTAAGGAATGGTCTGGGAGGAATGGGATTGTGATGTTGTTGTTTTACTGAAATTTTAACCCAGATTGTATTTTCAAATATTGTGTTATTCTTTTTCAAGATTTCTGTAAAGGTTACCTAAAATTTTCTTGGAGGAACAAGTAATGTCCAAGAGCCCTGGTTTGGACCTCTCTTTCTCTCTCCAAGCTGTTGTTTGTCCTTTATTTTGAAGAAGACCAATGATATTACAGGGTGAAATCTTGACTGTGAATTAGATTTAAGGGAGGCAGAGTTGCACAGTCATCAGCCACATTCTTTCTTCCAGAATCATTAAAAGTCATTGATTGACAAGACAAAAGTCAGGATAACTGGTGATGGTCCACAACTATGGCATCTTGGCCTGGATATAGATTAATATTAACTTAAATAAAATTCTTTCAGGCAGATTTTTAAAAAATTTTATTTAATTAGATGATTTAGAATAATTTTCCATGGTTACAAGACTCATGTTCTTTCTCTCCCCTCCCCCCACTTCCCTCCAGTATCTGACACACAATTCCACTGGGTTTAACATGTACCATCGATCAAGACCCATTTCCTTATGATCCATATTTGCACTAGGGTGATCTTTTAGAGTCTACTTTCCCAGTCATAGTCCCACCAACCCATGTGATCAAGTAGTTGTTTTTCTTCTGTATTTCTTTTCCCACAGTACTTCCTCTGGATGTGGATAGTGTTCTTTCTCATGTGTCCCTCCGAATAGTTCTGGATCATTGCATTGCTGCCATTATTATTCCTTTGAGCACAATAGTATTCCATCACCAACATATACCACAATGTGTTCAACCATTCCCCAATTGAAGGGCATCCCCTCATTTTCCAATTTTTGGCCACCACAAAGAGCGCAGCTATGAATATTCTTGTACAAGTCTTTTTGTCCATTATCTCTTTGGGGTACAAACCCAGCAGTGCTATGGTTGGATCAAAGGGCAGACAGTCTTTTAGCGCCCTTGGGCATAGTTCCAAATTGCCTTCCAGAATGGTTTCTGGCAGATTTTTGCCTAAAACACAAAGTAAAGCATTAATATTTTTTTTTCTGACACATTTGATAGGTGATCATCTAACATCATCTAACCTTTATCAAAGTTCTCCAATAAGGGAGAATCCCACCACCCCTGGAGATAGCACAATTTACTTTTCCCCTATTAGCTTTAATTGATAATAAGTTTTCCTTTGTATCTAGCCTAAATTTGTCTCTTTGCAACTTTCATGTATTGCTCTTAATTCTGATATAATTCAACGTTAATTAAGGGAAGTCAACTTGTATTTCAAACTTTCATCTAGCCAGAACAGACTGTGTCTTTAAAACTATCTGATTGGGATGGTCCCTCTCTTTCAAGGTAAGTTCAGAGGTGACTGTCTCATTCACCCACAGCTTGGACATCATGTTCTAAGGTGAGTGTGGAGCAAAGGGCCACCTTTATCCTTCCTCTCACATTAGGTCCTGTGTTCCTGAGAATCAGACTTGGTTTGTTTTGTTTGACCTTTTCAGTTCTAGGCACAGGTGCTAGAGTTATGGTGAATGATTTTGGATCCAGGATTCCAGATAAGATACTGCTGCCAACCTACCAGAGCAGCACTAAGAAAACAAGAGTGCTAGGAGGAGTTTTCAACTAGAAACCTTGGTGGGACTAGGACTGTGTTGGAGATGTGGCACACTATGCCCCAGCAGCATGAAGGGAGCTGCTCCATTCCCCCTCTCCAGCAAATCTGAGGACATATTTTTGCATGTCCTCTATTTCCATAGAGGTGATAACTGAAACTATGGGAGTGGGAGAGATAACCCCAGAGGTAGGAGAGGGAAGGAGGGGAGGGAGAGAGATGGAGAGAACAAGAAGAGGGGAGTGGAGAGAATGATAGAGAGACAGAGACAGAGAGAGGTGGGAGGGGAGAAAGGATGCAAGATAGAACCTTAGACAATATACAAAACTTAGAGGATGGAAGGAATATGACGGTGGAAACCATGGAAAAGACCAAGAAGAAGCAAACAGGAAAAATAAGAACCAGAACAGGGAAGTGTCATGGGAGTTCAGTAATAATGGTGAAGTGATAAGACAAAGATAATGGTCAGATGTGTGTTAGGCTATATAACTACTGAATTCCCTTCAAATTCTTAGATTTTGAGATAAGAAAGTATCTAACAGGTTAGAGATGTCAATGGTAATGAATACTTAAGACAGAATGAAGAGGAGTAGAAAAACCCATTGAACTTAATTAGCTTGCTGTAGGATCTAGAGAGATCAATTTCAGTAGAGTGGTTAATTCAGAAGGCAAATGGCAAGGGTTTAAGGTGCAAGATATCTAAGTGGAGAAAAAGAATGTAGACTATTCTTTCAGGAATTTAGCAGAAGAGATATAGAACAATAGTTTGAGGGGATGGCCACCTTGAGGAAAGGCTTTTTAAAGATCTGAGAGACTTAAACTGCCTTAGTTGATGCACATCTGAATAACTTTGTACAGTTCTGGGCATCACCTTGTTTTTTTTTTTTAATATATTTTATTTGATCATTTCCAAGTATTATTCGTTAAAGACATAGATCATTTTCTTTTCCTCCCCCTCCCCACCCCCCATAGCCGACGCGTAAGTTCTGGGCATCACCTTGTAAGGAGAATATTGGAGGTAAACTACAGGGTTCTCAGAAGAGGGCAAACAAGGTGGGGGAACTGGCTCAAGCCTATGAGGTTGTTATTGATTCAATGAAAATTGGTTGAAGGAATTAAAGACGTTGAGTTTAAAGGTCATCATGTTTAGGCCCCAGTAGGTGTATTCAAGTATTTCAAAATCATGTGGAAGAGTGATTGGATTTATACTATTTGGCCCCAAAGTGCAGAAATAGAAACAGTGTATGGGAGTTACAAAGATAAATTTGGATTTATTAACAGGTTAAACTTCCAACAATGAGAACTATCCAAAAGTGGGATGTCCTACCTCATGAATTACAGACTCATGTAAACATCCCCACCATGCACAAACACACACATTAGATTGTAAACCCTTTGGGACCTGAGACTAGCTTTTTTTCCCCTCTTATTTATGTCCCCAGAGCTTAACATAATGCCTTTTGTATAAAAGGAGTTTAATAAATGTTGGGGGGGGGGGTTTCTACTGACTTATTGATTACAGGTCTTCAATCAGAGTCTGGATGAAAACTGGTCAAATACATTATAGTGAAAATTCCTCACAGGTAGGGGTTGGACTAGATGGCTACTGAAGTGCCATCCAACTCTGAAATTCTATAATTCTGTGATTCAGATTCTGTGTAGATCATAAGGAAGGAACCAGTCAATTAGGAAAGATTAAAGATGAAAAGGAGAGGTAATGATATACATTCAATTTAGCTAATATGTTTTTGAGTACCCATAATACTATCTCCCTTCTTATCTGCCTTCCTTTGGATATTCTCTAGCTTATCTGTGTCCTTAAATGATGGTTCCTAGAACTGAATATCATTCTCCAAATGTGGAATGGCCAAGACAGCTTAAGTTCCCCTGATCCTTAACCCTAGGTGCTAATCCTAACCTAGGTGCTAAAGGAAATACAAAAAGAAAAAAGAGTAAAAGAGAGTCCCTCGGGGAATCTATTCTCTAATAAAAGAGGTATCAAGTACCTGAATAACTATAATACAAATTATAATATATGTATAAGATCGATTCAGACATGGTATTATGAAAGATTAGAGGAGCAATTAAGGCAAGCATGAAGGAAAGCCTGTGGAGTAACATTTATCTGAGTAAGACCTTGAAGAATGGGCAATAAGCAAAGGTGAGCTGAGTGCATGGTAGGCACAGAATCAGCAAAACCTAGTGACTGATTAAATATAATGGTAAGAGAAAAGAAAGAATCAAAGATGACTTCAAGGTTTTATGCCCAAATGAAAGGTAGAAAGATTGGTGATTCCATTAAGAATAGAATGAAGTTAAGGGGAATGACTTGAAGGGAAAGACTATTTGGAAACAAAAAATGTGGAGCATTAGTGAAATATCCAGGTGGAAATATCTATCAGGTAGTTGAAAAATGTGGGTCTGGCACACATGTTGGGGCCCTCAAGAGGAAGTCACCCTAATAGATGTGATAATTGAAGCCAGAGAAGTAAGTGAAAGCAATATAGGAGAAAAGAGAGAAGACAGAAAAATTTGAAAAATGGCTACATTTGACAGGTAGGATGAGACACCAGAAAAGATGACCAAGAATAAGATTAAAAAAAAAAGAATAAGGTGTAAAGAGAGGTAGGAAGATTGCCAGAAGGGTTTGGGGTTCTAACTCAAGAAAGGGAATATAAAAAAAGGAGGAACAGAAGTCAGTGTTGTATGATTGAAAATCTGTTACCCTAAAAAAAGAACTACATATCCCAAGAGCCCATTGACTTCCTGTCATTACATACTTCCTATAGACAGAGGATAAAGGGCATGGGCTTTGGAGGCTCCTGGCTCTCTGATGTAGAATCAGCAGTGATGGTGGTGAGTGGGGATGGCTAAAAATGGCTAAACAGTAATGGGCATGTGTTCTTTATTTTGTATCTTCTTTATTCCTTGATTTTTAATGATCATTAATAAATCTCTTAAAATATAATATTATTATTGAGATTTAATTTTAACTTTTACAGTGTCAAATGTGGTAGAAAAGTCAAGCAGAATGAATTCTGACAAGAGATTTTTAACTTTGATGGTTAGAAGAAAACTGTTAATTTCTGAGAGAGCATTTTAAATGATATGATTGAGATGGAAGTAAGATGGCAATGGATGAAAAAATAATTATCTAGGGAAGAAGTAGAGAGAAATTGGAGACTTATTTTAAAGAAATTTGACAATGCAAATGAGGAAAGAAATTAATACTTGAAAGGATAGAAGGATCAAGAACTTTTTTTCTTTTGGGGCAGGGGAATAGAAGAGATTCCAAATGGAAGATACTAGTACAAAAGTATTCTCACAGTACATAAGGGAAGGGCCTTGGAGAGAATATGGAGCACTCATAGACATTCTGTAATTGGTTCTAATTGGTTAACCATTTGTTGAAGAGAAAGCTCTTTGGCTATAGAAGCATTCAAAAAAGCCTTTTTGCTTTCAGGGAAATCCCTTTTATTTTATTCATGTCTGGAGAGCCTTGGCAACTCTTCTGCTCAAGGTGTCTGGTAAGAAACCATGCAAGAAGTGGGATGTTTTTTGCGTCCCCAATAAACAGATCTCTGGTTTATTTGTTTAGCTATTATTATATACTAAGTTAACCGCCACCACTAACAAGAAAAAAATTAACTAAACAAATGCATAAAAATATTATGTGCAAAATCAGAAACTCAACATTGTTTACACTTTGTTTAAAAATATGTAAATTATATATGTATGTTAATATAAACATCCTCAGCTTTTGAATTCCCTTTGAATTTGTTTTACATGGATACTTTTTTCTCTTGATTTTTTCTCTTGATTTTCTCTTTGATTCTCTTGTTTTTAAATGTAATCATGGTATGTATTCTTATTCTCTTCTCTTTTCATCTCTTCATATATTTCCCTTATTTTCTTTCTTATATTCAAGTATTTCCCAATATTTGTCACTTCAATAACATAATATAATCCATAACATTCAAATGTCATGATCTTTGCAGCCATTTCTCCCATTCGTTTGTGTTATTTCCAGGTATTTTATCATTACAAACAAAGCTTCCGTGAATATTTTCATACATATACAACATTTTATCCTCCCCATAATGGTAGTTAGGTCCTAACTCTAGTATTGATATCTTTAGATCAATGAACATGAACAGCTTTAGAACTTAATATATATTTCCATCTTGTTTTAAAAAATTTATAGCTGCTCTAATAATAAAATATTAGGCCTACTTCTCTATATTCTTATCTACATTCAGTTTGGTTACTTTAGCCCATCTGGTTCTCAGTTAACATATATTACCAGGATCATATTTTGCTAGATTAATCCTTGGGCAGCAGACATGATATGTTGCAAGGACCATACTCTTTCCAAAACAAGGCTTTCCAGCTTGGTCATACCAATGGAACTTTTGTTTCAGTGCTATAACCCTTCAGGGATACAGGATTATCTCCATGGCATAATGAATGTTAAGGTAAAACATACAGTATATTTATGCTCTCTATGCCATTGTTCACCAGAAATCATGTTTGGATTGGGTTTATGCTCAAGCTTAGATCTACTACTAACTTCATGCAGATGCATGTGGGCTCTTCAGATATATATAGAGATATAGAGATATATATTGAAAATTTTATTTAATTAGTCAATTTAGAACATTATTCCTTGATTACAAGGATCATATTCTTTCTCTCCCCTCCCTCAACCCCTTCCCATAGCCAACGTGCAATTCCATTGGGTTTTACATGTGTCCCTGATCAGAACCTATTTCCATGTTGTTGCTGTTTGCACTAGGATGATCATTTAGAGTCTACATTCCTAGCCATATCCCCTAGACCCATGTAATCAAGCAGTTGGTTTTCTTCTGTCTTTCTGCTTCCACAGCTTTTCCTCTGAATGTGGATAATGTTCTTTCTCGTAAATCCCTCTGAGTTGTTCTCTTCAGATATATCTTATTTATCCCATTGAAGATTCTATTAATCTCCTTAACTTTTTTCCTATTTTGGAGGGGGGTATTAAATTTATATAGTTCTGAGAGGGGAAAATTTGAGTCCACAGCTATTATTATTTTGTTATCTATCCAGACATCTGTATTTGACCTTTTCATTTGTTCTCTTTCCATTCTAGGTGAAGGGAAAGGAGTCTCATAATCATTGATACCCTGAAGACCAAAGAGCTTACTTTAGGAGTGACTTTCTACACCCCTACCAGTGAAAAGTGAACTAAAGATTCATCTGGAAGAGATACCTTTAGATTTGAATTTGGTGGGTGTGACAGAGGCTGGTACTAGAGGAAAAGTGCCAGGCTAAAGAATATGTGGAATTGATCACCTCGATGGGGGAGGGGCCCCAGGAGTGGATTCCGGAGGAGGAGAAGACTCTGGCTGGAAGAGCAGTGAGTCTCTCAGTCTTGAGATGCCAAAGAGAGAAAGAAGATGGGGAAAAGACCTTCTCCTGAGGGTTACCCATTTTTCCTGGTGGTGACTGGAAATCTTTCCCCTCAATACTTCCCAATTGAAGGGACTTTCTGAAGAGAAACCTGAGCAGACTTTACCTCAGCTCCTGTTGCCCAGGGGTGAGTCAACCTGATTTTCTATCAGGGGGCTCAGGCTGCCAAGGCCTGAGTTCCCCCCAAACTCGAGGATGGAGGGGAAAGGGTTTAGATAGAGATAGGGACCCCCTTATCCCCACTTTCCTTTTCCCATTCTTCCCTGCCTGTTATCCCTTTTGTATTACTGATTGAGTTAACATAAAAGTTAACTGTTCCCCAAGTTGAGTATGAGTGAATGGATCAAGGGGAGACTTTTGGGGTCTTGAGTAGTGGAGGGGGGACAAGAGAGACAAGAGCAAATTGGGGAGAGCAGCTTTAACTAAGGAGGGAAGGCAGAAGGGAGAAAATCTTCAAACCCCCTCTCCTCTCTCTGAGCCAACCCGTTACATCTACTGTCTCCCCTGAACCCTGCTTTGAAAAACAGATTCTCCTCCCTTTCCCCTTATCCATACCGAAAGTCCAAGCTCCCCTTGGGGTACAAAACTTCTCTCCCTTTTATCTTTTTTTAATACAGTGGGACTAATGTTATAAAGGAACTGAGAGAAGTTTTGAGCCTATCTCCCCAGAGACTAAGGTAATATAGGAGCAAGTGTGTCCTACTGGTTTTGGGAGAATTGTTTGTACATTTGCTCTTGCAAAATGTACACCTTTGAAGTTCCCTTTATAAAAGCTATCCAATGTTAAATGGAATTTTTGTACTAGCTACAGGCCCCTCACAAATGGGTAGAACAGTTAGTGAGGGTTCAAGCTGATGTTAGAGAAAAGAAACACTTTAACCTTAACCAATAGAAACCTGAAGAAAGATATAATATGCCTGGCTCTAGGAAAGAGGCTCAGAGCATGCATTTCAATAATCCGAAAAATAGAAAAAAAGAAAAAAAATGCTAATTACCGTGTATTATGGGTCCCAGCTTTAGAAGACTCCAGGACTTCTGAAAACTTTATGGACTTAGTTTTTGTCCAACAAGGAAAAGTGGTCCTAATACCTCCATGATTTTGGTCAAACTTATAGATATCTGATCTCTTCAATTCTGACTCTTAGTTCTTCAGAACTTAGAACAACCAAGGCCTTGACAAGTATATGGCAATCTAATAAAAAGAGGAATAGTATGTACTCCTTGCTGGTTTGAGTCAACACTTCCCAGATACAGGGAGCCAACTCCAATCCCAGAGAAAAAAAGAAGAGTATTTTTAGCAAGAAATGCTATGACCACACTCAAGAAGGAAGAACAATTAATCTGTGGAACAGAAAGGCAGACTTGTTATCATTAATACAAGAGGTACCGTCAATAAACATAAATGTTTTAAAAAGAATTATTTCTTTTCATTCATTTAAAATTTTTTTTGAGTTTTAAATTCTTTCTCTCTTCCATCTCTCCCTGACATGGTTCGAAGGCAAACAATATGATATCAATTATACATGTGAAGTCATGCAAAACATATTTTCACATTAATCATGTTGCAACCAAAAAAAGTAAGAAAAATAAAGTGGAAAAAATCATACTTCAATCTATACTCAGACTTCATCAGTTCTCTCTCTGAAGGTAAATCAAAATTTTCATCATGAGTCCTTCAGAATGTCCTAACTCATTATTGATCTTTTAAGGGTAAACAAAATTCTAATGGCTTTTGTGATGTTTATAATTGCTTTAGAACATCTGGCCCCAAAAAGTCATTATGCTCAGAAGAATGACCGCACTTTCCTTTATCTTACAAAAATTGCACTCTAGTACAATCTTAAAGATTGACAGCATATTTCTTGTGTGGGTAGAAATTTCCCATGTTACCTGATCCTAAAAGACCCCACTACGCTTTGTCTTGAAACACTATATAAACCTGTACCCTCCTCTAGTCTCTTGGTGTAAGAGTTAAAATTTGGGGGGGGGGATGTATCCAATCCTTCCTACACATGTGTTTTTTATTTTTTAATTCTCTCGATCAAAATAAACATCTTTGCTACAGAACTGGTGTGCTTGCTCAGTTTTAAGATTGGCAGATTTGAGAAGTTAAAACTCTTTCACAACTGATCATCGTTTCAATGTTGCTGTTACTATATACAGTGTTCTGGTTCTGCTCACTTCTCATTGCATTAGTTCATATAAATCTTCAGAAAGCAGAAACCATTCTCATCATTTCTTATAGTGCAATAGTATTATACCACAGGCAATAGACATTTATTAAGCACCTACTATGTTCCAGGTATTGAAACACTGGCCCCTCTTCCTCTCTGAGGCTACCTAAAATTCACCTATAAAGTCAGTTTTAGCTTAGGCTTCTGGGTTAGCATCCCTCGAATGATACAATATATGGTTGATTGGGTTGTCAGGAGGAAGAAAAGGAGCGTCAAGCAATACCTTGTCAACTGAGTCCTGTGGTCCTAGGGAATCTAGAGGGTTCTTTATGTGTGTTCCTCAGAGGTACTCTGTGCCTCTCAAGACAGGTTCACACCATGGGCTGTCTGACAAGCTGCTGGAAGTTTTAGGAGTCAGTATATGACAAAGGTCTTGAACAGAGATGACACCATGTCACAAGGACAACAGCGATTATGTCCTTGACAGTAATTGCATATCCCATCCTCTTTTTCCTAAGTTTGTGAGTTCAAGAGGTCCTGGGACCCTGACAGCAAAGAAAGAATATGGAATCTAATATAGAAAAAGAATATCTCAGGGTTAGTAGTCTCCCACCAGTGCAGTTCCACCAAGATCTGATCTTCTAAGGAGGGAAATGAGAATCCAGTGAGACTGAAACATGTAAGCAATGAGGAACCATGGCTAGCCACCACCACCATAGTGTCTCCACAATAAAAGAATGTTGCCTTGAACAGAGATGTTACATAAGTCAAGCCATTCTTCTTTAACCCAAAGTTTTGCTGCCCTCATAGCATTTTTCCTGACTTGCCCAAGGCCACACAGCTAGGAAGTGTCTGAGACTAGATTTGAACCCAGGACTTCTCATTTCTAGATCTGACTCTTGATCCACTGAGCCACTTAGCTGACCCCACCCCCAATCTCTTTTATATATTGTCTCCTCCTATTGAATAGTGAGTTTCTTTTTTGATCAGGGAATTGTCCTTATAAACTATATCTACAACATTTAGCACAATGGCTGGCATGAAGTAGATAATTAAATGTTCATTGGTTTGGTTTAGGTTCCCCACCTTCTATAGCAGCTATTACTGATGCTGCTCACCCGGAAGGAAACTTCATCCTCTGACAGTTTGAGATTATTGTTTCGAGAGAATTGAAGACAGTTGAAAACCAACAGACAGACAAAAGCAGACCCTCAAGTCTAAGAAGTAGTTCCAAAGAGCTAAAAAAGAGAGATGGTGCTGAAGGGATTTCTTTACTTAATTTCCAAGTTTCTCTAGACTTGACAAGTGGACATAATGCTGATAATACATTTAATATAATATTTAATGAAAAAAAATCTGCATGGGAATGTAAATGGTTATAATGCTTTGATAAAGTTACTCAAAATTATATGCAACAATTTAGCAAATTTTAATAAATAACAACATCTTGTTTGAAACTCTTATTCCCTCAGAGTTGCATAATTTCCCTTGATGAGGCACAGAACTGTTTAAACATTTACATAATTGATAATTTGTGTATAATTTTCTAAACTTTGGAACATGATTATCGCCACTTGTCTCTGAGTTAGAAGGAAAACCAAACACTTTGGCAAATTTTCTTCAGTTGCTATCAAAGTTATAAAGAAAACAAACATTAGGAGGGAAAAAAAATAAAAATCTGACGGGTCTACTACCAGTATAATTATTACTTTATATGACAATAACACATCTCAGAACAAAATTAATTTGGGCATAACAAGATAATTGATTTAAATCAGGCAGGTTTTAATGGATTTAAACAAGAATTCCTTTTCCTCTTTCAGTTGAGTGGGTAGCCCTAAGTTCTTTCTTGCTGGGACTATCTATGATGCACTAGAGTCAAGAACTAAATTATAATCTTCATGAGGAAATGGAGAATGTCTCTGTTATTGCTATATCTCCTTAAACATTTATACTGTACTCAACACTTAGAAGACCTTCAATAAACTGCTGTTGAATGAATGAATGAATGAATGAATGAATAAGTCAATCCTATGCTAGTATACTTTTTTTAAATAACTTCTTCAGTT
This sequence comes from Monodelphis domestica, assembly GCF_027887165.1. NCBI lineage: Eukaryota > Metazoa > Chordata > Mammalia > Didelphimorphia > Didelphidae > Monodelphis > Monodelphis domestica. The sequence continues at coordinate 17,256,841 of NC_077230.1, read as the reverse complement.
TTCTCATCTGTAATAAGGAATAGTACCTGCTCTGTTTAAATCAAAAGAATATTTAAGGACCAAGAGAGAGCGAGAGGGAGAGAGAGAGAGAGTGTGTTAAAATCATCTGGAAAATGGAAAGGAAAATTCAATGTATTATGGCAGATTGGGCTTGTCCTTAGTCCCATGAATATGGGGAAAAACAGACTGGTATCTTTGGAAGAAACTAATAATTATTTTATGTAAACTGGATTCCACATGTAATGTAAATATCAATATAACTTAACTTGTACAACTTCAAATTAAGATGGTGACATAAAGAAGCCTAGTGTTTCACAGAAACTCCAGCAGGTATCTGAAAATGTTCAATGATAAAGAAAACCAAAAGGAATCAGAAACTAATCTAGTCCAAAATTGCATAAAAATGTCAGAAATGAGCAAATTCTAGTAGATGTTCTCACCAAGAAAGAAATGAGGCTAAATAAACAAACAAGAATCAGGGGAGAGGTGTCATATATATTATGGAAACCAACCCAAGCAAGCAAATGATTTGGTTAGTCCAGATTGGAAGAGGATTCCCACAAAGCTGATCTGAAACTAATTAGCTAGTGCTCTGAGCAAACTATTCCAAAGTCCAGTAATTAGGAAACTAAGGTCTGTCATAATAGAAGAAGGAACAGAACTAGTTCTCATAGATCACTAAATAGGTATACAGGACCCAGTCGTGTACTTCTTAAAGTAATATCAAGAGCCAGGGACAACTCATGTCAGGGTGCCAGCACCAAAAGAGCTATGCAAAAGGCCTGAGAATAATATGATCTCCAGCATCCTACAGAGGTTTGTTAGGGTCACAGTAGAAGACAGATTCAACTCTCAGTAGGAATTGTTCAAGGAGAAAAAACACAGGATCTGACTGAGGTGAAATCTGTCAACATGAAATCTAGGAATCGCAAACTTGTGTCCTAGTGGGATCTGATGAACTCCAAGTTTCAGGACTAGCTTATAGGTCTGAGACCCCAAAGTTTGTCCTTGTTCCCTGTTCCCATAAGAATCTACCCTGAAAGGAATCCCAGGCTGGCAGTTTCAGAATGAGTGGGGGATCCTCAGGGGAATGACAATCCTAGCTGGGTGAGATAAGCATATGCTAAGGCCCTCTTTGCCTTAGGTAGTCTCCCCTATGGTATCAGAGAGCCTTTCCCAAGAAGATCTACACCTGGGCAGGAACCATCCTTTAGTATCCATTGTAAGCAGCCCCTTCTCCTACACCCTAGCCTCTAGCTCTGATTCTTTTCCCAGGCCTGTTTGTATCCTGTCAGTATAGTTTGAACACTCCCATTTACTTTGTAGCTATAGTGATGTCAATCATCTTTCCCTGCCCCTGGATTCCCCAAATGGTATAGAGGTTCCCCAAATTCTTTTGTTCCTTTGAGTCGTCATCTAGCAAGGTGGCACTCCCAGGGGTCAGTGACCAGAGCGGCCAGAGTTCAATCCTCAGACTCTGTGCGGTCGTGTGTGGCCCATAGCTCTGTGTTGAGGCCTACTAGAGTTGAACCCCTTTTGCCTTTGATTAAGGAATGATTTTGACTATTTAATAGTTCTGGGTTTTTTCCCAGTCAACAAATCCTACAGGTAATCACCAGGCAATGGAGGCCAAAAACAGAAATTGTGGGACAGAACAAGACTCCTCCAGATCACTAGCAACATTCAGACTACCGAGGGGTCAGGACCTAACAAGATCTTATCCAATCCATTCAAGAGTACAGATGAGTACTGGCTCAAGCAAAATATTCCAATTCAAAAACCAAGGTTGCAAATATGAGTAAACAGAAGAAAACACTGAACAAAATGAAAAAAATATTATGGAATAAGAGAAAATCAGGTGATAAACCCAAAAGAATCAAATATTTGCCCAATTACAAAAATCTCAGAAGGAAAAAATAAAGACTACAGACATAGCAAGAAAAAATGAAAGAATAAATTAAATTTTTAATTCTTTTGGGAGGAGAAAATGGAAAGGAAAATTCAACATATTATGTCATACTGGGCTTTTCCCTGAACTCTTGCATGTAAGGTAAAACAGACTTTGGTAGAAACTAATAGTTATTTTATGTAAAGTGGCTTCTATATGTAAAATGGAGATTTGAACCCTAGAATTCAATCCCCAGAAGTCCTTAGTATTTCCCAGAATTCCCTATAATCTCACCTGAGTCTCCACCTGGGCGAGATCACAATGAGTATTTAACTGGCTCTCTGCCTCATACGTGTCTCTCTTTTTCGCTACTCAGCCATTGCAATGGTGTAGTAAGTAAGCCAAGTGCGGGCATTATGAATTGGCTAATCAGACATGGGCATGTGATGTATTTTCTTTATTCCTTGATTTTCTAATAATCCTTAATAAACCTCATAAAATATAATACTTCTATTACTAGAGACATTTAATTTTTACACATGCATAATGTAAATAATAGTGATAGGTATGGGTGCTTAGTGAGTGGATGGAGGGCTGTAATTATTTTCATCAACCAGTAAGCTGCTAAAAGGGAAGGTTGGTATGGGGAGCAATAATGTATACACTGAAAAAGGATTATAAAAAGAGATTCTAATTGTGTCCAATGGAAAATACTCTTTTCATCCTGGCTTGGCCTGGGTCTACTCCAAAGACATTATCCATTCTAGTCTGAATATTTTTTTGTTTACCTTATCTTACTTATCTCTCTCTGATTATAATCTCTCCTATACTTTAGCTTCATGCTGATTAATGGTTATGATCACAGAGTGACCAAAAAATTTGTGATAGCCAGAGATTGTATCTCATCCAGCTCTCACTTTCCCCAATACTGACCAATTCTGCATCCTCTAATTGTATTATATATATATATATATATATATAATCACTAGTTATAGAATCACTAATAATATTGTTTGCGTAATTCAGTGGTTATTACCTGACAGTGATCTGGCTCCCACTGCCTGAATAGCCAGTCCCTGGAGCTTGTTGAGCTCCAAGGTCAGAAGTGTGCTTTAGGAAAAAATTACCTTAGCAGCTCCAGGAGGATAAACTGGAGGAAGAAGGAGACTTGAAGCAAGGGGACCAGTTAGAAAGCTTTTACAGCAGTCCAAAGGAGAAATGATAAAGGTCTAAACTAGTGTTGTGGATGTCTGCATGAAGAAAAGGGTATGAATGTGGAAACTATTATGAAGATGGTAATAACAAGATTTGGTAATTGTTTGGATATGTCGAATGAGTGAAAGTGAAGAGTCCATGATGACACAAAGCTTGTGAGCCTGAGTGACTGAGAGCATGATAATTCTTTCAATAGTAATGGGAAAGTCCAGAAGGGGGAAGATTTAGAGAAAAAATAATGACTCCTGTTTTGAGATGCCTATTATTGTTTCATTACTTCAGTCATGTCCAACTTTTGGGGATTCCATTTTGGTCTTTTCTTGGCAAAGATACAAGGATAGTTAGCCATTTCCTTCTCCAATTGATTTTATACATTAGAAAACTAAAGTAAATGGGGTTAAGCTATTTGCCTAGGATCACACATCCAGGAATTGTCTGAGGCTGGATGTGATTTCAGGAAGATAAGTCTTCCTTACACCAGGCCAACAAGCTGCTCAAGAGGCTTGGAGGATATGCAATTTGAGATAGCCAAGAAGTAGCAGGAGATTTGTGACTCCACACAAATTTTTATAGATGATCTGGGAATCATCTACAAAAAGATAGAAACTAGATCCAAGAGAAATGAAGAGATTGTCAAGGGAAATAATATAGAAATCTCGAATAGAAACAGTTTTTCCAATTCCATTCCTTCAAATCCTTAGCTCTAAGGTTTATTACTTCTCAGGAAGGAGATGGGAGAGAAGTAGCCTCTGCTTTTGGACTACTTTTTCTGGTTTAGAATTGGGGTCCTTTTGGGGAACGGTTGAACAAATTGTGGTATCTGTTGGTGATGGAATATACTATTGTGCTGAAAGGAATAATGAACTGGAGGAATTCCATGGGACCTGGAATGACCTCTAGGAATTGATGCAGAGTGAAAGGAGCAGAACCAGGAGAACATTATACACAGAGACTGATACACTGTGGTACAATCGAATGTAATGGACTTCTCTACTAGCAGCAATGCAATGATCCAGGACAGTCCTGAGGGACTTATGAGAAAGAATGTATCCACATCCAGAGAAAGAACTGTGGGAGTAGAAACACAGAAGAAAAACATATGATTGATCACATGGGTTGATGGGGATATGATTGGGGATGTAGACTCTAAATGATCACCCGAGTGCAAATATCAATAATATGGAAATAGGTCTTGATCAATGACACATGTAAAACCCAGTGGAATTGCTCTTTGGCTGGGGGGACAGGGCACAGGAAGGGAGAGAAAGAACATGAATCATGTAACCATGGAAAAATATTTTAAATTAATTAATTAATTAAATAAAACTTTTCCATTAAAAAAAGAATTGGGGTCCCTGGGCAAATAATCTCAACCTAACTTATGGCAACTATCAGATACATTTCTTATATCTTCCTTTCTGACATTCAAATGAATGATTGAGGAAAATGTACTGAAGCAATCTATACTTTGGGGGCAAAATTATTGTTTCTGCTGGAGGTGCTCAAAACTACAGATTCTCTGGGCCCAGTGAAGTGTCTTACTGGGTTGAGAGTCAGAACAAGAGATGGAAAGTCCTGGGTTCATAGCTAGCCTCAGATACTTCCTAGCTCTGTGATCTGGGCAAGTCACTTAACCCCCATTGCCTAGCCTTTACCTGCCTTGGAACCAGCACATGGCATTGATTCTAAGACAGAAGGCAAGGATTTAAAAAAAAGAAAAGAAAAGAAAAAACTTCAGATCCCCTATAAAGTGTAATGCTCCAGTTATACCTGAAAGGATTTTACCCATACATTTCATTATCTACCTACAACTTTCTATTTCTCAAAGTATAAAATAGGAGCAAGCTTATACTGATAAGAGATATGCAAATTAAAACAACTGGAGTTCCACTTTACATCTCCCATAATGGCAAAGATGACCAAAAAAAGGAAAATGTCCATGGGAGTGGTGGGGATGGGAGAATGGGGCAGGAATAGCCATTCATTATTGCTGAGGCTGTAAAGTCATCCAACCATTCAAGAAAGAAATTTGGGACTAAACACCAAAAGTCACCTATTACTTTTTGACTCAACAAATACACATTGCATACATATATATGTTTATGTGAATGTTATTGTTCAAAAGAAGTACCATAGAGAAACCTGGGAGGACTTGTGTGAACTTATACAGTGAAATAAGTGGAAACAGGAAAATAACTCATGTAATTGTTACCACATTGCAAAGAAAAAAATTTGAAAGATTTTAAAACTTGTGAATCTTAAAACTGCTCAGACTCTATCTACTTCAGAAGATTTGATAAAGCTATTTCCCATTTTTAACAATGGAGGTACTTGGTCAGGAATGTATTGAGAACTTTTAAAATTACTCCACCCTGCTCAGACAGTTCCTTAAGAGAAGATAAAGTTGTAAACTCCTGATTGAACAATGAAAGTCCCCAACTCATACTTATAGTGAAGCAAAAACCTTAAGCTAGGTGGTCTATTTTTAGATCTAATACAAAAGGGTGCTAAGTACCTATAAAGGCTAAATTAGTCACTAAAAGGTCAAACAACTTACAAAAGGCAAGCTTAGCAAGAGGTGTGAAATACTCAGAGGTTTTTTTCTAACCAGAGAAGGTGAGACCCAAAGAAGATGAGAATGAAGAATGTGCAGTCCTGGGGAAAAAGAGTCTACTGTGATTGGTAGACGTGAAAATTTAAGGGAGGTGACATAAGAGAAAAATCTCTTTAAAAGGAAGTAAAGGAACAAGTTCAGAGCAATTGAATTCAGTTACAATTGGAATTCAGTTCGGAGGCTAATTTCAGTTCGGGGTGGAAGAACCCAGCTTGGAGATGGTCTTGTGGTAAGTGATAAAGACTGACTCTCTCTCCCTTAGGCCCAGGCCTAGGCCATTTGGCCTAGGCCCTTTCTACTATTTTTCTCTTTCTCTCTCTCTCTCTCTCTCCCCTTAATTCCTTCATTTGTATTAATTAAAATCTCCATAAAACCCAGCTGACTTGGGTATTTTCATATTTGGGAATTTTTTCCCATGGCGACCACTTATTTTTAATAAAAATCAAGACACTAAAAATTATCTTTTCAGTTTGGCCGAAACCTTTGCAGTTTTGGCAATTCACAGCCTTGGAAACCCACATTTTTGCGGTTACAAACTCTGATCAATAACCAACTACTACTACAGAATACTAATGATAAATCATGTCACTCAGAGATAACAGACTAAAGGTGATATATGAGACATATGTTTTCATGCATAGCCAGTGTGTTACAAAGGAGGGCTCTTATTTTTCTTTGTTTGGTTGGAGGAGAGAAATAGAAAAAGGAGTAAGAGGGTAGCTAATACTGGTATTAAAAATGGGGGGGGGGAGGGGAAGAGCAAATGAATCATTAAAAAATAAACAAAAGGGGGCAGCTGGGTAGCTCAGTGGATTGAGAGCCAGGCCTAGAGACGGGAGGTCCTAGGTTCAAATCTGGCCTCAGACACTTCCCAGCTGTGTGACCCTGGGCAAGTCACTTGACCCTCATTGCCTAGCCCTTACCACTCTTCTGCCTTGGAGCCAATACACAGTATTAACTCCAAGAGGGAAGGTAAGGGTTTTAAAAATAATAATAATAAAATAAATAAGCAAAAAAGTAAGTTCAAAAGTTCACAAAAGGAAGTTCAGAAAGGGGCCAACAATCAGGAGAGTATTGGTATTGCCATATTAAATTATGCACATATACATATAGACACTTAAGCTATGAATAAGGCAGGGAGGGACGCTATAACAGATTTCAATAGTCCCTTTTTTCTTCCTTTTCTTTCTATATATCTGTATGTTTTTAAATGATTATTAAATTCATAATATTAAATAAAAACCATTATATAATAGAATGCTTTCACTCTGTTAACATGGATCTCTAGAGTCGATATGCTTTTCATTTACCACCATATATAATATATGAATATATAACTATAATACATATAATAATATATACACATTATAAATGTTATTTCTCTTGATTCACTCCCTTCACACACACATACACACAGATAGTCTAAAAACTAATTTGATAATTATAAAACTTCTTTGAATTAATTGAAATATCTTAGACTATAGAATTCATTTTTTACAGATAGTCTAAGTGAGATTTTATTATAATGGAATCTTGGGATCTTAAATCTAAAAGGGTCACATAACCATAGATATAGAGCTGCAAATACTTCAAAAGCCATATAGTTCAACCTCATCATTTTACAATTGAGGACCAGGACTGTCAAGTTCCTTGACCCAGATCTGAAACAGCATTTGAACCCAGACCTTCTACTACCTCCAGAGTCATGATTCTTATAATCTAGTCCAACCCTTTATTTTCTGGATGTGAACCTAAAGTCAAGGGGAGCTTGTCAGTCACACATAAACAAAAATCACTTTCCTCCAAACTATGAAATAGAAATGTTAATCTGTGTGACACTACTTCTTATTGAAATAGAAAAGGTGATCTGTGTGACACTATTACTTATTGCTGCAGTGAGTGAATGCTCTGGCTTATGACTAGAGAGAGCTGCTACTAAGTATGGGGACAGACCTGATGGTACTTAGTTACAATGGAGGTAGAGGTACTACAGAGACAGGGAGAGATGGAGCCACAGGAGATACTGCTAAAGGGGAATGTTCTGGAGTTTGCCTATTGATCCCTACTGATGACTAGTAGATCAATATATTTCCAAATCTCCTCCTACCCTCTCTCCCTCCCTCCTTCACCTCTCCTCCCTGTCTCCCTCACCTCCCAGTTCTTCTTGAAGCCTTTGGCTTCTTCCCTCCCCCCTGAGTGAACTATAAAGATACTCTTTTCCTTTTCAAGTCAGGGGTTTTATTGGGAAACAGGATGGGAAACTGAGATAAGAGGGATGAGGGTGTCCCTAAACTATAAGGAGATTATGAAGGCTTGGAAAGTCACAACTGTGACAGAGGGACAGTCAGAGATGTAGGACAACAGTTAAAAATCTTCTTTCTTCTTCACAAAGCCACCAAGAAAAGTCTTTCCTTCAGCTTGGCTTTCCTCCAACTCTTGGTCAGTCAAATCTCAGAGAGAGCAGAGGGTTCTCCCTTGGTCAGAGAGCCCCCAAAACCCAGTCAGCCCCACAAGGATCCTCAACCAGCCTCAACTGCCAACTCCTGGGAAGATTCCATTTGGAACCTTCTTCTTGATTGACAGGCAGGTCCCCAGCCTTGGTTCTTGCATCTTGGCTTTCAAGTCCTCTCTCTCTCCATGCCTCTACCACAACTAACACTCCCTTATTTTTATTAGTTCTACTAATAAAGATGCTTTCTCATCTATCAAGATGAAATAAGAGTTTTTCTAACCCCCAAACCTTGAATATCAAATTACTAAACCAGAAATTTGGAAGGGACCTCAAAAACCATCTAGTCCATCCCATATCGAAATGGGAATTTTCTCTACCATCTATGCTCAAAGACCTAAATGGTGAAGAACTCATAAGATTAGAGATTTAGAGTTGAAAGGGACCTCCACTATTATCTTATCTACCCTCTCATTTTATAGATAAGAAAAAATAGCTCCAGGGACATTAAATTACTGACTAAAAGTCATAAAGGGAGTAAGAGACAGAGGTGGAATTTGAAACCAGGCCTTGAATCTAAATCCAGCTTTCTTCTCATTGAACCAAGATGGCACCTCCTCAACCCACTGGTAAGGTGTAAGGTTACTCTGTGCCTATAAAGATCTAATTGTCAGCAAATTTTTCTATTATATCAAGCTAAATTATGCCTCTTTGCAACTTCTACCCATTGCTCTGATTTTTTTCTTCCATCTTTCACTCATTTATTTCTTTGTGTATAATTCAATTTTTATGTTAGAAGTCACTATGATTCAATTGACAGAAGTTTGCTTTGTGAGCCATCTTTTTAGTAATGTACTAATTCCATAATAAACTTTAAGCACTTCACAGTGCCTGCTTTAGGAGCCTTTGTGGCTGTTGGAACAAATTGTTCTCCTCTGCCCATTCTGCAGGGGAAAGTCTTTATGTGGTTGGGGTAGATATCCCTCAACAGAGTTTAGCCCATCTGCCCAAATGGCTTTGCCAGGTGTGTGGCCGCTGAATATGCTATAGCTTCTTGGAGCCGTTCCACATTTAACAAAAAAAAATTTTTTTACAAAAGGAATGGAGAAGAAAATGTTATACAGATTAACTATATTTGTATACAATAGATTCTTCTATACACTGCTAACAATCTGTAGTACCAAAGATGGGGAGGGCTGACACTGTAGGGCTAATGAACACCAGACTTTTTATTTGTATCAAGTATTGAAAAATAATGGATTTGGGGGACAGCTGGGTAGCTCAGTGAATCAAAAGCCAGGCCCAGAGATGGGGGGAATGTCTTGGGTTCAATTCTTACCCCAGACACTTTCTAGCTGTGTGACCCCCAAGTAAGTCACTTATCCTCCATTGCCTGGCCCTTCCAACTCTTCAGCCTTGGATATGTACATCATATATATCATCATGATATACATCAATCAATGTACAGTATTGATTCTAAGATAGAAGGTAAGGGTTTTTTTTTTTAAAAAAGAAAGGATGAAAAATAATGAATTTGGCAGAAATGGAGACCAGAAGCATTCTAAGCCTAAAAAACAACATGCACTAGAATAATGAGTCACAGAGTCTTAAAGGAACCTTAAGATATTATCACTTTAAACTTCATGGAACAATATTTTAAAAGACTTCCTTAACTATACATGGCAGTAAAAGAAGTTTTATCCTCTTGGTTTCTAAGGTGGGGAAGAGCTAAGTGGGAGGAACAGAAAATTGGTCTTTGAAAATAAAATAAAATCTAACTTATAAAATGAATTAAAACCTGTTGCTAAGACAACACAATTGATAGCATCCAGTTAGAATTTTGTTTCTCTACTAAAAATAATAATAATCCACATTTTTATAATACTTCAAAGACTCCAATGTACTCCCAAGAAATAAATGTCAGCTTTATTATTTGTGGTATGACAGTTAGCAATTGTTATTAGAGTTGGAATTCACGTAGGTATTGTATTCTTTCTATTACTATTTCAGAGTTTCATCTAACATATTAGACTTTTTGTTTATTTGTTTGTCTATCTGTCTGTTAGTTTATTTATTAAGAATTGAACCAATAATTTCATTGGTGAAGGGACCTCCCAGTAAGGGAACTCTTTCTCCCAAGACAATCATTTCTTCCCCTACCATTTACTGTCTAAGAGAAACATCAAATTGAACACCTTGCCCTGGATCACATAGCCAATATGCTTGAGAGATTGAACTGGAATTCAAATTTTCTTGACTATATCTGAAGCCAACTCTCTATCCATTGGGCTAAGTTGCCTCAATATCCTATGGACTAGAGTTGCCTACAATTAGAATGTAGTCATTAGCATACAAATTGAGTCAAGGATTAATTTTCTATCCTGGAGACTCATGTCCATTAAAACATTTATTCCAGAAGAATTATGGATCAACTACTAGTTTGCAATGCTACATGAGGAAAGCAATTTCAGATGCTTCTTTCATGAACTGACTAAATAGAAGGATTGCTTTCCTTTGTTCTAATCAATATTTTGTACATTATAAGCATTAAACAAATGTTCGATGATAATAATTCCATTGATAGTATACTCAAATGGATGTCACCTCATTGATCTGGGTGTTCTCTCTATTAAGGCAACTCACAACTCATCCCTGCCTGCCCATCTTTTGCATCTTTTGGCCATGTCCTCTCATGAGTTCATCAAAAGGGGATCTAACCTATGTTCTAGAGGTCTTCTTAACATTCTCCTGAAATCACAAGTATATTAGGGAGTGCTCAGACTGTCTACCTCTCATTCCTATCCCTTGCACCCATGGCCACATGACCAGCCATTCTCTTATTGTACAATTTCTTTTTTCCTTTTTTTCCTTTTTTTTTCAATTTCTTAATAATATATTTTACTCCCATTTTTTTTTCAGAATTCCTTATTTGATTATATGGTACAATTTATTCTCAGCTACCATGAACTATGTACTTTGCCCTTCTTGTGATATTTATTTTTAATTCTCTGTAGACTGATGTATTCCTTGCCTCTGTTCCAGAAAGCAATACCAATAGAATATTATGGGGGTAGGGGAGAATTTGTTTCTCCATTTCTTGAGAAGCTTAGGATCTTTAAAAAAATAAAAATAAAAAAAAACCTTTGCAATTTTTACAAAGCAATCCAATCTATTCTCTTCCTCTTTTTCAGTTCTAGTCCTAACCCACTGATCATCTATATCAGCATTGGCAAACATTTTCAAGCTTACGTGCCCAAACTGAAACTTCAAGCTACCTGTGAGCCTCCTGCACTACCCCAGAGAGCAAAAGGAGGAAGTGCTGGTTTTGGGTGGCTGGATAGTGGGGCAAGTCATATACAAAATGTCCTTAGGTGCTGGGAAGAGGGGGAATGGAGCAGATTCCCCCCACCCCCAACCCATGCTGGACCAGCACACGAGTGTCAATACCTCACCAACACTGATCTATACTTTCTGACTCAGATATATGTAGTGGTAGGTTGTCCATCCAAATGTATTGTTGAAATTTAGGGTGGATGCCTAGCAATGGAATAACTGGGTCAGAAGGTATCAGTATTTTAGTCATTTTCTTGGGGTACTTCCAAATTGCTTTTCAGAATATACTAATGTACAACTCCACTAACAATACATTAGTGGAACTATCTTTCCATAGCCCTTCAAATATTAGCTTTCTCTGTCTTTTGTTATGTTTGCTAATTTGCTGAGTATAAAATGAAACTGCAGTTTTCATTTAAATTTCTTTTACTATTAGTGAATTTGATCAATATTTCATTAAAAAATTATAAGGAGTAATACCTATGAACCATTCTTTCTTTAGCTGCTCTTCTGGTTCCATTAATAACAAGATGTCAAGATCCTTCTAGCAAAATGCCCACTTTCTGTTCAATGGACAAGGATTATACACATAGAACATCAAAAACCAAATGAAAATGTAAGGACAGCCTAAAAATAGTGTCATCCTTAGTACTCTCTATCCATTTCCTACCATTTTGCTTCTGTCACTGCTGATCCAGAATGGAGCCACATAAGACTGAGAGTCATTTCATAGTTTGTTGTTTCATGGTGTGTCATGGCCATTCACAAAGTGGGTCCCCCTATTGGTGAGATGGCTCTCCACATTAACTGGATTATTTCTGAGAGAACAGATTATCCCATTAACAGTGCCATATTTGAAAGCTTTCACTCCTGGTAGAACTTGCCAGGGCTTCTATTCCAATAGCAGAGCCTTTTAAGAAAAATATAGAAAACAATTTCTTTCAAATTAGTTCTGCATTTTATGAATTTTATTTCTAAACAAAAGTCTTATAATCATAATTAGATTCAGAAAATAAGTCTCTAGACTCAATGCTGGTCTCTGGCAATAGAAACTATAAGTTTTAGCTTCAGCTACTTGCTAATTTGTGAACTAATGTAAAATTAGGATAATGAAACATGGTACCTAAATATTATATAGTTATATTATGAGTAAATGTGTAAAGTATTCAAATATTCTGATGCAAGTGGCAAAGATGAAGGATCAAAAATTTGGGGGGAAATTGATATATACATTATGCATATGTATATATATATCTGTGTATATACATGCAGAAATATTTGTAGCGAATTCTTCTTTGTTTCAACTACATACTCCCCCTGAACTGCAAAGGATTTTAGAGTTGAAAGGGACCTTAGAATATAATCAGCCCAACGTCCTCATCTCACCATAAAAAATGTTGTAAATCTAACTTCTTTCCTTAAATAAACACAAATAAAGAGTAATATTATATAATATATCCAAAATTTCCATTTTTAAAAATTGAATGAGTATTTTTGAACTATAGGACAACAGTTATCAGGAAACAGCCATAGAGAAAACTTGGGTCCTAATTCTTTTTTTTTAATTTACTTTATTTTTATTTTTTTTTTAAACCCTTAACTTCAGTCTTGGAGTCAGTACTGTGTATTGGCTCCAAGGCATAAGAGTGGTAAGGGCTAGGCAATGGGGGTTAAGTGACTTGCCCAGGGTCATACAGCTGGGAAGTGTCTGAGGCCAAATTTGAACCTAGGACCTCCCATCTCTAGGCCTGGATCTCAATCCACTGAGCTACCCAGCTGCTCCCGGGTCCTAATTCTAAGCAAAATCTTTTTTTTTTAAACATTATTTTATTTGGTCATTTTCTTCATAAACAAAATCTTTTCTCTCTTGGGAGGTCAAAATGATTCACTCTTTTTCCTCCTAAAATGACTTAGACTGTTTCTTCTCAGACAAGTATGCCAACAGTAGCAATATTTTCAAATTTTAAAAAGTAGGTGAATTCACAAAAAGGACTTTGTAGGAATACTGAAAAAAATGTGCTTTTAAAAATGGAGGAATTATGGATAATGGAAGAGGTGCCACAGATCTATAGATGGTCAAACATTTTCTTTTTTTTTTTTGCATAGTGTGAACTTTTTTTTATTTGATCATTTCCAAGCATTATTCGTTAAAGACATAGATCATTTTCTTTTCCTCCTCCCCCCACCCCCCATAGCCGACGCGTAAATCCACTGGGCATTAGATGTTTTCTTGATTTGAACCCATTGCTTTATTGATAGTATTTGCATTAGAGTGTTCATTTAGAGTCTCTCCTCTGTCATGTCCCCTCAACCGCTGTAGTCAGGCAGTTGCTGGTCAAACATTTTCAAACATTTCCTCATTTTCTAAAAAATGTTCTTTCAACTACAGAGGAGTGAGCTTGACTTCAACTTAGAAAAATACTGGAATGGATTATTAAATGGTTGATGTGTGAGTACTTAGAATGGGAAGGTTCACCATAAGCCATTATAGATTCATTAAGAACAAGCCATGCCACCAAAACTCATTTTCTTCCTTGAAAGAGTTTTTAAAATAGGAGTGTAATAGAAAGAGTTCTAGACATGAAGTCAAGGAGAGCCAGATTTGTACTTTATCTTTGACACCTACTAGTTGGGTGATCATGAGGGAATCATTTAACTTTTCTGAATTTTACCTTCTTCATTTAAAAAAATGATGATAATATCTATAACATCGTCATTTGTAAAATTGGGATAATAATGCTTCTAACACCTACCTCACAGGTCTGTTATGAGTGTCAAATGAAAGTATATAAAGTTTTTGGCAAACCTTAGAGCATTGCAAAATTCCCAGTTGTCCTATTGGATGTGGATTTCTACAACGTGTTTCAAAAAAGTTTCTCATGACATCCTTTTGGAAAAGATGGAAGATGTGAACTGAATAACAGCAGAGTTGGGTTTGGAACTGGTTGATTGACCAGACCCCAAGAATGGTAAGTCACAGATCTAGATTTGTAGGGATTTTTAACCATTTTTGTGTGTGTCATGGACCCCTTGTGGCAATTGGCAAAGTGTGTGTACTTTTCAGAATAATGTTTTTAAATGCATAAAATAAAACATAGCATTTTAAAGAAGGACAATTATATTAAATAAAATTATCAAAATATTTTTCTCAACCAAATTCATGGATGTCTTAAAATCTACACAAACACAAGTGAGTAATTGATATATTCTATTGTAAAAATAAGGACTCTTGCCCATTTTTGTGGCATGGACAGAGCAAGTCAAAGTCAAAATATATAAGCAAAAAGAATTCAAAAATATAGTCAGGCAAAAGTCCAGGAATTAAACAAACCCCACAAATTCTTCAATGCCTGCTCTTCGTTATGTGTGTCTTTAGCTAGTTCCCTCTGTTCCTAATTCCTCAAGGTCCAAGTCCCTAACTGTGTTTACAAAACCCATGGTTAAACCTTTGATTTTACTTTTTTAACCCATGATCTGCATTCCTTCTTCATCAATTTACTATTAAATTATCCCTGGAATGACCCAAATTGGTTTTGGGTCTTCTGATTGTCCTCATCTAAAGAAGAAGTTTGGTGTGGAAAGAGTGCCATCTTTGGAGTCAATAGTCACAGCTCTATTTCTTAACTTTGACAGTTATGAGCTGTGTAACCTCTGCTAACTAGAACTGGTAAATTACTGAAAATTTCTGAGATTCAATTTCCTCAATCCCGGAGGTAATTGGTGGCTTAGTAGATAGAACACAAGACCAAAATTCAGAAGACTTGAATCCAAATCCAAGACAGACACTTACTGGTTGTGTGATCCTGGACAGATCATTTAACCTCTGTTTGCCTCAGTTTTCACAACCATAAAATGGAGATAATAATAGCACCTACCACAAAGGATTATGGTAAAGATATATTTGTAAAAAGCACTTAGCACAGTGCCTGGTACATAGTATATAAATGTTTATTCCCACCCTCTGTCCTCTCATCTATAAAGTGGGACGAATCATAATTTCACTGCCTACCTCATAAGGATATTGTGAGGAAAGTACTAAACCCCAGAATGGCATACAAACATGAGGTTTTTGACATTTCTCTGTGTCAGTTTAGGTTTCTCCTTGGCCACAAATCTCAGATTAAAATTTTTGTAGTTTGTATTTACTCTCAACTGAAGATTCTTGAACCTTTCAGATTTTCAAGTAATGGGACACTTTTGGAAAGCATTTCTATAATCTTTTCCATGATCTTTCTATCATTCTATAATCTTTCTCTATCTATAACCATTCTATAATCTTTAGAAAGAAAACCTCCATGGGAAGCAGGGCAAAGAAAGCAAGTGAAGAGTAGAGAGAAGAGCAGGAAGGATTCTTATCCTGAAAAGCCAGGCAGTTATTTTCCAATGTGTCTCCCGAAATCAAAGGAGCTGAGATGGATGGGGGAGTGGGGGGGAAACATATTGCCAATCAGTGAATTCAAAACAAATGAAAGGAGTCCATAGGAGATTACCAAGCCAAAAACAAAAAAAAAAGATTGCTAGGGGCTTGAGACTTTTAACAATTCAGCTGGATTCCTCAAAGTTTAATCTTTTATTATGCCAGATCCAGTGTCTCTCCCCATACTGAAATGCCTCCATTTATAGCATTCCTCCTTCTTCTAATGCTTTCATGGTCTTCAAGGCTGTGGCTTGATGTGATGGCATAGGTGGAAGGATACAACAATATCCAAGGTAAATAAGTTATACACTTGCTCCCATGTTTTTTCCCTTGACCTCATGCTTCTGCCAGTCCTGTAAATACAGATAAGAATAATCATTCATAGGTATATCATACTTTGATGTTTAAAGTGTCCTTTTCTTATAACTCAATACTATCTTTAAGAATTTTTTGTTATTCTGAACTTGACAAAATATCAGTTAACAAACATATATAATAAACATATAAAGAACAGAAAAAGATATTTTCAAATAAATCCATGAATCTCAGCTAGAAAAGTTTTTTTAAAGCATAAAATCCATTCAGCATGTTAGTTTCAAGGTGACCTGCTTTGTATCTCCCTCTAAAGAGCCTTCTCTTCTCTTCTGTATTTTCAGTTGTTTGTATTACCCCCTTCTTCTTCCTTTTGGCATCACAAGTCACTCCACTCTCCCCAACAAATTATTTAAAGGTCCCCCTATGACAAATAAATAGAGCCAAGCAAAACAAACATAAGCATGTCATGTCCAAGAATGTAGATCTAATCTTCCATCTCATATCTATCATCTTTCTGTCAAGAGGTAAGGAGCAACCCTAGATTTTGGTTGATCATTTTATTGATCAGAATTTTTAGATCTTTTTTCAACCACAAAAATAACTGATATGGAAAAAGGTTTTATATAATTACATATGTAAAATCTATATCAGATTGCTTACTACCTAGGGTTAGGGTATGGAGGTTGAGGAAAAGAGAGTGGAAGGGAAGGATAGAGTTTGAAACTCAAAACCAAAAAAGTATGTCAAAGAATTTCTAGCTTTTTCAAAAAAATCTTTTTAATGATAGTTACTGCATAAACTAGTCCCTTGATTTTGTTCCTTTCCTCTTGCATCAATTTATTCAGTCTAATGTTTCTCCAAATCCATTCTTTTTTAAAATGTGTTTATTACATTTACATACTCAGTTAATTCCCTTCTTTCCCTCTCCTCTTAGAAAAGGCAGCATTTGACAAAAAGATAGATTTATTTATATAATTATGTCTTATTTCTATTTGTCAGTTCTTTCTCTGGGAGGTAGACATTCAAAAAGTCATTCTTGAAACACTATTTCTGTTGCTGTATATAATGTTCTCTTGGTTCTGCTCATTTCACTCTTCATCATTTCAGGTAGATCTTTTCACGTTTTTCCAGAATTTCTTACAGTGTAATACAATAGTATTCCATCACTATCATATACCAAAACTTATTTAGCTATTCCCCAAATGATGAGCACCTCTTCACTTTCCAGCCACCACAAAGAAGGTTGCTATAAATAATTTAGAATATATGGTTTCTTTCCCATTTTCCTTCATCACCTTAAGAAATAAATCTAATAATACGGGGGTACAGGCTTCCCTTAGGACACCCCAAACTCCAGAGCTATTCTGGGTCAAAGGGGATTTGAGGAATTCCCTCATAGGAACATTCACCCCACCTTTGGACTTTTCCCAAGATCTCCAATTAACATAGATACGCACCTCCTGATTGTACCCTGATAAAACACTAGATGATACCTAATCTAATCATCCTTTGAATTTCACATTCCTCATACCACCAATCTCAATGAATCACCTCATTCTGAACTCACCCCATCCCCTTTTTTCTGATCCTGTAACCCCTGCTGTGAAAGGGGCATAAAACAGGCAGTGCTGAGCCATCTCAACAAGAATTCCACATTAATCGATTTCTCTTTTTACTTTTAAGCTAAGTTTTGTAGTCTTGCATTCTAGCAAAGGGTCCCCATCTTGGGTTCATCTCAATTTCCCCCATAACACTAATAGTGAGGAATAGGTCAAAAGGTATACATAATTGTTTAACTCTGAGCATAAGTCCAGATTGCTCTCCAAAAGTTCACAATTCCACCAACCAGGGTATTTAGTGTCCCCATTTTTCTATATCCTCCCCAATATTTATCATTTTGCCCTCTTATTATCATCAAATTTAGCAAATATGGTAAGGGCAAGATGATATCTCAGCATTGTTTTTATTTACACTCTCTAATCATTAATGATTTGGAACATTTTTTCATATAATTTTACACAGCTTCGATTTCTTCATCCAAAATCTGTTCATTGCTTTTTGACCATTTATCAACTGGGGAATGGATTTGACAGAGTTCTCTAGCCATTTTAGACATGAATCTGGGGGAAATTAACGTTGTATTACCAACATTTCTATATGAAACCTTTCTTAAACCTCAGGGTTTGAAGGTCAGCTTGCTTCCATGCTCAAGTGATTTACTCCCAGCCCTCAAGGCATCTTACTGGGCTAGATTCTTTTGTCTTTGGTTAGAGGCAGGGTGGAGACTGCTCCTTATTTCTAGATAAGCAAGAACTGTCTTGAAAGGGCTTGGAAAGCAAAAACTCTCTTTTTCAAGTTAAATATATCAACTCGATTTGGGGTAACCAGGTCCCCAAATGAGGCATGAGAGCCACTGAAAACCTACTTGAATCAACACATATTTTCTAGCCAAGGATTACTAGGAGAAGCTGAGCTTCATAAACTCTCCCACATTCATTTTCTCAGTGTGCCAGAGAAGGGCACGTTGCCCACATTTCTCTAGATATTGAACTTTAACCCATTTCAATGAAGTTTCTCTGGCTGGTGAAAGCAGGGTGTGTCTTGTTTTTCTACAAATTTGGGCAAAGACCCACCTTCCCTGTGATGACATAATGAGGGAGGAGCTGAGGTCTCTTAAGATCATCTCTCTAGAAACACCCACCAATGGGGACTGCCAGGGGAGGTCCTAAGATCCAGCCCAGTAGGGAGGACACAACTCCCTTTATAAGCAAGAGACAGGACTCAGGCAAGTTCTTTTTCCCTGAAGGAGCCTGGTGAAGAGATCCCTTGCATGCCCCCATTAATAAACAAGGTTATTCCCAGAGAAATGACCTCAGATATTCTTTATTAGCTAAAATCTGAATGGAACATATCCAAGAAACTGTCTATGCAATTTTTTTCTCAACTTCTCCTAATTGCTTTTCTTCTCATTGGGAAGCAGGAATTTTCTTGTACATTAGTTTTATTTGTACAAAAACTTATTAACCTAATGTACTCAAAATAATCCATTTTACATGTCACAATGCTTTCTATCTCTTGTTTATTCGTAAATCCTTATCTTACCATAAAACTGATAGGCAATATGTTCCCTGTTCTTCTCATTTACTTATGATATATCTCCCTTTATGTAGCCATTTTGACTTTCTATTGGCAAATGGTATGAGTTATTGTTCTATATCTAGTTCTATATCTACCAGACTGCTTTCCAGTTTTCTGAACAATTTGTACTGAGTAATGAATTCTTATTCCAAAAACTTGGTTCTTTTGTTAAACACAAAGTACTATAATCTTTTACAACTCTGTTGTGTGTCTGGTCTGTTTCACTGATCAACTTTGCTGGTCCTTAGTCAGCACTAGATAGTTTTACTATATTACTGCTTTATTTAACTTTACTTTGCTTTAGATTACTAATTACTGCTTTATAATATAGTTCAGAATCCACTAATGCTGGACCACCTTCCTTTCCCTTTTTTTTTCATTAATTCCTTTGATATTCTTGACCTTCTGTTCTTCCAAATCAATTGTTATTATTTTTTCCAGTTCATTTAAAAATAATTTTTTGGTAATTTAATATAAATAGTATTGAATAAGTAGATTACTTTAGGAGATTTGTCCTTTTAATTATATTGACTATCCACATGAACAATTAATATGTCTCCATTTATTCAAATCTGACTTTATTTGTATAAAAATGTTTTGTAATTATGTGCATATAATTTCTGGTATTGTTTTGACATATATTCCTGGTACTTTATTCTATCTGTGGTTAGTTTAAATGAGTTATCTCTTATTATCTCTTCTTGCAGTACATTGTTAGTGATATACAGAAATGCTGATGATTTATGTGGATTTATTTTATATCTTGCTACTTTGCTGAAATTATTGATAGTTTCAACTAAATTTTTAGTTGAATCTCTAGGATTTTATATATATATAATATATTATATATCATTATTTTATATTATATGGTTTTATGCATAACCATATAATCTGCAAAAAGAGACAGTTTTATTACCTCTTTGCCCATTCTGATTCTTTTAATTTCTTTTTTCTTTTTTATTGCTGTTACTAGAATCTCTAATACAGTATCATCCAAAGAGCCTTTTCTTTTATTATGTTTATAGTGCAATAATATTCCATTCCATTTTATAATTTGTTTCATTCTCAAATTGATGGATACTTTCTTAATTTCCAGGTCTTTGCTAAAACAAAAGATGTTGCTATAAGTATTTGTATAAATATGAGTAATTTCCCTTTGTTCTTAATTTCTTTGGAGTATAAGTCTATCATTCAAGTCAAGTCAAATTACTTTCTAGAATGATTGGATCATTTCCAGTATCACCAATCAAACATTAATATACCTGTTCCCCCATATCTCTTCTAGCAGTTGCCATTCTCTTTTTCTGGCATCTTTGTCAACATGACATCAGACAACATGAGATGGACTCTCAGAACTATTTATATTTTTAAACCCTTACCTTCTGTCTTAGAATCAAGAACAGTGGCAAAGGCTAAGCCATTGAGGTTGTGACTTGCCCAGTATCACACAGCTAGGAAATGTCTGAGGCCAGATTTGAATCTAGATACTCCCAACTCCAGGTCTGACGTTCTATCCACTCTGCTCTCTAGCTATCTCTCAGAATTGCTAAATTGCATTCCACTTATTAGTGATTTAGAGCATTTTTTCCATATAGTTGTTGATTGCTCATTTTTCTTTTCTTTTTTTTTTTGAGAACTGTCTGTTCATATCCTTTAACCATTTATAGGAAATGGATCTTATTCATATACTTGAATCAAATATATGTTGAATATTAGAACTTTATTGGAGTAAATTTCTGGAAAGATATTTTCCCAGGTAACTGTCTCTTTTTCAATTTTGCCTGCATTGATTTTGTTTATGCAGATTTCCAATTTTATATGAGCAAAATTGTCTTCTCTATCTCCTGTGATC
This sequence comes from Monodelphis domestica, assembly GCF_027887165.1. Classification (NCBI taxonomy): domain Eukaryota; kingdom Metazoa; phylum Chordata; class Mammalia; order Didelphimorphia; family Didelphidae; genus Monodelphis; species Monodelphis domestica. The sequence continues at coordinate 17,235,620 of NC_077230.1, read as the reverse complement.
CTTTTTATCCCTTGTTGCAATAAAAAGTCTTCCCCTATCTATCATTTCTAAAAAGGGTCTATTTCCCTTACTCTCATACATTTTATATGATCTTTTACATTTTACCTGTATATTGTATTTACATATGCATATACATGCATATATTTGGTGAGAGAGAGAATATATGTGTTTTTTTTAACCCTTACTTTCCATCTTAGAATCAATACTGTGTATTGGTTCTAAAGCAAAAAAGCAGTAAGGGCTTGCCAATGGGGGTTTACTGACTTGCCCAGGGTCACACAGCTTGGAAATACTTTTCTTGGGCCAGGTCCTCCTGTCACTAGGATTTGAACCTAGGACTTCCTATCCCTATCCTGGTTCTCAATCCACTGACTCACCTAACTGAGCCCAGAGAGAGCGCATATTGAAGAATATGAAATGAGAGGTTGCTCTAAATCTAATTTCTACCATACTGATTTCCATTTTCCCCAAGTTATTTTCAAACAGTGAGTCTTTACTCCAGTAGTTTATGATTTATCTAATACTATACAAGTATGCTCATTTGATTGACTGATTATTTCATTCATCAATGTTTTTATTTGTTCCAAATAGTTTTGATAATTCCTACTTTGCAGTTTAGTATGAGATCTAAAACTGTTAGAAGGATTTCTTTCTCACTTTAAAATTTTATTTTCCTGGAGATTTTTGATTTTTTGTTTTTCTAGAAGAATTTTGCTATTTTTATAGCTACATAAAATAATCATTTGGGGCTGCCTCATGGCACAGTGTGTATTACACCATACTTAAGAGTCAAGAAGACTTGAGTTCAAATCCAGCCCCAGATATTTATATGACCGTGAAAAAGTCACCTCAACCTGTTTGCCTCAGTTTCCTCACCTGTAAAGTGAGCTGGAGAAGAAAATGGAGAACTGCTCCAGTATATTTGCCAAGAGTTTTTCCATTGGGGTAGATAACATGTATATTCTTACAAGTATCAGTGCAAAGAATATAGGAGGAGGTGAAGAGGTGGGAAGGATCTAGGAGCATGAGAGAATCAAGAAAGGATTGACATAGAAGAGAGTATTTGACCCGAGTCTTGAAAGAAACCAAGGTTTCCAAGAGTAATTGTGAGGAATGAATATAGTCTAGGCATGACAGCAAGAATAAAGCACAGGGACGGGGAACAGAAAGCTGGGTGTACCCAGTTTTGAGCAGGCCAGTCTGGCTCAATTGGAGAGAGCCAATAGAGTAGTAATATGAAAGAAAACTGGAAAAGTAGGACAGGCTCAGGCTATGAAGAGTTTAATATGTTAAACAGAGGAGTTTATAGTTGATCCTTGAGGCAACAGGGAGTCACTGGAAGTTTATTGAGTAGGGAAGTGACATGATCAGACCTGTACTTTAAGAAAATTACTTTGACAGTGGGATGGAGGTTGGGTTGGAGTGGGGAAAGACTTGAGGGCAGGACGTCAATTAGGGGCTAGTCCCCTACCACTCACCATAGGTCAGTCCCACAGATTCAGTGAACAAAACAATGTCTGGGCTAAGAAGAGATTTGGAAATTAAATTTCTGGCAGACAATAGCCATATGCCACAAGCCATCTGTTTGTAAAGACTAAACAAATAATCTGGTTAAATTGTAAAATGGCTGGAAAAATAACTCCTAACTGGACTAGTTCTGTAATGGCAGCAGAATTTCTTTGTCCCAAAAGGATAAAAGTGAGACGGAATTTTATAGGTTTCTATTTGGCATGTTTGGCCACAGTGAGGGGAACAATGACCTAGGATCTATTAGAAAACTGACTGCCTAGGATAGCTATATGTAAAAATTAAATCTCTAATAATAGAAATTATATTTTATGGAGGCTTATTAAAGATCATTAGAAATCAAGGAATAAAGAGGATATAAAATGAAAACCATGTGCCCATGGCTGGTTAGCCATTTTTAGCCATCCCCACTCACCACCATCACTGCTGATTCTACATCAGAGAGGAGGAATCTCAACACCCACGCCCTTTATCCTCTGTTTACAGGAAGTATGCAATGACAGGAAGTCAGTGGGCTCTTGGGATATGTAGTTCTTTTTTAGGGTAACAGATTTTCAATTATACATATACAAATGATACATGCGGGTTAAGGAAAGATAGCCACAATGTGAGAGGAGCAGGCAAAGATACTAAGAATGAATTAGGCAAGAGATTTGTGATTTGGATTCCATAGGCCTCGGTAGGATTTAAATTAATGTCCAACAATCCAAGTGTTAATTTTATAAAGTTTATTAATAATCACTTGAAGTAAAGTAATAAAAAAGTAATTATCTAACAAAATATAAGGTCACTTGAGTAGATTCTCCTGCCACTCACCTCAGAACACCTCCACCAAATGGGATTACCAGAAGAGAGAGCAAGAGGTGGGGCTACACAAAATTTAGATCCTGCCTATGTCGCACATAATATGAGAAGGAACATGGGATGCTGGGGATTGTAGTTTCGGGGGTTCAGATTCCAATTACACAATCCGCCCTGTGATTCCCATGGAAAACAAGTACATAGAAATCTCCCAGATTTACATGCCTAGTTTCTCCACAAATCAGTACACATAACCAACTTACATCTCTAAAGGTGTATAACTAGAGATATTTTACACCAGATGTTTTACAATTATACACCTCTCTGGTCTCGAATTGCCCCATAAACTGAGAAGAGTTAACAGGGGTGAGGCTGATCTTAGACCCAAAAGATCCTGAAGAGTCTAAGTAGAACCAATGGCCTAATGGACCATGGAAAGCATGAAAGGAAGTGGATTCCACCACAGGCAATGGTGAAAACATGGATGGGTAGAACTTGTCCCTTCCAAGGTCCCAAAGAAGTAAAATGAAAGGGAATAAAGTCTTAAATTCAGAAAGGTTAGAATACTGATCAGTGCCCCAGAGCTAGCTGGGGGTGCAAGCTGGACAGGAAGCTTTTTCTCTCTATTGAAATTAGGGAAATAGTCACTTGAAGCAGCTCCAAAGTGCTCTTTAGGAAGGAAGTAGTACTCTCTAGTCAATGGAAACTTTTCAAACACCACAATCAAGAAATCTATGCAGGTCACTGGAGGAGAAACCTGAGAGTAATGGCAGGAAAGTTCCCTTCAAGAGCAATTTTTGACCCACATTGAGTAGGGGAAAGCATGTTAGTCCTAGAGTATTCCAATCTTGGAAAGCTTGGAAGGCCATGAGATTTCAGGTGCTGGCATCCATGGATTCCATCAGTTATTTTTCTGAAGGTGGATAGCATTTCTCATTATGAGTTCTGGCAGATATTTCTTATAGAATTAAATAACATTTCTAACTCACCATCCCACCCCCAATTATGGGGAAAGAGGAACTAGTCCAAAATGGTCTCATTAGCTTATTTTGCCCACAGGCAGATAGCAATGTTATCTTAAAAGAGGTTGAGTCACCCTGAAATATAGAGGGTCTTAAGGAGGGAGAAAGAACAATTTCCCCAGGAGACCAAAGATTAAGATAACTGGCAAGAGGATCCAGGGTGACATAATATATAAAGGCAGCCAGGCCCTGCTTCTTAAGGTGGACTGTGTCCTCAGAAATATTTTACCATAGCCAGTACATCTAGAAGCTAGGCAGTAATGAGTCAGTTGTAAAGGCTCCATGATACTCCCAAGTTGCAGGAGAGCACAGTCCAAATTAAACATTGCAAGTGATGTTTCTAGAGAGATGATCCCTGGCAAAGATTTCCTTTTTTTTTTTTCAATAAAATTTTAGTTTTTCCCATTGCATGCCAAACCAATTTCTAACATTAATTTTTTAAAATTTCGAGTTCCAAATTCTCTTCTTCTCTCCCTTCCCTATTCCATAAGACAGTAAGCAATTTGATATAGGTTATGCATGTGCAATCATGCAAAACATATTTCCGTATTAGTCATGTTGCAAAGGAAAACACAGACAAAAAACACAAAAAATGGAAAAATAAAGTGAAAAGTATGCTTTGATCTGTATGCAGAGTCCATCAGTTATTTTTCTGAAGGTGGATAGCATTTCTCATCATGAGTCCTGGCAGATATTTCTTATAGAATTAAATAACATTTCTAACTCACCATCCCACCCCCAATTATGGGGAAAGAGGAACTAGTCCAAAATGGTCTCATTAGCAATCTAACAGTAATTTTTAGTTGAATCTTATAACTCAATCTGTGCTTATCCCTTTAATTCATAATTTAAGTTCAAAAGATACATCTGTGGGCCCAATGACAATGAAATCTATTAATAGGTTTGGCCTGAAAAGATAGATCCTTAAACTTGATGTCTAGGAGATCAGCAGGAGGAAGATCAAGAAGGAACTGATCATATGAGAGACTGTATCTTGTGGGAGAACAAAAGGAAATGAGAAAAAGAATATAATTAAAGGTTATCCTCCTTTCTTTTTTTTTTAAACCCTTACTTTCTGTCTTGGAATCAATACTTTGTATTGATTCCAAGGCAGAAGAAGGGTAAGGGCTAGGCAATGGGGGTCAAGTGACTTGCACAGGGTCACACAGCTGGTAAGTGTCTGAGGCCAGATTTGAACTTGGGAATTGTCCTTTCTAATGTAAGGGAGGATTTACCCTCCCACTGCATTTAATGTAGTCACAAAGGCTTAGAATATAATTTCTGTAAGGAAAGGTTATACCATTGTATTATATATTTACTCTAAAATGTATTTATTATAAAATAAATAATAAAATAAAATAAATGTAATCCTTGTAAGATAAAGAGTTAAATATAAAATAAAGAAATAAATATATAAAATAAATGTAACAACTCATAGAAGTTTCCTCTAACTTTCCTCAGAGGAAAGTTTCCTTCTCTATCACAAAATATAAAGTAAATGTCAAGACATTTTATTACAATCCCATAATAATGTGCAAAGAAGTCTTTAATCAACATAAGAGGGTTATCAGGAATATGGCTGAGAGAATCAGTTGTACTCCTTGCAGTTATATAGAAAAACAGCAATCCATTTAGGAGTTGGAGAAATTTAGGCTCAGTAGTCTACCATGAAGGCCATTTTACCAAATGAGAAGGCAACAGAGGGGAGAGAGGATGGAAAGGTCCTTCTCTCCCTTCCATGCCCCACATGCACTGGCCCTATCATCAGATCTATTTTTGGATCAATGGAGACAATGCTTCCTGCCAGGAGTAAAGGTCTCCTCTACCCATCTAACCATCCAAGTCTCCTCTGCTGATTTATCATTCATATCATGCCCTCTAATTGTGTGTATTATGGAAAGCTTTGTCCTAAATCCTCTAATCTTCCCTCTTTATAGTAACCTCATCAATTCCCACCAGTTTCATGATCATTCCTATGTAGATGATTCACAGATTTATACATCCAGCCTTCGTCTCTCTCCTGAGCTTCAGTCCCACATCCCCCATTACATATTGCCTGTTGGACATTTCACATTAGGTGAACTGGGTATATCTCAGACAGAACTCTTTCTTTTCCTCCCTTCTCTCTAAATCTACCCATCTTCCAAATGTTCTTGTCCTTATTTCTGTCAAAGGCACTACCTTCCTTCTAGTTTCTCAAGTTCATAACTTTGACTTTATCCTTGTCTTTTCTTTCTTCTTCATCCCATATTTCCAACCAGCTGCCAAATCTGGCTGTTTCTACTTTCACAATATCTTTCACAATTCAACTAGTTTTCTCTATTCACGCAGCCAGATTTGGAAGCCCTCTTTACCTCTCACTTAGATCATTGCGACAGCCTCCTCATTGAGTTCCCTGCCTCAACTCTCTCCACTTTTGTTCATCCTCCAAAATGCTGCGAAAATGACTTCTGTTAGATATTGTGCTCACCATGTCACTTCTCTACTTCATAAACTCTAGTGGTTCCCTATTACCTCTAGGATCTAATAGAAACTCCTTGGTTTAACTTGTTAAATCCTTCACAATCTATGTTTCCACACTCTTTGAACATTATTTCTATTGGTCTGCTTTTTGTTCTTCTGTCCCTTATTTGTGCCTTTGCAATGGCCACCCAGCATGCTTGGAATGCACACCTCTCTTCCCTTCTGTCTCTCTGTTCTTTCTTAGAATCAATACCAGGTATTAGTTCCAAAACAGAAGAGCAATAAAGACTAGGCAATGAGGGTTACGTGACTTGCTCAGGGTCCCACAGTTATGAAGTGTCAGAGGGTAGATTTGAACCCAGACTTCCCATCTCTAGACCTGGGACCTGGCTCCCTATTCACTGAGCCACCTAGCTGCTCTCTCAAAATTCATTTTAAGCATTCTTTTCTATATTACGCCTTCCCTGATATCCTCAACTTCTAGTGCTGTCTCTCTCAAACTAGCCTGAATTTATTCTCATGTTTTTTTCTTTCTGCACATGAATATATATATATATCAGTATATATGCGTATAAGTTCTATGTATACACATACATAGATGTATGTGTGTGCTCATATATATGCATGAATATACATATATAATAGCTAGCATTTATTTAGCACCTACTTTGTGCCAGCCATGTGCTAAGCTCTTTACAAATATTATCTAATTTAACTTTTACAACAGCTTTGGGAGAAAGATGCTATTACATAAATATATCACACACACACAGAGCAAACCCAGAATATCCAAATGTATGGTCATACCAGATCTTGGAGATCTCTTAATTTAGGATTTAACAAGAACTAATCAAGGAATTAATCTTGCTAAAGTAAATTCCCATATCTAAAGAGACCCCAGTTTATGGTTCTATTATGAGATGGATGATGAAGTTTCCCCTTATAATGGTACCTATCACTCATGAGGATGCAGGATTGAAAACAGACCAACTCAGGCAGCTTATAAAGAGGTTGTAGCATGTGAGTTAGTTTAAACCCTGAATAACATTCATATGTTACTGAGGGTAGAGGCAGCTAGGTAGATCAATGAGAGCCAAGCCTAGAGATGGGTAGCCCTGGGTTTAAATCTGGCCTCAGACATTCCTTGTCTGTGTGACCCTGGGCAGGTCACTTAACCCCATTGCCTAGCCCTTACTGCTCTTCTTCCCTGGAATTAACACCTAGTATTGATTCCTAGACAGAAGGTATGAGTTGTTTTTTCTAAAATTTTAAAATAAGTTACTGAGGGAGATTTCTTAGAGAACTGTTCCTGCACATGATCATCTTTATGGTAAATAAATAATCAAAAGGAAAAGAAAAGAAAGGAAAGGAAAGGAAAAGAGAAGAAAAGAAAAGGGAAAAAACCAAACAAACAAGTAACAATTGAAAGATCCATTTGGAGCCAATAAAAGAATTTCCATTATGAATTTGGCTTGTTTTTAACCACATGAGGTAAGTAAACTGCTCCAAAACTATCCCATCCTCATCACTGGATACTCTAAATTTGTGAGTCTAATTCCAAGCCTCAGAGAAGTAATCAGGTTCTCTTGTCCACTCCTCCACATTTAGAAGCAAATGCTCTCCAAATAAATAATCGTGTGGTAAGCACTACTTCCATACCAATAAAGGTGAAAGCAAGATCCAAAGCACAATCATAGTAATGGATGATATAAGCTGTTTTGCAAGTGTTAGATGAAAGTTAGAGCCAAATGGATCTTGAATGAATTAGCAAGTAACAGGATCACAAAGGTGGCCACAAGCCCCTTAGAGGATACTTTCAGACTTAGGGGAGCATTCCTTCAGGTTTATATTGTTTCTGTCTGCCAATCTTCTCCACACCAAGAAAAGCAATATTATCTTCCTGAAGGTCAAAGGATGATCCTTCAGCACCAATGCAATATGAAGCTAGATTGTTGGAAAACATCTGCTTCTCATACCAGTCCATATCGGTTAGAGCCCTGCTCTTAAGATGTCCTTAAAGATTTAATGATCATTGATCAAGGGGCACGAATCTGGATGTGTGGACGGTCTTTTGCACACTCATGATTGTTCTTTAAGGCAACTCAGCCTTCACTTTTATTCAGGATCTTCAGAAGCCTTAAACCTAGGTACTTCTTGTCTGATGGTAAACCAAAGCTATGTTGATTCTCCTAACTAATGAAACATGATGGAGAATTGATGACTTGAATTGTTGTTATTTAGTCATTTCAGTCATGCCTGATTCTTCGTGGTCCTCTTTGGGGATACTGGAGTGGTTGACCATTTCCTTCTCCGACTCATTTTACAGCGGAGGAAACTGAGGCCAACAGGGTTAAGAAATTTGCCTAGGGTCCCACAGCTAGTAAGTGCCCGAGGCCAGATTTGAATTCAGGGAACATGAGTCTTCCTGATTCCAACCCCAGCGTTTTGTACTCTGTGCCAACTAGCTATTCCATAACTTGAAAAGTTGATAGTTATCTCAGAATGGGCATTCTGCTAAGTTTGGATGCTAGTAAATATCTAGAGAATGATCTTGACATATTATTGAGGAGAGTACCGCCTTGGACCTGGGCAAAGTGGCCCCTTTCCCCAGACCCCTCACCTTGGAGGATCCCAAACTTTGGAAGACTCTACTCATCACAGACCCAAAAATGCTCTTATGGGGAAGGGCAAGGAAATCTTTGAGTTGTCTCTAAAATGTAGATACTTTTATTATCCTCATTTTACAGCTGAGGAAAATGGGAATTAAAAAAGTTACATTAACTAGACCAGACATCACTTTCTTTGAAACCTCAGAAATAATATTTGGAAACATTATTTCATTCTCTGTTACTGTGGTCAATGGATGAGGAGACTAGGAATAGTTTGTCATTGGCCAATGCTGCAAATCTCAGCTCATTTTAAGGAGCTGTTGAATGGCAGCAGGCCAGCCCCTGATTCATATTAGTTGTTTGAGCATAGACAAACCATTTAAACTGTCAATGTTCTATGGCAGTATTATTTAAAATCTTTTTTTAACCCTTAATTTTTGTCTTAAAACCAATACTGTCCAAGGCAGAAGAGCAGTAAGTGCTAGGCAATGGGGATTAAGTGAGTGTCTGAGGTTAGATTTGAACCCAAATCTCTTGTCTCTAGGTCTGGTTCTCAATCCACTGAGTCACATAGCTGCCCCACTAAATTCTTTTTGACAGTACATCTCTATCATTTTTAAAAAGTGTTTATGAATTATTTGCATAATTTGGAACTGTGCCCAAACGTTTATAAAACTGTGCATAACCCCTTGATCCAGTAATGTCACTACTAGGTCTGTAACCCAAAGAGATAATAAAAAAGAGGAAAGAACTTGTACAACAATATTGGTGTGTGTGTGTGTGTGTGTGTGTGGTGGCAAAGAACTGGACATTAATGGGCTATCCATCAGCTGGAGAATGGCTGAACAAATCGTGGTACATGTTAGTGGTAGAATTCTATCATGCTGCAAGAAATGATAAGCAAGATGATTTCAGAAAAAACTGGAAAGATCTTTATGAACTGATGCAGAATGAAATAAGCAAAACTGGGAGAACAGTGAACGTAATAGCAGCAATATTGAACAATGATTAACTGTGAAAACTTAGCTTCTCTCAGCAGTGCAATGATCTGGATCAATCCTGAAAGACTTAAGATGAGAAATGCTATCCACCTCCAGAGAAAGAATTGCTGGAGTTGTCTTTCAGATCAGTATGTCTTTGCTTTAATTTTAGGTTTCAGTTATCAATGAGTGTGCTCTTACAATAATGTCCAATAAGGAAGTGTGTTTTGCATGACAATAAAATTATTTAAAATTTAGTTATATGTATGTACTCCTTACTGTATTCTAATTCATTATGAAACACACAAAAATATACATTAAAAGCAAAGATAAATAGTTTTTAAGTGTTAATTATTTATGATGCAAAACCCTTTTTGCTGTCATTAAAATATTAATTGTCTTAGTGGGGAAGGAAGGAAATAGGTATTTATTAAGTGTCGATTGCATGCCAGACTTCTGTGATAAGCACTTTACAAATATTATCTCATTTGAGAATGAGAACAGAGTGATTAAATATTAACTTAAATATTTTTTTTAAAACACCATATCCTGGCAGACAAGGCAGACATAAATGATAATCGTTTTAGTAATTAATTATTCAGTTAATTTGATTTGCATAGCTAGAAAATCACGTGAATTTTTATAACTACTTAAAGATAAAAAAACAACAGATCAATAATAGGTCATCAGTCAATGAATATTTTTTTCATTGATCAGAATAATCACTTTTAAGATAGGAACTGAGTTGTCAGTTCACTGGCAGAGAACAATTTACCTTGAGGAAATTCTCTCTATCAATGCAGACCTGTACCTTCTCTGTAACTTATGATCTTAGTTATCTAGTACTCAGAGAGATGAAGTCATTTGCCCCGGGTCACACAGCCTATATATCAGAGGCAGGATTGGCAACCCTGGTCCTCTGATTTCAAGACCACCTTTCTATTTACTGTGCCACATTGACTCATCATTTTTGCTGCTTTTTATATGGTTTCTTTGGTGATGTTTGTTCATCTCATATTTCATTTGAAATTGTGCATCACTACTATTGCATTTTGTTTGCATAACAAACTAGCTTTATATGATTATAGTCCAGCCGGTCAGGACCAGGAGCTATTCTCCAAAATCCATGTGCTGTCACCTTCATTTGTACAATCTGTCCTCCAGCCCTTTTAATGCATTTTCTCTTCATCTTAAGGCTGTCAGAAGCCTTCCTTTCACTCAAGTTTTAGCTTAGGGATCACTTCCTCCCTCATCCTCCTAGCTATAAGTTCTCTTGCATCTAAATTTTTCTTGAGCTAAACTACCCTGCATTAAAGTTATTTGTGCACGTGCATAACACATAAGCTCCATGAGGGAAGGAATTGTATCTGCACATTTATAATTATATTTGATATTTTGTGTGATATCTTTGTTTATGTTTTATTTGACTCAATTAGTGGTCATGTATCAAGAACCTGCTATGTGGGGGCAGCTAGCTGGCTCAGTAGATTGACAGCCAGGTTTAGAGATGGGAGGTCCTGGGTTCAAATTTGGTTTCAGATATTTCCTAGCTGTGGGCTCCTGGGCAAATCAGTTAATCCCCATCACCTACTGCTTGCCACTCTTCTGCCACAGTATTGATTCAAAGACAGGTAAAAGTTTAAAAAAATAGAGCCTGCTATGTATCAGGTACTGTCTTAGGTCCTAAAAATACACTGAGACAGTCCCTGTTCTCAAAGAGCTTCTAATTTACTAGGGAGAGGTAATGTGCTTACAGAGCACACACAGGATATAAGTAAAATAAATATACAGTGACTTGGAGTAGGGCAAAGAGGTATCAGAAAAAGCCTCTAGGAGAAGGGAGCTCTCAAGCTAAGGATTGAAGGTTACTAAGGGTTGGAGAGGCAGTGATAGGAGATGGAGAATGCCTAACGCATGAAGGACAGCTTGTACGAAAATTCAAAGAAAGAAAATAGATCGTCATACATTATACTGCCATTTGAGTATTTTAATTTTTAGATAGTGATATTAGTGGTATACCACTTGTTAGCTGTGTGACCCTGGGCAAGTCACTTAACCCTGTCTATCTCCATTTTCTCATCTGTAAAATGAGCTAGAGATGGAAATGGCAAACCCCTACGGTGATCTCTGCAAGAAATTCCCAAATGGGATCACAGAGTCGGAGGTGACTGACAAACAACATTAGCAGCATGTTCTGAGTAGGTAATTCATTTGATGTCCTCTGCCTTTTAAAATTTCTAATAATCCTTTTTTTTAAATGAATATAGACTTTAATTATTGTGTTGCTGCTATTAACCAGAAGTGCAATGAACTCATCCAAGATGGATTTGGTTGTATAAAAATCCAGGGTGCTTCATCTAAATTCTTCATCATTCACAAAATAGCCACTATTTGTTCAAATTTTTTTTGAATATATGATCATTAATGTTATGATTATAATTGTCATAAATTTAAATTTTAAAATTCTCCTCTCTAACAAACAGGCAGGTTGACAGTTATCGTTAAGGTGTGCATGTCTTGACTCATCACATTGTATAGAACAGTGTCTTTTATTATGTGACATTAATTTAGAGGCTTGATTATAGGCTGGAGTGTTTTAATTTTGAACTTTTCATTGTTAATATGCATTTAAACTGTTATACAAAATAGTGCCAAAAAATAAGGGATAGAACAATTTTTAACATGAAATATTCTTATCAACTTATATAAACTCAAAAGCATTCTGACTGATTTCATTTTTTCAAAAACAAATCTGATATACTTTTATATTGAAAACAAAATGATTATTTAAAAAATTTTAAGAAATAGTAATCATATCAGAGGTTTCAAAAATCAAACACTATGAAATGTAAAGACAATTTCAGCATCCCATTCTTTTGTTTATTGCATTACCAATACAAATAATGTTAAAAATAATCATTTCAACTTTAGCACGACACCACCAAAGTTACCTTTCAAATGATCTCTTTTGTGAAAACAAATATCTTTAATTAAAACATTCTGTGAGACTAATACACTGTGGCACAATCAAATGTAATGGACTTCTCTAGTAGCAACAATGCAATGATCCAGGACAATTCTGAGGGATTTATAAGAAAGAATGTATCCACATCCTGAAAAAGAACTGTGGGAGCAGAAACACAGAAGAAAAACAACTGCTTGATCACATGGGCTGATGGGGATATGACTGGGGATGTAGACTCTAAACGATCACTCTAGTGCAAAAAATAATATGGAAATAAGTTTTGAACAATAATACATGTAAAACCCAGTGGATTTGCGTGTTGGCTCTGGGAGGGTGGAGGGAGGAGGAGAGGGAAAGAACATGAATCATGTAACCATGGTAAAATATTCTAAATTAATTAATTAAAATTTGAAAAAAACATTCTGTGAAGTCTTTTTTTTTTACTTGACACTCTAAAACTGCATAACGTTTTTATTTACTGGGTTTTTTGCTTTGACACACATTGTTGCAAAAAAGAGCAACATTTTCCATTTTTCTTGGAATGTATATTATCAAGAAATAGTACAGGGCTTTGTGATAGATTTTTTACTTCCAGATATCAACAACTGAATGGTGTTGAAAATACTTTCTGAAAATGAGGCATGGACATTTGGGGCATGTTAAGGGATTTCAGCCAGCATAGGAAAGAAGTGAACTAGCACAACGTAAGTCATTTTCCTGGAATATCTAAAGAATAGTGTTGTGGTGCTTGGAATTATAATGAGAGTGGTTGCATGGCCTACACTAGTAATCCAAATTTAGATAATCATATGGGCTTTGTAGAATTCCCTGCTTTAAATCAGTCCTTCTTATGAAAAAGTATATGTTGGGGGGCGGGGGGGAGCTGGGCAGCTCAATGAATTGAGAGCCAGGCTTAGAGAAGGGAGATCCTAGGTTTAAATCTGGCCTCAGACACTTCCCAGCTGTGTGACCCTGGGCAAGTCACTTGACCCCCGTTGTCTAGCCCTTACCACTCTTCTGCCTTGGAACCAATACATAGTATTTATTCCAAGACAGAAGGTGAGGATTAAAAAAAAAAAAAAAGTACATGTTGCAAGCTGATTATTCTAAATCTTCATCAATAAATCAGAGTAACATGTGCCCATGAATTTTGTAGTGTATTTTAAATAAAATTATTTATTTATTTATTATTTAATTTATTATATTATTTAAATAAAATTATTTATTATTTATACAAATACAGACCCTAAAAAAATGCCCAGGGCTGTGCACACCCTATTGGCCATCCTGATTGGGAGTAAGGGAGGATGTAGTGCAAAAATGTTTGCAGAATTTAAAAGAAAAAGAAAAAGAAAAGTCTGTTGCACTTTTTGCAAGTCAGTCTATAAGGCAACATGCAGCTATTTTCAAAGAAGGCTATTAACTTGACATGTAAGCAAAAAGGATGATTGTGTAAATATAAATAATATGAGTGCTTCTTCTGCTTAGGAAAGCATTCTCCCAAAACAGGGGCTCCATTGACAATTGCTATAGAAATAGATGATAAGAGTAATAATCACAACAGAAATAATACGACTGAGTTAATCCATCGTGTAGCCTCACTTCTGCCACTAGAAATTTCAGCACTTTAAAGAGGGAAAGTGGAAACAATTATTAAGCACCAGGCACAGAGCTAAGCGCTTTATCTTCACAACAACCCTGGGAGGTAGATTTGAGTCCAAACTGCATTTTACAGTGGAGTCAGACAAAGGTTGCCTTTTGCTCTGGACCACACAGCTAAAAACTGCTTGAAGGTTGGATCCGAACTCAGATCTTCCTTACTCCTGGCTCAGAATTCTAGCCACTGTTCCAGCGAGGTAGCTTTGACCTGGGAGATGTGTCCCAGCAGTTAAAATAAAGCACTGGCTGATGAAAAATTGGACAATCATAGCAAGATTGGCATGGCTCAGTTTCAGAAAAATGGGTCTTCAAAGGAGCTTTGGAGGATCAGTAGGGGCCAGTAGGCAGAGAGTAATAGGTAAGATGGAAAGGATGGCATGAGGAAAGGGGGCAGTGAGTAGACCAGTCGACCTGCAGCAAATTTAAATGGAAAAATATCAGGATGGATTTAAAGTGTCAGAAGTTGATTCAGCCCCATTTGCAGAGGGCCCTCAAAGCTCATTTCTGTACATTAGGATAAAAGCACCTGATTTAAAAAAAAATCAGAAATGTTCAGTTAGATTAGCATACCTAGTTTAATATAGGAAGACGTGATTATGTTTAAATAGGAATTCATATTTTCAACTGCTTTCAATTTCATTTGTAACATACATTTTTTCAGTTAATCTTTGTTAGAAAATCTATTTCATTTGCCATAGTATATATTTCTGCCACATCCATTGTTTTTGTTCCATTTTCTTTCTATTGTAAAAGGAACCTCTTAGTGCAAGCTTTTAAAATATAATCTAAAAAACTTAGATTTTCTTTTGGACTTCCTTTTCCAGGGATAGTAGTAGAAAAGTGAAACAGTAAGGACATCTTGGACCAAAGCCTTTGTACATTTTCCCTGAGGAGGGCAGAGAAAAGTGGAAACAAGGAGGAAGGGTCTGGGAGTTCCCTTCCTTTTTCCTTTTTCCTTTTGATTCAAACACCCACAAAAATGAGCTCTTCATATTGAGTCAATATCAAAGTGAAATTTGACGATTTAAGCAAGTCTTCCTCTGCTTGAACTTCTATGCTAATTAATTTACAGGCTAATTAACATATGCCCTGTTTCTGTCTTCAATTTGTCTACAGGATGATTTTATCTTAATTTTACCACCCAGCTTAGTGGAAAGAACATTACACTAAGTGAGAAGACTTGAGATTTGATGCTTGACACTACTTTGTATTAACCCAGTGACCCTAAGAGTTTATTTAACCTCTTTAGGTCTTCATTTCCTCAGCTGTAAGATAAGGAAGTTGGACTAAATACTGTCTAAGGTCCCTTTACACTCAGACCATCTAGGAGTCAATGAAAAATTTGTCCACCTCATTATTGTGCAGAAATTACACAATTCTTTTGATGACCAGAAGTTTCTCCCTGAAACCAAGGTCCATCTTTTTAACACAAATATTTCTTCTATGCGATTATATGGCCACAAGTCATACTACATACATACAAGAATACATACAGCACCCAATACTACATGCTACATACATACAAGAATACATACAGCACCCAATACTACATACTACATACATACAAGAATACATACAGCACCCAATACTACATACTACATACATACAAGAATACATACAGCACCCAATACTACATACTATATACATACAAGAATACATATAGCACCCAATACTACATACTACATACATACAAGAATACATACAGCACCCAATACTACATACTACATACATACAAGAATACTACAGCACCCAATACTACATGCTACATACATACAAGAATACATACAGCACCCAATACTACATACTATATACATACAAGAATACATACAGCACCCAATACTACATACTGCATGCATACAAGAATACATACAGCACCCAATACTACATACTACATACATACAAGAATACTACAGCACCCAATACTACATACTACATACATACAAGAATACTACAGCACCCAATACTACATACTACATACATACAAGAATACTACAGCACCCAATACTACATACTACATACATACAAGAATACTACAGCACCCAATACTACATACTATATACATACAAGAATACATACAGCACCCAATACTACATACTGCATGCATACAAGAATACATACAGCACCCAATACTACATACTACATACATACAAGAATACTACAGCACCCAATACTACATACTACATACATACAAGAATACTACAGCACCCAATACTACATACTATATACATACAAGAATACATACAGCACCCAATACTACATACTGCATGCATACAAGAATACATACAGCACCCAATACTACATACTACATACATACAAGAATACTACAGCACCCAATACTACATACTACATACATACAAGAATACTACAGCACCCAATACTACATACTACATACATACAAGAATACTACAGCACCCAATACAACGTACTACATACATACAAGAATACATACAGCACCCAATACTACATACTACATACATACAAGAATACATACAGCACCCAATGCTACATACTATATACATACAAGAATACATACAGCACCCAATACTACATACTACATACATACAAGAATACATACAGCACCCAATACTACATACTACATACATACAAGAATACTACAGCACCCAATACTACATGCTACATACATACAAGAATACATACAGCACCCAATACTACATACTACATACATACAAGAATACTACAGCACCCAATACTACATACTACATACATACAAGAATACTACAGCACCCAATACAACGTACTACATACATACAAGAATACATACAGCACCCAATACTACATACTACATACATACAAGAATACATACAGCACCCAATGCTACATACTATATACATACAAGAATACATACAGCACCCAATACTACATACTACATACATACAAGAATACATACAGCACCCAATACTACATACTACATACATACAAGAATACTACAGCACCCAATACTACATGCTACATACATACAAGAATACATACAGCACCCAATACTACATACTATATACATACAAGAATACATACAGCACCCAATACTACATACTGCATGCATACAAGAATACATACAGCACCCAATACTACATACTACATACATACAAGAATACTACAGCACCCAATACTACATACTACATACATACAAGAATACTACAGCACCCAATACTACATACTACATACATACAAGAATACTACAGCACCCAATACTACATACTATATACATACAAGAATACATACAGCACCCAATACTACATACTGCATGCATACAAGAATACATACAGCACCCAATACTACATACTACATACATACAAGAATACATACAGCACCCAATACTACATACTGCATGCATACAAGAATACATACAGCACCCAATACTACATACTACATACATACAAGAATACATACAGCACCCAATACTACATACTATATACATACAAGAATACATACAGCACCCAATACTACATACTGCATGCATACAAGAATACATACAGCACCCAATACTACATACTACATACATACAAGAATACTACAGCACCCAATACTACATACTACATACATACAAGAATACTACAGCACCCAATACTACATGCTACATACATACAAGAATACATACAGCACCCAATACTACATACTATATACATACAAGAATACATACAGCACCCAATACTACATACTGCATGCATACAAGAATACATACAGCACCCACTACTACATACTACATACATACAAGAATACTACAGCACCCAATACTACATACTACATACATACAAGAATACTACAGCACCCAATACTACATACTACATACATACAAGAATACTACAGCACCCAATACTACATACTACACATACATACAAGAATACTACAGCACCCAATACTACATACTACACATACATACAAGAATACTACAGCACCCAAAGAACTTCAAAGAATAAAAGTTGATTAGCCAAAGGGCAATAAGAAATGCATGATGGGTGTGATATGAGAAGGCTGCAACACATTACAAACTGAGGAATTAGATGAGGCAAATTCTGAGTAAGATGTTATTAGAGAAACATTGAAAAATATTTTAGCCTAGTCATATGGCAAAAGCAGAGGATAGCCAATGGACTTCACTAATATCAAGAGAAAAAAGGCTCGCCTGGCCTGGCTTGTTAATGGGTCTCCTTACAGTGAGCATGTGAGAGAATATATGAATGAGAATCACACAGAGCTGGGAGACATGAACTGGTTACAGTCTGTATCCGTGGAGAAAATACCCTCAGAAATGAGATCACCAGTTTCTTATAGCAGAATATAACTTTATTCTTCTGAAATATCTGTCCTTGAGACCTTTCTGAAGAGACTAGACACAAGACTTTCTATAGAACCTGAATTTTCATTTGTATTGCATATTAAGCACTAAAAGAAAATGCATTTTTAGCACCCCGAAATGTCTGTGGTGATCATATTAGAATTAGCCATTTAAGAGTCAGAGCCCCTCGTTTCCCCAAAAAGATGTGTTAGCTTAACAAATGAACTTCATACGAAAGGCAAAAGGTAAGGAGAAAAAGAAAACAAGTCATAATGGAACAGAAGTGACTCTCTGTTAGAGTACTAGAAAGGGTAGCTACAGCTTTATGACAAGAATAAGAAATAGAAAGAAAAAGCATAGACAAAAAGGAAACAAAATGATTGCCTTTTGCAGATGTAAGATAGAGAGAACCATAGTCAACTCAAAATTAATTGAATCATTAACTTCAGCAACATTGCAGGATATTAAATAAAGCCACATACATCCTCCACATTTCTATATATTACCAACACAGTCAAGCTGGTAGAGATGTAAAGAGAATTTACTTTTAAATATTAATTGCTTAAGGGTAGGTCAAAGCAAAATAATCCAAATTACAATATTAGCTAACTTTATTTATTGAGTACCATGCCAATCAAACTACTAAAGGATTGTTTTTAAGAACTAAAATAAAAGAATGACAAAATTCATAGGGAGGAAGAAAAGATCTAGAATCTCCAAAGGAAAATAATGGGGGGTGGAGGGTGGTAATGGGAAGGACAGAGGCTTTGGGGTACCAGATCTCAAACTCAATTACAATGGAAAAGAAGATAAAAACTAAACTGCCAGTCAATTAAGATAAGCGTATTATGACATTAGGTGCCAAATTTGACTTTCAGTTTGTTGACAGGAAAGCAAAAAAGGAAATGTAGTCATTTGCATAGTTTCATCCATATTAGAGTCTCACCTTACCCAATCCTTATACAAATCTATTATTACTTAGATCATTAATAAACATCTAAGCTTCTATTCTTCCATAATTCCTACTCACTATTATCCAGGATAATGGCAGAGTGGAGGTGAAAGGGATGATCTTTTTTGGCTACTATGTGATCTCAGGTTAATTACTGGAGGATTTAATAAACACAGTTTACAGTTATTATGTCAAGCTCTATGAAAACTTTAACTGAAAGATGGATAAAGTCCTAGAATCATTATTTTGGTTTGCAATTTGCTGTTGTACTACATGACATCATATTTAGCCATGTGTTTAAAAAGGTATCATGGAAGGAATGAAGTATCAGTAACAAGAAAAGCAGTTTGTTGTTTTATAAGGCACTTAAACATCCTCCAAAAAAAAAAAAAGCAGCAAAGATCTAGGATTTAAGAGGTTGTTTCAAATCATAAAAGTCATTAAAATATCATTTAACAATATAGTTATTTAGTTAACAAGCAAGTATAATACAGAATAAAGATTTGTAATAGAAGTGTCGCTAGCATATATAAAAGAACTGTGAGATAATAATCCTTTATCACATTGTTGCTCATTATATATAGTTCAAAGTATCGCCCAATATAAAAAAAAAAGAAGACTATATTGTGGAAATTTTTGATATAATTTAGTTTGCCACAAGGTCAGTAAAAAGCCTTGTCCCTCAACTATGGCATAATTAAAGAATTCCACTGTACCATGCTCAGTATGCCCACCAGCTGAAGCATGAAATTCAGAAATTGGAACAAGTCCAGAAGGGAACAAATAAAACAATCACAAAGACTTTAAAAATGGCCCCTATAAGGAAATACATTTAAAAATAGGCTTTATTAGCCTGGAGGAAAAAAAGACTTTGTAGCAATTGTTGGACGTATTATATATTATATAACATATAATTTTATTATATGCTGTATGTATAACAGCAACTACTCTGTACCCCTTTCTCAGAGGACCAGTGGGCTGTATTTTACCCCTCCTCCAAGGTTCTTCTATACAGGGTCTGGAGGAGGTGTCTTTGCCTAATTTTGCTTTGAGCTCCCATTAACTGCATTTCCCCAAATTTTAAGAATTCCATATTTTACAAAGCAACATTTACCTCAAAATTATATATGGCATAAATAATACAAATATTTGCCACTCCAACATCTATGGGGAAGGCATATCCTGCCCCCCCCCCCAATATTACCATGTTTGCTCTCCTCTTCCTTACCCAACCTCCAGGAAAAGCCCATCACTAGGAAATTCATCATCATGGAGATGCATCAGCTTTTTGGTACTCACACCCTATGAGTACTCTCTGTCTGGAGGATGGAGCAAAAACAAACAAACAACCTCTAAGACTCCATTTAAAGGGGGCTCAATTCGTCTGTTCTTACCAGATTCACTTCTTGAACTCTATATCACTAGACTCTCACTTTGGGTACTCTCCCACTATCCCAACAAAACCTTTCACTTTTCAACTTCCTTTTGTGTTATCTTGCCCCATTTTATTGTAAACTCCTTGAGGGCAAAGATTGTCTTCCTTTTTCTTTTTTTTGCATCCCTAAAACTTAGCACAGTGCCTAATAAATTTGTATTATATTGATGTATTATATTGTTGTATTATATTGTTGTACAGGTCTCTTGGTCTCTAGGGAAGGGAGAGAGATTAGATTCACATCTCAGCTCAATTTTAATTATGGTGGCATTAATTAATTAGTATTGTTTTTAATTATTTAATTAATTAATCATTGTGTGAATTAATTAATATAATTTACATTAGACCCAACAACTTCGAAGGCCAAAGGGATCACTGCCCCCTGAATTTGCAGCCTGGCACCCTGGCTTCTCAAGAATTCTCTGCTGAGCCGTCCTGAAATTCTTGTTCTAAGGTCACCATGACTTGAGCTTCTAGTTCTAAAACTGTCCCCTTGACACTCTGCTCCTAGAACTGAAAAGGACAAATGAAACAGACCAAAACTTCAAGTCTATTCCTAGGGACCTCAGGACCCAAAAGATTTAGGTGCATTCTTCTTTAGTGGTATGGGTGAATAAGACTTTCTCCCTGGATACCACCAGAATGAGAAAGATATTGTGTCTGTGGATTTAGGGATGCAGAGAATTCCAGCAATAAAACCAATGATAAAAGTGTTCTCCCAACTATCTGGTGGGAGGAAGCAAAATGTCTTCTAGAAGCAAGTCCCTGACATCTTCCACAGAGGTCCCTCCATCTTTGGCAATCTGGGTAAGTGTCAAAGTCTCATTACAGGTGAATAATAGCAATTAACTTTTTTCTCTGTTATCATGAGAAAATGGAAATAAATTGGAGGAGGTCTGTGAATTACACATTAAGGAAACTTCCAAACTGTAAGAGTTGTGAGACATGGGTATGTATTATAAAGCTAGATTCTGGGGTATTTTTCTGATGATTCTCAGGAATAGTCTTTCTTCTGGGGCTATTTGAGCACACTACTATTTGTAGGAAAGTAGATGAGATGTAATTCCTTGAGCTCTTTCAGCTCTTTTTAATAAAATTTTATAATTTTATATTAAATAAAATATAAATTATTTTAATTAAAATTAATATATAGATTATAGATAATTATATAATATAAACATTAAAATACAAATGAAATAAAATATAAATTTTATAAAAGATAGAATGCAAATCTACAGTTGGTTGGCAATGAGGAGGGCAGACTAAAGAAAGTCCAATCTAAGAGTCTATGCAGACCTGAAAATCCAGACAAAGAACAATAGTCTGAGTCATAATAAAGCAAATAGTCAGACATCCAAAGAATGATGCAGAAGAAGTGTCATAAAGGATATAAATTACATTATTGGGGGAAAAGCTCAAATTCAGCAAAATATATCTATTTAGGTAGAGGGTGAATTGATTATGAAGAAAAATTCAAATAGGAATCATGTGGGGAAAGAGAAAAAGGAAAGGGAACAAGCACTTTTTTAGTGCCTACTATATACTGTGTTTTTTCAAACGTTATCTCATTTAATCCTTATAATAACCCTGTGAGGTGGGTGATATATTATCTCCATTTTCCAACAGAGATTAAATGACTTGCCCTGGGTCACATAGCTAGCAAATGTCTGAAGTCATATTTGAATTCAGGCTTTCCTGACTCCAGGTCCATCACTCTAGACACTGTACCTCCTCCACTGCTTATATCGATATATAATAGCATATGTATGTATAGAATGTATATATATTCTCCATATTTTTGTTGTTGTTGAGTCATTTTAGTCATGTCCAACTCTTTGTCATCCAATTGGCAAAGATACTGTTAGTGCAAATCACTATTAATTGGAGAAATGCAAATTAAAATAACTCTGAAGTACCCATTGACACCTGTCAATCTGGCTAATATGACAAAAAAAAAGGAAGCTGATAAATGTTGGAGGATATGTGAGAAAATTGGGACAGTAACGCACTGTTGGTAGAGCTGTGAATGGATACAACCATTCTGGAGGATATTCTGGAATCAAGCCCAAACGGCTTTAAAGCCATGTCTATCCTCTGATCCAGTAATACCTCTACTAGATCTGTATCCCAATGGGATCAAAGATAGGGGGAAAGACCTATTTGTAAAAATAAATATATATAGCAACTCTTTTTGTGGTAGCAAAGAATTAAAAACTGAAGGCATGTCCACCAATGGGGAGATTGCTGAACATGTTGTGGTAGGTGCTTGTAATCGAATACTATTGTACCACAAGAAATGATGAATAGGACAATTTCTGAAAAACCTGGAAAAACTTATATGAAGTAATACAGATTGAAGTGAGCAGAACCAGGAGAATATAGTACAGAGTAGCAGAAATAAAGTATGATGATCAACTTGGAATGATTAAATTATTATCATCAGTGTAAGGATCCAAATCTCCAGGAAAGTCATGATGAAAAAGGCTATCCACCACCATAGAAAGAACTCACAGTCTGAATTGATTGAAACATACCATATTTCACTTTATTTCCTTCATGAATTTTTTCTTGCATAAATAACATATGTCTTCTTTCACAATATGATGAATATGGAAAATGTATACATAATAGCATGTGTATAATCTATTACCTGCCATCTCAAGGAAAGAGAGAATATGAATTGCAAAATATTAGAAACAAATTATTAAAAATTGTATCTACAAAATAGCTAAATAATTTTGTTAAAAAACACACAAAGATATTGGTGGGATTTGCCATTTCTTTCCCCAACTCATTGCTCATTTATAGATGATGAAACTGAGGCAAACAACATTAAGTGATTAGCCTAGGATCACACAATTCATAAGTCCCTGAGGCCAAATTTGAACTCAGGAACATGAGTCTTCCTTACTTCAGGACCGGTGCTCTATCTACTACTGTAACACCAAGCTGCCCCATATTTAGATATTGGATGTAGATATATGAGTTCTGAAGGTTATCCAAATAATTGTATGTCGTAATTGAAACAACAGACATTCTTCATTCACTTGGTTTTCCTCTGAGTATTTTTACCCTGTGGGGTGTGTTTGTGGGGGGGGGGGGCATTTTAAGTGGTCACAGAGATCTTCAATATTCTGGGGCTTGGTGAAACCACAATGATGTTACCTTCAATTAGGAGCATCCCAAGTATCTCATGATCTATGAGAAGTTCCTTTCCATTTTTCACTCTATATTAGAATGCCTTTGGTGAGTTTTGGACTTTCTAATTCCTTCTTGATATTAATAGTCAGAGGGTTGTTGAACATCCCTATAGTTGTACATTTCAATGAAAGCTGAATAGTTTTGGTATATGAAGGGGATGTTGTAAGAAATATTTTAATATGGCATTTTGAGCTAATGAACCAAATGCTTTTTTATAATTTAAAAATGCTGTAGGATCTTGTCTCTACAGCTTTCATTTAGTTGTGGGATAATAAAGATATACTATAAAATATCACTTACAAAAATATGACTGTTCTGTATTAATACTCGCATCAAGGATGCCTTAAATGTGCATATAGATCACTCTCATAATCTTTTTATATAGATGAGAAAGTAGACATATAAGTCAGTAATTGTGAATGTTCTCTATCAGTTTCTTTTTATCGATAAGTTCATAGATTTTTTTCACATGACAACTGGGCAATCAAAAAAGATTTATTGAGTTCCTTTTACATGTCTGACACTGAACTAAGTGCTAGAAATACAAAGAAAGGTAAAAAAATAGTCCCTAATGTCAAGAAACTAAGTCTAATAGGAGAAAGAGTTATAAGAGAGTCCAAGTTCACATTCAAATGGGGGAAGACAATATCTAAACAGTTATGTATAAACTAGCTACATATAGGCTTCTTGAAGCTATTTTAGCTAGGACTTGAAGGAAGAAGCCAGGGAAGGCAGAAAGGAAGATGTGCCCAGGCATAGGTGATAGTCCACATCTCAGGGGTTAAGATGAGGCACCACTTCATTTTCTTTTTCTTTTATGGGGTGTTTACAATACCTTATTGTAAAATTTGGGCTATTTGGCCATAGGCTATATAGTTTCTAAACTTCTGGGTCATCTACTGGCCTTCCTATGTCATCTGCTGCTTCCACAAAACTCCCCCCAAATTCCCACTTCATTTTTTATGCCAACCTGTGATATATCAAAACCATGATGAGGAAAGTCCCCATGTGGAAGAAATATCTGCACTCAAAGTCAGGAAATAGTGTCTTGCTACAGGAAAGCAAAGAGGCCAGTGTCACTGGATTGAAGAGTGCTTGGAGAGGAGGAGTGTAAGGTGCAAAAAGACTTGAAGGGTAGGGGAAGGACTGGGTGTGCAATTCCTTCAGATACCTTTGAGAACTGATCTCTTAATGCCCTCATGGTGATGTTACCCCAGCACAGATCTCCTCTATGTACATTTGACCTAAACTAGAGATTTTTTCATGTTTTCCTCTATAAATACCTCTGAGATGGTTATTTAAGTTTGTGTGATTGCTCTACTTTCTTTTGATGGCAAAAGATTTATTATAAAAATCTTTTTAAACGATTTAAATTTTTCTCTTGTTTGTTGTCCTCCTTTCATTTTCATTCTTTAATGACCTCAGGATGACCTTTTTTTATGGGGAAGTTATAAGAGCGTTAAAGGAAGCACTGTCTTCCAAAAAGAAAAGCAATAAGGATTTCCCCACTAGGCTTTTTATGCCAGTTAGATGTCACTACAGAGAAAGACATAGCTACAAAAGCCACATGGGGAAGATATTTTCCCAAATTGTGATTATGGCAAAATGGACATAGGATTCCAGGCCAGGAAGAAAGAAGACTCATCTTCCTGAGTTCAAATCTGGCCTCAGAAATTTACTAGCTGTGAGATCCTGGGCAAGGCACTTAACTCTGTTTGCCTCAGTTTTCTCATCTATAAAATGAGTTGGAGAAGAAAATTACCCCAGTGTCTATTCTAAGAAAACCCCAAATTCAGTCATGAAGAGTTGGACAAGACTGAACAGCAACAGTTTTTCTGTTGGCTTTCCATGGTGTGAAGATGGGATTGACTCTCTCCTTGCCTATTTTTTAATTAATCAACCAAAGCTTGAACACCCCTACTTGGCACTAGATGGGGGAGTTTGCAAGCCACTTAGAGAGCTCCACCCTTTCAACTCAATCAGTCAGAAACTTGTGAATCTTTTGATAAGAGTTTATAACTTCATAGGACAAGAGGTAGAAACTACAAACACTGCCCCCATGGGCAGTGCTAAGCAATTTAAAAGATTGCAATTGGTCCCTGTAAAGTGGAGGAAGGGATAGGAAGTGACATAAAAAAAAGGACTATAAAAGATGATGAACTTCCTGTCCAAGAGGTCTTCATCCTGAATTTTTGGGTTGGAGGAGCTGGGCTGGCTCTTGGACTGCTTCTGGTAAGACTGCCCCTGGATCGTCTCCTTTGGAGCTTCACCTGGGTGAGTGAGACGCTAACCCTCCTTTCCTGACTTCTGGAGAGATTAGTTCCAGAGAGGTCTCCCCTTCTTGGAGGAGACTGTGGGGGTTGAACCCTTGATTAATTCACCACCAAATTCTCTGGCTGAAGGGTTAACGAGCCCTGTGTGGGTTAAGCCAGGGACAGAGCAACGTTTAGGGTGATAAGCTAGACTTCTTACTCTACCCTCTTTTACATTTCTCTACTTTCACTCTTTCCACCTCTTTATAAATAAAGCTACTGAAAGTCATTTTGACAGGCTGTATTAATTTTAAAATCAGTGACCACAGAATTATCTTAAAATTTTCATATATTTAGTTCAACCCCTTAATTTAATTCCTTACAATGGTTAATAGAAATTAAGGGAGTGAACCTAGAAGGGTTGCTGCCCTGTAAGGGCTTCTTTCTAAGTCAGAGGTGTCAAATGCATAGCCCAGTGCCAAGGCCAGCCTGAAGGAGACTAAGTATTAATTGAGAAATATTTAACAAAATAAATAAAAATATAATAGGACATATATAATGTTAAAATATGCCTTTCTATGTCAATATGAAACAGCAAGGGTCCTTATATATAGATTTAGTGGCCCTATTTTTATTTGAGTTTGGCTCCACTCATCTAAAATATTTCTGGGTAATCTACGTTTAAATGGACCTATTAGGATTTTCACTATGGGTTCTCTAGATTCATAGAGATCTATTGGAGAAAAAAAAATTTCTCTTTATTTCATGTCCATTTTCCAACATATTGACTTTACAAGTTAGATTTTTTCTTTTTTCTCTATGAATTAGAGGTGAATTAATTTTATTTATTTAGTTTTTTTATTATATATTATTTAGTTTTTATTTTATTATATAATTATATTATTTAGTTATTACATTTTATTTATTATATGGAATATTTTATTATTTTTATATTGAATATCATATATTTTATATCATTATTAATAATTGAATCAATAACTAAAATATTAATTAGTTTTAAAATAATGAAAAATAAATAATTTAATGATTAATTAAAACAAGTCAATATGAATTAAATATCTAGGAGACTACCAGATCCCAGAGTCTTATGAAATAGGAGGCACAGAATCATGTGTCTTAATTTGCCATAGTAGTAGACAAGTTTCTTGACTAGCAGAAGTCAGGGGATGTGATGTATGGGGATTGAGGTGCAATCCTGGCAGAGGATCTGAGGGGAGGGTTCAGCCTGAGCTTGGAAAGCCAATACCTGAAGAGTGCTCCGGCTCTCTGCCATTCTTGGGCTTGTGAAAGGAGCTCTCTCTTCTCCCTGCACTTGCCATCTCTGACTGGGAATCTGGAAACTTGGACTCTTGGGTTCCAGTTCCTCCCTGAACTCAAGTCCACTTCTTGACTGGCTTGAATTTGTCTGATCTGATAGTGGAGCCCCTGATCCCAGCTTGTGAAATGGAGTAGGGTCCATGGAGAATCTAGGACCTCATGGAACAGAAGTAACTTGGCTGGGGACTTGTTAAGTTAGAAAGGCTGGAAACCTCATTTCTCTCTTTCTCTTTACGGATAAATACGTATGTTTCCTCTTTTGCAAAATGAAGTGTTAGATAAGTGGGCTTTATTGTCCCTTCCAGTTCTGAAGTTCTCCACTAAATCTTGCTCCACCAGGTCACTGCTGATTTTTGCTTGGCTGAAGTTTACACTATTTCCAGATATTACTCAACTTCAATACTCAGTAGTTTTGTGCTCTGAGTCAGATATTGGGCAGTTGGTGTATCAATGGAGATTTTGAATCTTTGGACTTCATACCCCAGAAGTCCTTTAGTATTTCTCAAAATTCCCTTTTTCCTGCATCCACGTGTTTGGTGTGATTGTATTTAAGTGGCTGTAACTCCTCCCTCTTCCTCTCTTTGATCTCCAACCAGGCTAAGTTCAGGCAGTTCTTTGCTGTAGTTATTATTAATAAAACTTTATAAAATATAATAGTTAGGTATTGATTATTTTAAAATCCACATTGATCAATAAACATTTATTAAATACTTACTAAGTTCCAGACACTGTGCTAATGCTCAACTCGGGAATTATGTGCACTTCTAAATTCTTTCCTCTGATCGTAATTTTTTTTCATCATTTTGTCTTTCTCTTTTGCTTTTGGCCTCTTATTCTGACTCTCATCTGCACCATGACCTTCCATTTTTCCATCCTTCAGTTATTTCCTAGGTCATGATTCCTGCACTTGCTACTCTCTCCTTGCTTCCCCATCTTGGCCCTTTTGGTAAATGAGATTGTCTATATTATCCTCTCTACTTCTCTCCCTTGCTGCCTTATCCTCTCCACCTGATCCCACCTTAATCTTGCATTACCCCTTAATCTAGCATATATATTTCATGCATATTTACTCACTGGTGAACAAAAGGAACATTCTGTTTGGGGTCACTGCACTGCAAATAGATGTTATGTGATCTTGTCCTCACTTCCTTAAGGCAATCCTTTTGCATCTCACTAATCAACACTCTATTCCATTCCCCACAGAGGTTATCCTCAACCTTTTCAGTCTTCTGCAAGCCTTCCATGACCCTTCCTTACCCTCTCCACTGAGGGCTTTATTTTATCCCCACAAAAAAGAGCCCTTTCATTACAAGCTTCCTCTTTTCCCCTTCTTCTTTTCAAATCAGACATCTCTCACTGTCTCCTTCTTCACTCCAGTCTTGCATGAGGTGACATTCTTCTACGTCAAGGCATGAACTCTCTTCTTAAACTCTGACCTTCCACCTTAGAATCAATACTGTGTATGAGTTCCAAGGCAGAAAAGTAATAAGAACTAGGTCATGTGGGTTAAGTGACTTGCCCAGGGTCACACAGTTAGGAAGTGTTTATGGCCAGATTTGAATCCAGGATCACTTGCCACCTAGCTGCCCCCTACATTAATTCTTGATCCCACATCCTCATCCCTAATCCATCAGATTTCCCCTACCAGCAGCCCCCATTGTCTCTCTTATCTTCAACCTCTTTCTTATGCTAGCTCATTCTCTAATGTATACAAATGCACCCTTGTGTTTCCCAACTTTAAAAAACTCTCACTTAGGCTGAGCATCCCTCACTAGCTACCTTCCTCTATTCTCCCTTCCTCTTCTTGGTCAAACTTCTTAAGACAGCTCTACAGAAGATGCCTCTCAGTAGAATCTGCATCTTCTAAGAGTCTCATTTAGGGTGTTTATTATTAAATTATTATTAAACATAAACTCCTCTCTGGACCGCTGTAGATGCTCTCTAATTGGTCTCCCTCTTTCAATGTTTCCCTCTATGCCAATCTACTGTTTTCCACTCATGTCTGAAATTATCCATCCTCACCTCCAACTCCATGCTTCTCTGGCTTCCTCCAAGACAAGAGTGCAAATCCCACCTTATGTAGAAGGTTTTCCCTGGGCCCCTTCACTGCTCTTCTCTTTTGTTTCAAATTATCTTCCATTTACACTGCATATATTTTGCAGCTACCTGCATAGGTGCATGTTATTTCTTCCATTGGAATGTGAGTTTATTGTAAGCATTACCAACAAAACCTAGCAGCAAGAGATAGAAATAGAAAAACAAATTCCATTTTAATTAACTATAGTTGATATAAAATACTTGAGTAACTACTTGCTAAGAGAAATCCAGAAACTACATGAACAAAATTTTTTTAAATTTAAATTTTTAAATATTTTTCCATGGTTACATGTTGTCTCTCTCCTCTCTTCCCTACCCCCTCCCAGAGCTGGCAAGCTATTGCACTGGATTATCACTTGATACCCAATTCTATATTATTCATTTTTGTAATAGGATAATCTTTTAAAACCAAAACCCCAGGGGGCAGCTGGATAGCTCAGTGGATTGAGAGCCAGACCTAGAGATGGGAAGTTCTGGGTTCAAATATGACCTCAGACCCTTCCTAGCCGTGTGACCCTGGGCAAGTCACTTAACCCTTATTGCCTAGCCTTTATCCCCCTTCTGCCTTGGAACCAACACAGTATTGATTCTAAGATGGAAGGAAGTGTTTAAAAAATAAAATAAAATAAAACCAAAATCCCGAATCATATACCTGTATAAACAAGTGATAAATCAACAGTTTTTTCTCTCTGTGTAGATAGCATCTTTCTCATAAGTCCCTCCAGATTGTCCTGGATCATTGCATTGCTATTAGTAGCAAAGTCGATTTCATTTGATCACTCCACTGAAACACTCCAGTGTTTGTACACAATGTTCTGCTCGTTTGCTCTGCATCCATTCATAGAGATCTTTCCAGTTCTATAGGAACACAATTACAAAACACTTCACACAAATTAAGTCTGATCTAAACAACTGGCACAATATTAATGGGTAGGCTGAGCTAATTTGGTAAAAATAACAATTCTAACTAATCTACTGACTCTGTGCCATACCAATCAAACTGACCAAAAATTATTTTATATAGCTAGAAAAAATAATTACAAAATTTATCTGGAAGAAAAAAAGGTCAAGAATATCAACGGTATCAATTTTAAAAAGGGGGAAATGGCTTAGTCATATACGATCTCAAATTGTATTACAAAGCAGTAATCTTCAAAACAATCTGGCCTGGCTAAACAATAGAGTGGTGCAACAGATTATGTGTACAACCATAGTAGTAAATGACCATAGAAATTTCATTTTTGATAAATCCAAAGATTCAAGTTTTGGGGATAAGCACTCACTATTTGAAAAAAACTCAGGGAATTTGAAAAAATAGGCAGAGACTGGATGTAGACTAACATCTCACACTAAATATTCCAAAGAATATTTAGACATAAAGGGTGATATAAGCAAATTAGGGGAGCATGGAATAGTTTATCTATTATATCTATGGATAAGAGAAGAATCTATGATCAAAAAAGAAATAAAGAGGATAGAAAATGAATAATTTTAATTACCCTAAATTTAAAACGTTTGGTGCAAAGAAAACCAATGCAACCAAGATTTAAAGGCTAACAGAAAGCTGGGGGAAAAAAATTTATAGCAGGTGTCTGTGGCAAAGGTTTCATTTCTCAAATATATAGAGAATGGAGTCAAATTTCTAAGAATATGTAATTTTCTCATTGATAAATGATCAAAGGATATGAACAGGCAGTTTTCAGAAGAAGAAATTAAAGCTCACTATAATCATATGAAAAAAATGCTCTAAAGCCACCCCCTCTTTTTTTAAACCCTTTACTTTCTGTCTTAGAATCAATAGTATTGGTTCCAAGGCGGAAAAGTGGTAAGGGCTAGGCAATGGGGGTTAAGGGACTTGCCCAGGGTCACACAGCTGGGAAGTGTCTGAGGACAGATTCAGTCTTGATTAGAGAAATGCAAATTAAAACAACTTTGAGGTACCACCTCCCACCTATAAGATTGGCTAAGGTGACAAGAAAAGGAAAATGATAAACATTGGAGGGAATGTGAGAAAATTGGGATGTTAATGTGCTGTTGGTAGAGTTGTGAACTGATCCAACCATTCTGGAAAACAACTTGGAGTAATGTCCAAAGGGCTTTAAAATTTTACATACCTTTTGATCCATCAATACCACTACTAAGTCTATATCATGACAAGGAGGAAAAAAAAAGAAAAATAGAGCTATTTGTGCAAAAAATATTTATAGTAGTTCTTCTTTTGATAGCCAGGAATTGGAAATTGAGGGAATGTCCATAATGGAATACTATTGTGCTATAAGAAATAATGAGTCTGATAATTTCAGAAAAATCTGGAAATATTTAAGTGAACTGAAACAGAGTGCAGTGAGCAGAATCAGAACATTGTACACAGTATCAGTAATATTGTATGATGAATAATTATGAATGACTTTCCTATTCTCAGCAATACAGTGAGCCCAGACAATCCCAAAGGACTAATGATGAAAAATGCCATCCATCTCTAGAAAAAGAAATAATGGAGTCTGAATGCAGATGGAAGTATACTTTTTCTTTCTTCCTTTTTTTTAGTTCACTTCCACAAAATGACTAATATAGGAAAATGTTTTTCATAATTGCACATATAAAATCTAAATCAAAATGCTTATTGTCTCAGGGAGGGGGGATGAAAGGGAGGGACAGATTTTTAAAAATAATAAATGTTAAAAATTATTTCTACATGTAATTGGAGAAAATAAAATATTATTTTAAAAATGTTTCTTAATAATAATAGTATTTATATAGCTCTTCAAAGTTTGCCAAGCACTTCACAAATATTATCATATTTTATCCTCACAACTCTGAGGTGCTCTTATTTACCTCATTTTATAGATTAAAAAAATAGGCAATCTGAAGTTAAATTATTTCTACAAGGTCTCATAGCTATTAAGTATCCAAATCTAGACTTGAACTCAGTTCTTCATGACTTCAAATTTAGTGCACTACCCACATACCACACAGTTGCTCTTCTTGAAAGCAAGGACTGCGATTCTTTCTTCCTTTCTTTCTTTCTTCCTTCCTTCCTTCCTTCCTTCCTTCCTTCCTTCCTTCCTTCCTTCCTTCCTTCCTTCCTTCCTTCCTTCCTTCCTTCCTTCCTTCCTTTCTTTCTTTCTTTCTTTCTTTCTTTCTTTCTTTCTTTCTTTCTTTCTTTCTTTCTTTCTCTCTTTCTTTCTTTCTTTCTCTCTCTCTCTTCTTTCTCTCTTTCTTTCTTTCTCTCTTTCTCTCTCTTTCTTTCTTTCTTTCTTTCTTTCTTTCTTTCTTTCTTTCTTTCTTTCTTTCTTTCTTTCTTTCTTTCTTTCTTTCTTTCTTTCTTTCTTTCTTTCTTTCTTTCTTTCTTTCTTTCTTGGCTGCCATGTCATACCCCTGACCTATTGAGTTTTCACTATAATTAACTGGCCAGATCTCTTTCATGTTAACTTGTGTCTAGCCACATCTTCCCTTTACTAAACTTCATTTTCTTATCATGATGTTTAAACCCTTTCCTTCCATCTTGGGATCAATAATAAGTACTGACTCCAAGGCTTGCAATAAGGGCTAGGAAATTAGGGTTAAGTGACTTTCTCAGGGTCACACAGCTAGGAGATGTTTGAGATCAAATTTGAATCCAGGAATTCCTATCTCCAGGCATAGATCCACTGTGCTACCTAGGTATCTCACACTCCTTTTCTATTGCTTTTGTGAGGATTCTTTGAATCCAAGTGTAGAATATTACATTTTTCTATAATGAATTTTATCTTAATAGATAATTATAGATAAGCCATGATTTTAGCTTAGCAAGATCCTTCTGTATATAATGATTTGGTCATCAAATATGTTAGCTATCCCTTCTCAGCACCATGCCATCTTCAGATATGGCAAGTATATCTTCACCCCCAGTTGCTGAATAAAATGTTGAATAGACTATAGCCAAGACATTTCATTTAAGAGCTCCCTTGACTTGGTCTATTTATCATCCAACTTTCCCTCAGTTATGAACTCCCTAAAAATTACTTCAAGGTTCGGATCATGGTTTTAGGGTTGTAAACCCTAAATTAATAAATATATTAATAATACATCCTAAAATATTAAACCTAATTAAAACCATAGCTCATGAGTCCATCCTCAAACTTCCCACCCATTTTTATCTTGCCAGATGAACTAGAGGGCACAGTTGTTCCAAGAAAATTACATTTAATTAAAGAACTTGGCAAAATAAATAAAGAAAATGCCCTCTTTGCTCCTCCCCCTTCATTATATATACAGAAATACAATCTCATCCCAGTTCTCATATCACCAGTGGAAGAGGGAACACACATTGACGGTATTTGTGTCCTAGATTCAAAATGTCCAGATGTATGTATGAGATAACACGTTTGGGAAACTCATGTATCCAGGGAATATACACAGCCAAGACAATTCGTGCTGCAAGAGCTGGGTCCCCACTGGAACTCATCTATGCCTTCATTTCTTCTGTTTATTTTCCCACAGAGATGTTGATATTGCCTGATGATCGGATGATGTCACTAGGTTGTTAGCAACTTTCTCCACTACTCCATACTCTATTAGGCTCTTTTCTTTTTTTGCTCTGCCATCTGCTAGTGTTTTACTGAGCTCAGTTTCCATTGCTGCCATCTCTTGGTTTTCTGACCAGCAGTCCTTTGCCCTTAGGAAGAGGGATCTGAGTTTTTTAAAAGAGCCTTAGTGACCATGAACAATTGAAAGAGTAAACATTTATTTTTTTTTTGTTACATTTCATCATGGATTTTATTTTTTAATTTTTTTCCATTTGAATAAGTTTATTTAGTCAATTTAGAACATTATTCCTTGGTTACAATAATCACATAAGAGTAAAATTTATTAAGTCCTCTCCATGTGTTGAGAGCCGTGATCTGTGGATACAAATAGAAAAGCAAGATGGCCCTTGTTTTTGAGGAGCTCATGTTCTCATTGGTGGAGAAAAAAACAGAAGGGATTGTAGCTACAGGGCAAATGTAAAGACCTTGTAAATCATTTCAGGTCGAGAATGAGCCAACGGTAGCCAGAAAAAGCTCTAAACTTTTTTTCTTTTTGGAACTTTTTCCCCTTCAGCTGCAATTCGTTGAATTTAGCTTGTTCTTTGAGCTAGATGAGAAAATTCCTTTTCTAACTCATTTCAATTCACTTAATGTCACAGGTCTAGGCAAATCACCTTAAGAGCATTACCTAGGAAAGCTGAAAGTGGTTAGATTAGGTTTGTCCTGCTTTCCTGGAGCAAGGAAGTCAGTGCTCCCTCTAAAAATTGATGGCTACACTCTGGGTCTGTTCATTCAACCAGTTTCAAACACAGCCAATTATTGTATCTGGCCCATTCATTTCTCCATTTATTCCCCAAGGTATGCATAGAAGGCTTTAATAGATACTTGGTAAAATCCAAGAATTCCCTTGATCTATCAGCAGAGGAATTCTATCCAAAAAAAAAAGAGAAAAAAGGGAAGGTTGGGGAGTAGTAATCTAGTATGGCCTATTATTGTTAGTCATCTTATCTTCCCATTTTAAATGCTTACAAACTATCCCTTTATGGAGTCATTGAGGTTTTTTTGCTCCGTTCTTTTTTTTTCCCCCAGTGTTCACTACATGGATAGGGTTTTCCATTTCTTCTTTTGAGCAATTTGTTCCCCACTTTTAATTGTCTCCTATAATTTCGGGGTGGGGGGGTGTTTGTTTTTTTAAGGACTATGAGGCAATGAAGACATCTTCCTGAATTCAAATCTGGTCTGAGACACTTAATAGTTGTGTGACCCTGGGCAAATTACTTAGCTCTGTTTGCCTCAGTTTTCTCATCTGTAAAATGAGAAGGAAAGGGCAAACCATTCCAGCATTTTTGTCAAGAAAACCCTAAATGGGGTCAAAAATAGTCAGGGACTGAACAACAACAACAATTTCATTTTTATCTGTTGCTTCAGATTTTCAGCACTTCTTTTAGTCCTTGTGACCAAATCATAGTTTTTTTGTTCTCTGAAGCTATGCTTTAGTCATGAAGGAGTTAATCTCTTTTGTGCTCACTCCTTAGGTTTCTCTTAACCCATAGGATTCACAAATTGTTTCTATGTGTAATTGAAAAAAATAAATTCAATAAAAAATATTGCATGAAAGCATTGATATAATACATAGCAGACTATTGACTACCTTAGGGAGGGTGGTGTGAAGGAAGGAAAGGAGAGAATCTGAATCAAAAAAATGTTAGAAAACAATATTAACCCATATGATTCTTTGGGTTTGATATTTACTTGTTTTCGTTTTTATTTCTTTTGTTATTTGTGTTTGTTTATATTTTCCTTAGTTCCTGGACAGGTCTTTTTTGCTTCAGCCAGCCTCTGACAGCAATCTAGATCGGGTTGGATAGTCCTTGTACCTCTGTCCTCTGAATACTGCTGGAACTCTTGATTTGGATGAGGTGACTGGACCTCTCTGCTGGCTTCAATCTCTAGCTTTCATGTCAGGTTCTTAGAAGTCCTTTGAAAGATCTAGCCTTGACCATTTCAGTCCTCTTATCCCTGCATGATTCCCAAATAGGAGATGTTTCTTTCTCTTGCTGGGACCCTCACAGGCCTTAGTGGGAATGTCAAAGATCAGGAGGCTCCTAAGGTTTCCAGCACAGCCCAATCTCCACTGGCACAGAGGGATTGAGTTATCTTTGTCTCTTGCTCTGGCTCCCAATGCACCAAGGAGTTCATAGCTAAGTCCTTGTCTTCCTACCTAATGAATTAGAGTTTGGTTTTCTTCTCTTTCCATTTTGCCAAGCCAGTGCTGGGGTCTGGCCACAGGTCCTCAATTGCTGGAGCAGAAGTTGCTTGAAACTTCCTTTGATGGCTTCAGAAGCTTGCCCAGGTTTTGGTGGTGTAGTTGTTTTCCAGGGACTTTGGTGTTGCCTGAGCTTCTGCTAGCTGGTGTGGCTCCTCCTCCACCTCATGCTGGCTTTCCTGTTGCCACCAGTCTTCTGGCCTTTTTTGTGCAGTTCTAGACTGAAAGAAGGAGCTCCTGTTTCTGTTCAGTTTTCTTTATCTTTGTTCTTTCCAGGATTCTTTTCAGAGACTTGCTGGAGGGAGCTAGGCTTCTCTAGGATCTTTCATATTTCCATCTGAGGCTCCCCAAACCTGCGAGAAGCCTCAAGGTAGGAAGATAGAAAAAGGATAGAAGTTTTGGATACCCCGAGGGGCATGGTGGAGCCAAGTTATAGATCTGAGGTGGCAGAAATGAGTCACAAACCAGGCCTTATTGATTATAATGGGGCCACAGCATAAGCCCGATCTTAGGATGTTTCAGAGGCATGATCCATCCTGAGATCCACAATTAATACCACACAGGTTGGAGACATGATAGAGAAAAGAGAGTGCCTGGCCAAAAGCCAGGTCCCAGGTGAGAGAGGTAGAGGAGGAAAGGAATGGACAGACATCAGTGAGAGCTAAGATCCAAGAGAGGAAGGGGGCGGAGCTTGCTGTGGCCCTGTATTTAATCTCTTTGATATGCAAATATACACAATACATAGGGATGATTATCATTGGTTAATGACAAGGTATAGGTGTGGTTTCTCTTAGCCAGATGAACACAAAGAAACCTGTTTTCCCACCTAACCTGGGGGAAGCTGGGGTCAAAGGTCAGAGGCTTTCCCAGCCATGCTCAAGACTGAGCATGCTCTCTTCTAAGCCACTCTGTACATACTGTTTCCCTTGTCCCTAGATAGGGGTGGACTGCTACACCATCTTAACTAGAGTTCAAATCATGCCTTTAATAAATTTGCCAAGACTCAAAAAAGTCAAATAGTTTGACAATCTACTCTTCTCTTTTTTGAAAATTCAGACATTTGCATTTTTTCTTGATTTTGATTTTCTTTGATTTCTCTAAAGTTGCTGACAGTGCCATAGTAATCACATCTATGAGTTTTTTTCCTGTACTCCATTGAAGTGCTCTAGGTGCTCTCTTATCATTTCTTTTTGTTTATCTTCATTTCCCAATTTCTTTTAAGTATCATTGTTCTATCCTTCCCAGTTTCAACATCATTTCTCCTAATGTTTTGTAAGATGTAAAAAATAGACTCGAATACAGGACTACAATCCCCATGAGCCTTTGCTCCACTTCCCCAGGATGCCTTGTAATCTCACCTCGACCAAGATCGAGAAGGCATTTAAGCTGATTCAAAGGCTTTTGAGGGCTCTTGGCTCTTTTTGGACTTCCGTTTTAGAGCAGACACGGCTCTTTCCATAATGTAGGTGAGGTCTAGGCTCTGGCCTAGACACATGTTTTTTCTTATCCTGTATTTTCTTTTATTCCTTAACTTTAATAAACCTCATAAAATATAATACTACTTGCAGAGAGAAACTAATTTCTACCTGCCTCAGTCTCCCCATATTCCTAAATTTTAATCTTTACAAAGATGATATATGTATAATCCAGATTAAATAGCTTATTATCTCTGAGAGGGGGGAGAGAAAAGGAGGGAGATAATTTGGATCTTATAATTTTAGAAAACATATGTTGAAAATTATTATTACATGTAATTGGGAAAATAAAATATCTTTGAATAAAAAATTAAATTGAATGAACAATGGAAAAAACATTGCTCATAGAAAAAAACTGAAACAAAGTTGAGTACTTCTGACTTTTCTCTCATCCATTGTCATATTGTTCTTGCTGGAAAATGATATTATTATTCCTTCTTTGATCTTTCTCTTGCCCATAATGTAGCTTAAAAAATTACTTTTTGAATATCTACCCTTTGACCCAGCCATAGCACTGCTGGGTCTGTACCCCAAAGAGATAATGGACACAAAGACTTGTACAAAAATATTCATAGCTGCGCTCTTTGTGGTGGCCCAAAACTGGGAAATGAGGGGATGCCCATCAATTGGGGAATGGCTGAACAAACTGTGGTATATGTTGGTGATGGAATACTATTGTGCTAAAAGGAATAATAAAGTGGAGAAGTTCCATGGAGACTGGAACAACCTCCAGGAAGTGATGCAGAGCGAGAGGAGCAGAACCAGGAGAACATTGTACACAGAGACTAATACACTGTGGTATAATCGAACATAATGGACTTCTCCATTAGTGGCGGTGTAATGTCCCTGAACAACTTGCAGGGATCCAGGAGAAAAAAACACCAATCATAAGCAAAGGATAAACTATGGGAGTGGAAACACCGAGAAAAAGCAACTGCCTGAATACAGAGGTTGAGGGGACATGACAGAGGAGAGACTCTAAATGAACACTCTAATGCAAATACTATCAACAAAGCAATGGGTTCAAATCAAGAAAACATCTAATGCCCAGTGGACTTACGCGTCGGCTATGGGGGGTGGGGGGGGGAGGAAAAGAAAATGATCTATGTCTTTAACGAATAATGCTTGGAAATGATCAAATAAAATATATTTTAAAAAAATTACTTTTTGTCATCTTTAGAATTCATCCCTAGTTTAAGCTTCTTCTCAGTTTCTAAACACAGGATTATGGAAGTTCAAATCCTGTTTCAGATACTCACTCTCTGTGTGACCCCAGGCAAGTCACTTAATTGCTCTGTGCCTCAGTTTCCTCTTTTGTAAAATGGAGATAATAACTGCACCTACCTCTCAGGGTTGCTGGGAAGACTAAAAGAGATAACACATGTAAAACACTTGGTAAACTTTAAAGTAATCTATAAATGCTAGCTATTATTATTATTATTATTATTATTATTATTATTATATGAACATTTGTATATGTGACAGAATTCTTACAGGACTATGCCACTCTTTTGTACTCATCATGTACTGGCCCTCATCTTCTGCATGTGAGTTTTCAAAATCCAAGCTGGACATTGAGTTTCTATGCTAATAAGTCAATGAAGACTGCTCCTCAATTTCTTAGTCATTGAAATAATTTGCATATTCACTTCTGCTTGGTGAGCATTCATCTCATCTTACCCAGATCAAAATTCTCCAAGCCATTCCTTAGCCATTTCCATACACACCCTCAGCACCACCATCCCCTTCAATCTTTCTACTTCACGTCCCACTCCATTTCTAACTCTAGTTCCAAGAACAGTAACCAAATCAAGCCTACTTTCTTGGAAAGGGAGCATCAATTAATTGCCTTATGGCTTGAATCACCTTTTACTTTACAGTCCAAAATACTCCTCTCTGCTCGCCATTCCCCTAGATGTGTTGTCTTCACATATTGGAATATAAGTTTGAGGGTAGAGATTGTCTTCTCTCATGTATAACCAAAGACTTCAGCATTGTGCCTACCACCTAAGTACATTTTCATTCATTCATTCAGTTAGTCAATTCAATCAAAAAAGTATTTTTTAAAGCACTTATATGCCAGGCACTAAAAATACAAATATGAGGGGAAAATATCCAATCCCTTGTCCTCGCAGAACTTGCATTTTTTTTTTTAGCTAGGAAACTTATTTTCTAAGTTGATAGCAAAACAGAAACCAGAGAAACTATACACAGGAGATTATATGTCAGATAATACAAAATGAAGTAGCTTTTTTTTTTTTGAAGTGATATAACTAAGCTCAACCAAGAGCAAAGTCCCAGATCTCATCTATGGGGAAATTCCCTGAAATCCCTTTGTAGCAAGTGAGTGATAGGCACATGATAGAGACTGTTAGCTTCTTCCATGTCAGCTTCTTCCTAGAGTCTTATTTACTCTTCCGCATCTGAAGGTTGACACCATCTAGTTACTCTCTCAAAGAGAAAAAGCAGAAGTGCCAAAAGTGAATGCAGACCCCAAAGAGACCCAAGAGACTGAAAAGACTGCCAAGCTTGAAGAGACCAAATCTCTCATTTCTCTGACTCAACTTTCCCTCTTCCTGACACAAGCACAAGGTGATTGATCTCCACCAATAAGAATAGAGTCTCATGCCAATGGATCTAGGGTCTTGGATTACATTCCTGCCCTCTGACAAAACTCTGTGGTCTCTTGCACATATCATCTGGGACAAGTCCAAATCTTATAACTATACAGTATATACACAAACATCAATACTTTTTTTAAAGGTGATGAAGGTAAGTATTGGTCAAACTAAAATAAACAAATGCACATTAATAGTAATTGCAATAGGAGTAGATAGAGAATCATTAGGGTGCAGGGTACTTTGGAGAAGTGATTTACCAGGCTGAAGTAATCTTTTAGGATGAAGAGTTTTCTGGGTCACAGTAGAGAAGTCCAGAAGAGTGTAGCCTAATAATGGAAATATATTTTGCATAATCTCACATGTATAATTGATATCTATTGTTTGCCTTCTCTGTAGATGTGGAAAGAAGGGAGAGAATTTGGAACTAAGAATTTTATCTTATTTTTCCATTTTTTATTGTCATGCAAAACACACTTCCATATTGATCATTGTTGTAAGAGCAAAGTCAAATAACCAAACCGCACCCCACAAATAAAACCAAAAATAAACTAATGTGAAAGATGACTCTAACAGTTCTTTTTCTGGAGGTGTATCATATTCCCCATCATGTCTTTCAGGATTGTCCCAAATCATTGCATTGCTGAGAGTAGTCAAGTTTTCACAGATAATATTTGTCTAATATTGTTGTCATTGTGTACAGTATTCTCCCAGTTCTGTTTATTTATTTTGTTCTGCATCAATTCCCACAGATCTTTCTAGCTTTTTCTGAAATCATCTTACTTATCATTTCTTATAGCACAATAGTATTCCATTACCAACATGTACCACAATTTGTTCAGCCATTCCCCAATTGATGGCATCCCCATAGTTTCCAATTTGCCACCACAAAAAGAGCAGCTAAATATATTTGTATACAAGTAGGTCCTTTCCCCTTTTTTATTATCTCTTTGGGGGTTATAGATCCAGTGGACCTAAGAATTTTAAATGAAAAGAATGTTTAAAATAAATAATAAATTAGAAAAAATTTTTTTTAAAAATTATAGCCTTCACTTCTTCAGAATTTCATTCTCGAGGGCTTCATATTCCTATTTGGCTAACTTCTATAGAATTTAAGGTCATGAAATATTACCTATCTTTCTCTGAACACTTTTCAATTCTCTCTTCCCAAATCTAGAGTACACGAGACTATAATTAACTTTCTTTTCCTTCTTTATCATAAATTCTATAATTAGGCTTCAACTTCTTCCTGAGTTCCTCATAATTTTTACTTCAGCAAACAAGTTATCCTTACAAGTCAGGTCCAGAATAATAATTTCTCTTGCCATCTCTTTTAGGTTTTAAAGAATGAAATTGTCATTAAGACAAATCAAGAATTTATCAGTTGCTTTGTTTTTAGCAGAAAGAGCTCCAGCAGATGTCCAGATAATTGACATCTCCTACCACCATTATATTTCTGGGCTTAGCCCTGTTTGCCTTGGTTTCTCATTTGTAAAATGAACTGGAGAAGGAAATGGCAGATCAGTCCAGTAT
Source organism: Monodelphis domestica (assembly GCF_027887165.1). Lineage (NCBI taxonomy): Eukaryota > Metazoa > Chordata > Mammalia > Didelphimorphia > Didelphidae > Monodelphis > Monodelphis domestica. The sequence goes on along the minus strand of NC_077230.1, from coordinate 17,193,625 downwards.
CTTTGCCAAGAAATCTTCCAATAAGATCAGGAAGAGTCAGACATGCCTGAGAAATGACTGAACATCGCTGTATCTAGACCCTTCATTTAGATATTTAACCTAGAAGTTGGTGGTTTTTTCACATTATCGCTAGGGTATAAATAAAAGATCTAAGTGAATGGGAAGAAGTGTCTGCCTGCACACGAGTATGAGAGATGAAAATTGTGATAGAAATAGTTGATAGTGATAAAGGGTAATGAGAGTAAGTCAGAGCCCTTAATTGAGACTGGAAGTAGTTAGAAGATTGGAGATATTTATGGGGAAACTGTAAAAATTAAATTATTTCTCTAACAATAAAAATATTATATTTTATGAGGTTTATTAAGGATTATTAGAAATCAAGGAATTTGTTTAGATATAAAATAAAAACCACGTATCCATGGCTGATTAGCCCATTTAAAATCCCCACACTTAGCTTACCATTATACTTGCTACATCATTGCAAAGGAAGAGTAGAGAGTGTGGGAGGCATTACTGCCAGTTAATTACCAATTATGATCTCGCCAATATGGAGACTCAGGAGAGATTATAGGGAATTCTGGGAAATACCAAGGACTTCTGGAGAATGAAGTCTAGGGTTCAAAATCTCCATTTATACAAAACTTAGGTAGAGGTTTGGGGTTTTGTAGAATACATGTATGTGTCTATATTTCTATATTTTTTTTTATTTCAGGGATCCATGATTTTGATATGTACTCTACCAATGTAGATGGCAGTCCCTATAAACTTGCTATAGAGAGAGTTGCTATGGCCACAAAATTAATCATACTGGGAGCAATCCGGTGACAAGACTCTCCATATTTAGCTATGCTGATCTTCAGATAACACATACACAGCTACATTGTAATCCTGGTCTTTCTAGCTCAGTAGATCCTTTCAGAGCTTGTGCTCCACTGGGATAGCCTTTGAGGATACAGAGTCCCCTAATGCCATAATTAGGCATGTGTCCCTCAGTAGAATTTTAGTAACAGTCCAAATGTGTATGTATATATAAATAAATGTATATGAAATATTATATAGAGATATAAATTCATATGATTACTTCTCAACTATTTGAACCAACCACAGCCTTTTCCCTTTTAATATACCTTAGTACTACTTATCTAATCTATTCCTTGAAGCAATTATGCATACTAATAGCTGTACTTCCACACATATGTTGTTACCTCTACTATAAATATATGTATAATTATTACATACACACACACACACATATATATATGGAAAGGAATATATATATATATATATATATATATATACATACGAGAATCTAAGTTCTTGAACCATAGCTTCTTAATGTTAATAGTCACTTAATATAAGAGTAATATCTATATTTATTACTTACTACCTGTACAACTTGGAGCAAAATTATTCTCTATTTTTTTACCTGTAGAATGAAGAATCTGCGCTCTATAGCAAAAATGAATAATATGGAAATAGGTATCAAGTGATAACATTTGTGCAACCCAGTGGAATTGCTTGTCAGATCCGGGAGGGGGAGGGAAAGAAAATGAATCATGTAAACATGGGGAAATATTTTAAAGTAAAAATTAAAAATGAACAAATAGAATGAAGAATCTGAACTACATGATCTCTAAAAGGTTTCTAACAACTTTTAAAAATTTATGATTACTTGTAACCATGGAAAAATTTTCTAAAAAATAAATAAGACAATATTTAAAAATTTCATAATTACTAGTACATAGCTCTTTTCTCTCTGTATCTCTTTAGCTATGTGAAAGAAATAAAGCAAAGCTCAGAGCTGATTGGGATTACTAGGAAAACAATGTAAGACCTTTCTTCTCATTAGCTTCAGACCTATCAGAGGACTGTTGTCTGATTCAGGAAAGCTGCCTGGTAGTTGAGAAATAGTTCAAATTAGTTCTAGTGCCCAGCTAGGTTGAAATTTCAGGGCCATAGGTAAACTCCAACAATGTTTTGAATACAGTTTGAGATTTGGGATTAGTTGATAAAGGGTTTAGGGAGAAAATCACCTAATTGTACTTTGGATGTGTATTTCTTTCCAAATGATCATGAAATATTTTAATAATAGGTTAATAGTATTTAAATTCTTTTACCTTTTAGTAAAGAGCTCTCTCTCTCTCTCTCTCTCTCTCTCTCTCTCTCTCTCTCTCTCTCTGAATATATGCATACACATACACACATATATGTATTTAATTTGTGTAAACCTTCACAGAAGTCCTAATGATTTGATGTTTCATGGAATAGAAGTGACCTTGTATTCTTAAAAGTTCTACAGGGGGCATCTGGGTAGCTCAGTGGATTGAGAGCCAGGCCTAGAGATGGGAGGTCCTGGGTTCAAATCTGGACTCAGACACTTCCCAGTTGTGTGACCCTGGGCAAGTCACTTAACCCCCATTGCCTAGCCCTTACCACTCTTCTACCTTGGAGCCAATACACAGTATTGATTCTAAGATGGAAGGTGAGGGTTTTAAAAAAAAAGTTCTACGGACTCTAGCAAGTGCCAGCATGTTTGAAAGATTTCAAATGAGGGCCCTGATGACACTGTGTTCATTGTTTCAGGACTACTCTAGTTAAAAAATGAGAGGTATATTACTAGAACTTTGGTGATAGCAATTCATGAAATCAATAAAAATACAAAGCAACATGATTTTAACTGTAGATGCATTGAGTAATTTTTATCCAGTGTTGAAACACTACTAGAGAAAGTGCACCAGATCTATATAAAAATTCATTTTTTTAAATCTTAAAATTTTTTTGAATTTAATGAACTCTTCCCCATGAAGAAATTTTCCATAAAGTAAAATAGAAAAAAAAAGAGTGTGTAACTGTGAATTTCTATTACTATTTTTGGTAATTGTATAATAAATTAGCATGTTATCTTCAAAATTGTTTATGCTTCCTTCTGAATCTCCTTCATCTATATTTTGTGAATTTGAAAAAAAAAAGGTTTCAATGATACTCTTATCTTCTTCCTTTCTCTTTCTCTTTCTTTTTTTTTAATTTTTTTTTGGCAACACCATCTCTAAATACCCTCTCTCAGAAATTATAATTATAAAGCCATTTAATATGTGCCAGGAATCTTACAAATATTATGTCATTTGATCCTTCCAAAAACCGTTCAGGTAGATATGAATTATTATCCTCCTTTTAGAGTTTGAGGAAACTGAAGTAAACAGATGTTAAGTGACTTGCCCAGGGTCACATAACTAGTAACTTTTGAACCCAGGTTTTCTTGATTCCAGGCCAAACACTCTCTCCCTAGCTGCTCAAAATAAAAAAGGAAAAATATAATCCTTATAAAAAATTAGCATAGTCAAGGAAAAGAAATATATACTTATACCAAGGCTATCTCCTACATGTAGTATGAGGACTATTGTGGAGTCTACAGAGAAACTAGAATAGATAAATCTCTAGCATACCACACTTTTCCAAGGAAGACCAATTCCTACCAGGATGAGAAAAAGGAAAGGGGCCAGACCTGCCAATCTGCTTTCCACAGAGGAAGGAGGAACCTGGCTAGAATTATATGTAAACTCCCTTAAATATTATTAGTCTAGAGGAAGTAGTTTTCAGGTCAAGCTAAACTCTTGATCACTGTCCCTTAATGGGGAAAGAAGGACCCCAAGCTTTGTAACAACTGATTTGACTCTTTTCCACCAAATGTCAATTCCAAAATGAACCCACGTAACAAATTACAAAGAAACTCATTTATCCAAGTTGATAGCAAAACAGAACTCAGAAAAAGTATCCATATGAGAATATATACCAGACAATAGAGAATGAAGGAGCTCTCCCACTGGGAGGAAAGTAGCTCTGCTCAACCAAGAGAGAGGCTCAGATTACAGTCAAGAGGAAAAAAAATTCCCCAAAGTCTCTAGTGCAGCAAGCTAGGAAATAGAGAAATGATGGAGATTGCCAGCTCCTCTCACATTGGCTTCTTTCCAGAGTCTTATTCTCTCTTCAGCAAGCTGAAGTGAAGTTGGGATCATCCTTCTTTCTCAAAGCTGGCCTGGAGAATGATCTCTTCTCTCCCAATTTTCACCCCACATAGGCAGAGAGATTGATCTTCAACAATAAGGAGAAAGTTCCAAACCAATGGCTTCTAGAGTTCCAGTTACATTCCTCCCCTAGTCAAAATTCCTTGTGGTTCTTTGTAGAGGTCAGCTGAAGCAAGTCTAAAACCTATGTATGGTTACATTTGCACTTTAAAACAGGGAGAATAATTTTCTGACAACTCAGAAATAATTAACTGTCAGTTCCATTGAAAGCCAAAAAAGACAAATGCTCATGGCAGAGTCAACAGTCGGGCTCTCCCAACAATCCCCTCCAACCAATTCTAAAATAATACCTCAATCAGATTTTTGAGTGGCAGGGCCAACTAGAGGTAGGAGGGAGACATTATTACAACCCAAGAAACTTTAGGAGGTTTGAAAGAGAGGCCTGTGATACTGCAGTGGAGAATGGCCCCGAGCCCACTTGGCGGCAACACCGCTCTGGGAGTTTTCTCTCAACGTGGTTTAGCCCATCAGTCAAGACAGTTGTACTGGGATGCAGCCACTGCACATGCTCCAGCTACTTTGCACCTCAGATGAGAGTTGGGTGATGGGTAGATACCAAAGGTGGCTAAGTAGCCGTGAAAAACGTTCAGCAAGCCCCACACCAGAAGCGCTAGTCCTTCATGAACACTCCATACACCTCAGTGGCGTGGAGTGCCGGGACTAGAGTCAGGAAGATTTGTCTTGACTTTTTGACACTGGCCAAAGCTAACGATTCCTTGGAACTGCTTCCTCTCAGAGTCCCTACCTTAAAGTGGATGCTGAAGGGAATCCATCTACTGAAAACTGTTTCCGGTGAGAGATTTGCAAAGCATTGATGGTGAGGTCAGCGCGACTCTCCTGGGAGACCAGGGCAGCTCCCTCCCCTGACTCTGCTCTGGTTCCCCAAAGATAGATCAAATTTGAACTTCATGGCCAAGGACGCCTTCTCCGCGCTACTACGTCCGACATGAGTGTGCCCACGTAACCCACAATTATACACAAGGTGGATCTTTTCTTCCAATTCGTGCCTGATGGATGCATTCTTCTATCCAGGCGGCTTTCAGGTCTTCCATTCCTTGGCCCTGTATCTCCAAGGAGAAGAGATTCGTGTGCTCCTCCATCTTACCTGAAGACCTCAGGTTCTGCCGCTGCAGCTCAACGCTGGTAGTGGTGTTCCCTGCCTGGAGCCTGCTGAGGCTGACCTCTGTCAATGATACGAATCCTTGAGGCTCAGGAGTATCTCCCTCACCTCAGTCATTTTTGGCTGTGACTGATCTGCATCACTCTGATGACATTCGAAGCCTCGGGCTCGGATGCCAAGCCCTGGAACAATGTCTGCACTGCAATTTTCCCTGCGTTCTCGGGGACCACAATGCCTCTCTCTGTCAGTCTCTGCACATGTTGCTCTACCCCGAGGAGCGACTCAATGAGATTTTCTCCTTCCTATTACACAGAGAGAGACCAATGAGCACAAGAATCTTCTGATCCAGCCCCTCCAAGCATCACAGCTAAGATTTCTATGCATTCATTTGATCTTGCCTCTAAGAGCCTCCATGAAGCAGCTCTTTTCCTTGGGCTACTGTCAGACTCATCACTTTGGCTCAGGGTTTTCCAGGGTTCTCCGGGCACTCTTCGTGCCTGTCCTGGATTCTATTGCGACATTCTGTCTCTTTCTAGGAATGTCTCCTTTCATGAAGGGGACTCCTATCTCTTTAATCAATTCCTTATTCTCAGAGATGGATAAGTCTGGAATTCCCAGGATTCCAGACTTCTCTACGGTCAGTGGGTCGAGATTCTCAGGAAGAACTAAAAAAAAAAAATTCCCAAATTACCTCATATGCCTTAACATCAGTGGCTTTAGGGGCAGCTGGGCAGCTTAATGGATTTGGAGCCAAGCCTGGAGATGGAGGTCTTGGATTCAAATGTGACTCAACCGCTTCCTAGCTGTGGGCTCCTGGGAAAGTCATTTAACCCCAATTGCTTAGTTCTTACTGCTTTTCTGCCTTGGAATGGATAGGTTTTTAAAAGTCCGTGGCCTTCATTGTAGAATCTTCCAATCTTTTCACTTTTTCTTCCAACTCTCCTTAAAATACCTTCATTCTTGAGGTTGGGATTACAAATATTAGGAAATCTCTATACTTTTCAGCTGCAAAAGACAGTACCCCTCAATGATCTTAGTTATCCTTTCTAATAGATTGCTCCAAGTATGACCACATCAATATGCAAATAGGAATGCAGTTAATAAATGTATAGTATTACAGCAACAATAGGATGGGAAATAAAGTCATTGAGGGGTACTGTCATGAAAACAGTACCCATGATTTTTCATGTATCAATATATAGTAATTCATTATATACACGGTAGAATTTTAAACAATATTTTTAACAAATTTTTAAACAAATAAACAAATATCAATAAATTTAAGAATTCTATAATCGTAAGATTAAAGCCAACACAGTTTAGATAAGCTTGTTTCATCTCAAAAAAAAATCTAATAACACACACAATCAAAATTTTATGTAAAACAATTCTAGAATATGACCGAAGGGAACAAAATTATCAGTGACTCTAAAGAAAATCTACTTACCTCTCTTTTGCCTTAGAACGGATACTTAAGTATCCATTCTAAGACAGAAGGGTTAAAAAAAAAAAAGAATGCTTAGAATTCTTCTATTTCATTAAAGTTCCACTTTTCCCCTTATGATATTTGTTGAGTAGGTTTTTCTAGGTTTTATTATTTTTATTTTGCCTTCTGGAATATCATATTTAAAGTTCATCTTTCTTTAATAATGGTAGCTACCAGGTTTTATGTGCTACTTACTATCTCATTAGAACTTTCAAGTAATGTGATATCTTACATGATTCCAGCCTGATTTGTTTAACAAGTCTGTTGCTTTCATAAAAAAAATTCCTGAGATGTTCAGATAATTTTTTCAGTCAATTTTGTTCCAATATTTATTGGTATCTAATAGAGAACATGGATCGCTGTTTGAATCAATATAATTTTTCAGAAGTTTGTGGCTTGAGCAAAATTTTGGATGTCTGATACTAATCTATTTATTCTCCTTCTAATTCTCTCTTTTAGAGGCTTCGTTTCATTTATATTATGATTAACAAAACAAAACTCTGGCCTCATTTATTACAGGAAAGTCAAAAGAGCTTATAGCAAGTCGATGATTTCCTTTGAAACTTAGCTTAGAGGTAATGTGGAATTATTATTTTCTGATAGGTTTGTGCTTTGAACGTGGTTGTTTTCTTGAGTTTATTCATTTTTCCAACCTTACTTCCTGAATTCAGATTTTGTGTCAGTGCCAGAAACCCTGCATATCTAGAAGAAATGGTGCGAGCTTCTTTGTGGCTGATCTGTATTATATGGGAGTTGGATTCTATTTGGACCTATATTCTTCAAGAACTCAATTGAAGTGGTCTATGGGGGGCAGTACAGGAGCAACTGGATTTATCTGCTGAAGGATTGAGTGGTATGATTTAAGATATACTCTGAATGTTTCCCTTCTATTTTTATCTGAAGAATTCTAAAACTGGTTAGGAGTCACTACTCAGTTTTAACCTCCAGGCACTTTTGTTTAGACCCTGGTCCCTCTTCTTACCTTCTATCACCCAGCACCTAATTATAAACTTCAAACTTCCTTGAATCATGATTCACAGGTGCCTTTGCTTGAAGGTTTCCCTGCCCTGTGAATCCCAGGTTGTTTTTTGTTTTTGTTTTTGGGCTGGACCCTTTCAGAGAAAAGTAGTAAAAGAGAAGCAGATTATATCACTTACAGATCACAAGTGTTTTCTCTCAACATCCTCTTCTTTCTAAGGAGGAAACTAGGTGGCAAAGATAAAAAAAAGGATAGGATGGAGGGAAATATACAATTAAAGATCATTACTGTGAGCTGAATAGAATCAACTCACTCATAAAATAGAGGAAGAGAACAGCATGAATTAACAGAATAGATTCCAGGTGCCAGACCTGGATCTTAGTTCAGATCTGTCCTCAAACACTTACAAGCTGTGTGATCCTCAGGAAGTCATTTGACCTCTGTTTAATTCCTCTGTAACATAGCACTTTAAGAGTTGTTGTGAAGATCAAATGAGAGAATACTTATAAAGTACTCAGTGCTTTACAGAAAGTAAGCATTATATAAATGTTAGCTATTATTGAGAAATGTTTTTAAAAGTAAATAAAAGTACAATACAAAATAGTTTTTCTAAGTCAATATGCAGCCCACTAGCATCCATTTCTCTTTTAATTTTACGCCATCGCCCTAGACGAACCATATTTAAAGGGAGAAGAGAAATATAATTCTAACCTCATTTCCCCTCACTCTGAGGTGGCCAAATCTTTGGTTGCAATCTCCTGCTTCCATTTCTAGAAGGAATCAAAGTCTCCCTTGGAAAAGAGTTGGGGGATGAGAAGCTACAGATATATCTATTCCTACTTCCTTTCAAGTCACAGTCTTACCACACAGGAAACACATTTGAAATCTAAAGATTCACATAAAATTGAAATAAAAAGCTGAAGGGAAATCTAGTGTGCTTCAGGTGAATGAAAAATAAAAGAGCGTGATATCAATTACAATATCAGAAAAAGCGGCAATAAAAATAGATTCGATTACAAGACATAAGTAGGACTGTATGTATGCTTAAAGATAACTTCTGAGATGGATGCTATTATTATGTTTGAAGCGTGATTGAACTTTAAATTCCAATTCCAAAGCTTTTATTACCAGATTTTTGTTACCACAAAGTCTGTCACTGGCCGAAGCATGGCAGTACTTACTCATTAAGTATTACAATAAAATAAAATTAAAAAGTATTAAGTATTACAATAAATAATAAACACCCTCAAGGAGCTTAAAACCAAATGGGAAAAGACAATGCATAAAAGGCAACTGTTATTGAGTGTGTGAGGTGACCCTAGAGAGTATCCACAGTCTGGGGCATGATGCTGAACTTTGTTAGTGGACTTGAAACCAAGCAGGGCAGCTGATAGTACAAGAAGTTAACTAGAAAAATCTGAGCTTTCTATAAAGAGCTGCCTACGGATACGTTTGTTGCTCCAACTTCCTGCCTGCCAATCAGAGGCTATACTAGAGCTTGTGCTTTCTTTGCATAGCTTTCAAAAAATCATGGCTATTTCCATGGAATAAGAGGAAGATAATTAGAAGACTAATCAACGAAAAACAAAATTAATGAAAATTGACTCCCAAAGTGAAATTAACTATATATTTATTGACAAAAAATGATTAGTTGTCAATATGGGAACCATTTCACTTATTAGATAGAAAATCAAAATTAATTCATGTTAGGAGAAAAGACAAAGATGAGAGCACACAATTCTAGAAGTTCCAATCAAGCTGTTCAACTAAATTTTTTAAGAAGAGAAACAAGCGATATGAAAGGCATTGGTTGTATCATATTGCCTTTTCTAAAGGAAGTTGAACTGTTGTAAAACCTTTATAAGAGAAGTAGAAAGAACAACCAAACGACTTCAGTTTGAAACCACCAAACAAACTTCAGTCAGAAAACTCAAATTTTCCTTGACAAAAGAGAAGCCAAAAACAATAGCAGTTTAGAGCACAAACACATTTGGAAAACCTTATAGAACATGAAAGATAATGAACAATATTTACTTGCAAAAAAGCAGATGAGGTGGGGGAAAGCCTTCATGTTAGAGCTAGTTAAGTAGACTGTCCTCACAGAACCAGAACCAGGACCAAAGTAGAGGTGAAGTGAAATAAATCTGCCAGCGTGGCAATCAATTATCATTAGTTGGGACTGTGAGAGCACAACACTTGAACACCACCTTTTCAGAATCTAGGAGTGAAAATATTACTTGAAAAAGACAAAAATTAGGGAAAATGGATGGACCTGAGCAAATATTACAGAAGAAAACCATGATGGAAGTAAGATAATTTTAATGGCATTCAGGGATTGAGTTTCAAGAGTTCTCAAAGAAGGAGAAAATTCCAAAAAGTTAGAAAAGGTCATCAGCAACTATTGACACACTGTGTGAATGTAAGATAATAAATTGTGCTCACTTATTCAGTTTGAAAAACAGATTCTTGATACCAGCTGGAAACAGGAGTCAAGGAAGCACTTGGAGACTTTTTAGTTAGTGGCCAGGTGATCTTTCTGTCTCCCCAACTAATAAATAACTATAAATTCATATACATCTTCAGGAGATTTTAATCATAACACCACCTACTTATTTTCTCACTTGGCTGAAAACACATGTATAAAAATCTATACATATGTGACCTCTGCCTGTCTAGTCCTATTAACATGGAGGCTTCCTAAGGGATCTTTGGACCATGTCAAATTACCTAACAAATTACCTCTGTGTCCCCGGTCTTATGGATGGATATAATCTCCTTTGATTGGCTGCCTTTGTGTTTAAAACTAGTCAGAATAAGACCTCTTTCTTTCAGTCATTCTTTCTATGCTCTCCATCCATCTGCCTTACCCCATATCATTGATGGATGCCATGAACTGAAATGGTGAGAAGGGCAGGAGTTCCTTCCCCTCCTCCTTCTCTTTTATCATGGTTCCTAGAAAAGAGCCTGTTGGTTTCTGTTTATTTCTGTTCTGTGTTGTTTGTCATCTTCAATTTCGTTATAAAAAAATAGTTATTCATTTATTTTACCAATTACATATAATAACAAATCACCACATAAATTTTCCAATGTTATATAATCCAAATTGCCTCCCTTCCTCCCTTCCCTCCCCCTACCCAGAGCTGGCAAGCAATTTGATCCGGGTTTGTATAAATGGAGATTTTGAGCCTTTGGACTTCATCCCCCAGAAGTCCTTTAGAATTTCCCAAAATTCCATTTTCCTGTGCCCCCACGTTTTGCATGATTGTATTTAAGTGGCTGAAACCCCTCCCTCATTCTCTTTTGAACCTATGGCTGGGCTCAAGTTAGGCAATTATTTTGCTTTAGTTATTATTAATAACACTTTATAAAATATAATATTTAGTTATTGATTATTAATTAAAAACCCACAGATTATACATGTATTATCATGCAAAGCATATTTCCATATTGTTCAATTTTTGTAAGGTAATCCTATAAAACCAAAACCCAAAGAAGCAAGTGAAAAATAGCATTCTTTATCTGCATTCTGACTCCAATAGTTCTTTCTCTGGAGGTGGACAGCATTCTTTGTCATCAGTTCCTCAGAATTGTCCTGGATCGTTGCATTGCTGAGAGTAGCTAAGCCTTTCACAGTTTTATCATCATACAGTATCGTTGTTACTGTGTACAATGTTCTCCTGGTTCTGCTTATTTCACTCTGCATCAGTTCATGGAGGTCTTTCCAGCATTTTCTACAGTTATCCTGTTCATCACTTCTTATAGCACGATATTCAATCACTACCATGTATATTTAGTCAGCCATCCCTTCAATCTCCAATTCTTAGCCACCACAAAAAGAGCAGCTAGAAATGTGTTTGTACAATTGGTCCTTTTCACCTTCTTTTTTTTTTTAAGTCTCTTTGGGATACAGACTTAGTAGTGGTATTACTGGCTCAAAGGGTATATGTTGTTTTATCACCCTTTAGGCATAGCTCCAAATTGCCCTATATTCAATTTCAAGAGCCAGAGATGATCCCTGTAGATCCCAGGAGTTCAAGCTATGATGACTTTGGATGCAGATTCAGGTTGAGAGGTGGAATCAGCCAGCCCAGTCTGAAGACCCAGAGAAGCCAGGGTACCTAGGACTCAAGTCTGAGGGCAAGTGTTAGCCTCAGAACTTGAATTGTGCTCTATGACAGTAAGCCATGAACCCGATGTTCTTCCTCTCCCCAGAGATTGAGGTAAGGTGAGCAGTCTGAGGGAGAGGAGGGGAGGAGGATTTTGACTATTCCCTTTTTTTTTTAAACCCTTTGCTTTCCATCTTGGAATCAATACTGTGTATTGGTTCCAAGGCAAAAGAGTGATAAGCACTAAGCAATCAATGGAGGTTAAGTGACTTGCCGAGAGTCACACAGCTAGGAAGTGTCTGAGGTCAGATTTGAACCCAGGACCTCCTGTTTTTAGGTTAGCTCTCAATCCACTGTATAAAAGCTCATCTGAATGTTAACAGTTAAATGAAGCTAGGTACAGGGGACTCACCCCCTAAGCTTAGGGGAACATTAGTGGAAACAAGAGCCATTGGCAGAGAGCCTAGATGACCCCTCCACCCTCTATCCCAGAGAACACTTGGTAGGAGGAATAAAATCTAATACACTTAGCCTTCAGGCAACAGGGGCCAAGGTGTCATTGTTGCACATATATTAGGATATCTTTTTTGAAAATATTAGTGGGAAACTATATATCATTTGACTCAGCCTCTACCCTTAAAGAACTCAAAGAAAGAGGGAAAAGGCTCATATGTTCACAAATAATTATAGTTCTTTTTGTGTTGGCAAAAAACTAGAAACTAAGAGAGTTTTCATCCATTAGGGAATGGTTGACTAACTACTGGTGTATAAATTTAATAGAATGCTATTATCTGATGAAATTTTCAGAGAAATTTAGGACTATGAATTGATATATAGCAAAATGGGTAAGATAAGGAGACAATTCATACAATAAGAATGTAGCAAAAAATGAAGAAATTTGAAAGATTTAAGAACTCTGATTAGTGCAATGACCAGTCATGATTCCAGAAATCTGATGATGAAAAATGTTCTTTACCTCCTGACAGAAAGATAAGGGACTCAATATGCAGAATGAAAAATACATTTAAAAAAATTGTCGATCTAGGAATTTGTTTTGCTTGACTCCAAGTATTTGTTAGAAGAGTTATAGCTCAGTGGACTGAGAGCCAGGCCCAGAGATGGGAGGTCCTGGGTTCAAAGGTGACCTCAGACACTTCCTAGCTGTGTGACCCTGGACAAGTCACTTGACCCCCATTGCCTAGCTCTTACCGCTCTTCTATCTTAGAACCAATACTATGTACTGGTTCTAAGACAGAAGGTAAGGATTTAACAACAACAAAAAATTTCTTTTTCTTTTTCTGTTCTAGAAAATCTGGGAGGGAAAGAAAATAAATGTTTTGTTGGAAAAAGTTTATTTTTAAAAATTCACGGTAGAGAGTAGGACAGAAGGAAACAGGTAAGACAGCTTTGCGAATTACAGATTTAATTTATGCAAGATATGAGTATACAGACAAGCATCAATTCTACTTATGAAAGTCTGAAGAGGATATGGTTGGAGTAGGTCCTTGGTTATGACCCTGGTGTCAGAGAAAAAGACAAGAGTGACAGAAACCATGATTACAAAGTAGGGGTAGCTGCCAATGCTATTAGTCTCATAGCCCTGGGCAAAGGTTGATACTTCTAAAGGAGAAAATTTGCATGGCTGGTGAGACAGAACACCATAAGACAACAAGGCACATGCTCTTTCTGTGGTGACAAAAAATTGGAAACCAAAGGGACGTCCCTCATTTGGGGAATAGCTGAACAAATTGTGGTATATGATGATGGTGATGGAATAATACTGTGGCATAAAGAATGAACAGGATGATTTCAGAAAGAGCTGGAAAGAACTCTATGAACTGATGCGGAATGAAATAAGCAGAACCAGGAGAACATTATACATAGTAACTGAAACATTAGGGAAGGATCAAATGTGATAGACTTTGCTATTAACAGTATTAACAGCAACCCAGTGATCCAGGACAATTTTAAGGAATTATGAAAAAGAATGCTATCCACCTCCAGAGAAAGAACAGTTGGAGTAGGAATGAGGTGACAATATATGATTTATAACTTGTTTATTTGGGTATATGATATGAGATTTGGGTTTTATAAGATTATTCACTTACAGAAATGAATACTACAGAAATATGTTTTGCATCATGATACATGCATAACCCAGAAAAATATAAAAACAAAAATACATTTAAAAAAAAGACAATATGGTATAAGACAGAAAGCTAAAAGAAAGAAAAGCAAGCAAAATTCATTGATGGAATACTACAATAAGGGGCAGTTGAGGAGAATGCCAGCAGGTCAGATCCACTAGAGTCCTGGGTAAAATAGGGCACCCTAAATCACTAAATGGATTTTATAGGGTTTTTAGGGTCAAGTAGGCAGTGAAGGAAAGAACTGGGACCTGGAATTGGCATGTAGATCAAGGTTCCAAGGACTGGTGCTGATTCACACTCCAAAGAATACTTGAGGAATTGGAAGCTGGTGGGCATTCAGATTCCTTGCTTCAGGAAAAGGAGTTCAGGCTTTACTTAAGACTGAATGAAGCAATTTTGAGTCTCCTCAGAGGCTTCTTTGTTCAGTAGGCAGAGATATCCCAGCCATATCCCAAACTGGTCAAACTACCATCTCCCCTTAAACTCCATCTCTATTTCCAGTAAACTCCATTGGCTTCGTATTGCTGATTTTGGTATCGAACACAGTCTTATCTATTTAGCTTTTAAAGCTCTTTGCTCTTATCTTTTCAGCCTTATTGGACTTTTTCTGGGTTCCTCACACACAATGCTCCCCCCCTCACTGCTGTGCCACTCCCCACACTTGGCAGGCATCCCTTCATTACTTCTACCTCATTTCCTTTAAGAAAGCTCAAGCACCATCTTGAAAGGCATGAAGTCTTTCTCTATCGCCTCAAATGTTAGTGTCCTCTCTCTCTCTGCTTTGTAATTAACTACTATGTATATATTTGTATTATTCACTTTATATTTATGCTATTTATCTGTTTACTTGTACTTATTTAGAATGTAAATTCTTTGTTATTCATGATTATCTCTTTCTTTGTACTTCTATCCCTAGCACAGGACATTTAGTAGATATTTAATGATGGATTGGCATTGTCAAATGGATCAACCTCAGAAATATCAGTTTTTCATTGGAAATGTCACGGAAGATGCATTTCCACTTGTATCGCCACTACTCTAGGACCACTGGGCTTTCTCATCTGCCCTGCAGAGGCAATTCCTTTATGTATTGTCTCCCTCAGTTAAAATATGAGCAAGAACGTGGGAGAAGGAGCTACCTTGCTTTTTTCTATTTGTATCCTTAGTGTTTTACTAGTGCTCTAGATATAGTAAGAGCTTAATACATATTTTTTTCATCTATTTGTCCATTGCCTCCACAGGTTAACAGTTCAGTGATCCTCTGATTGTCAAACTAAAGTGAAGTATTCAACAGGACTCATATTCATCAGATGTGCTCAGCATGGTCACAGAGAATGTCCTTTGAGCCAGACATAGTGGTACAAGTTTGTAATCCCAGGTGCCTGGGAGGCTTTGTGCTGCAGGGGACCTTAAGTTAGGTGTCTATACTAAATTGGGGATCAATATGTTGAGCCCCAGGAGTAACAGGACCACCAAGTGGCATAAGGAGAGGCAAAGCAGCCTAGGCTGGAGGTGATGCAGATGAAAACTTATGGAAGTCAGTAGTCTGTGTAGTGTCGCTGTACTACCTGCCTGGGCAAGATGGAGAAGTCTAGTTGAGAGGGAGGGAGAGAGAGAGAGAGAGAAAAATTTTGCAAAAACCCAATAGAAGAGGTTTTTGCTTATTGATGTTTTCCAGATCCTCCTCCTTGTGGATGATGTTGGGCTTATTGCATTAAACTCTGAAATATGTGAGATCACGGTTACTGAACAGGATACAAACCTAGTCATTCACAGTGGATGAAGACCATTAGCAAGGACAATGGAACCACAATTTCTGGAAACCACCACTTCATGATCCAATGGGCTTGATGTGGGGATAAAAATGTCCCTTAAGAAGATAAAACCAGAGAGAATGGCTAGATCCAATCAAATATTACAAAAGAAGACTATGCTGCAGGTGACACAATTTTAAAGTTGTTTTTGGATTGATTTTCAAGCGATCTCAAAGAGGGAGAAGATTCTCCCAAATTAGAAATGGTTCAAAACACTAAGTCCATAAATAACTATATATTTGGCAGATATTGAATAGCTGGACCCAAATTAAATAGGAAGAAATCATGATAGAAAACTATGCAATGCTTATTGGTGAAATTGTTAATTGGTTGTGTCATTCTGGAAAGCAATTTGGAATTAGGCTCAAAAGGTCATGTAAGAAGCATTGTGAATAGAGCACTGAAGCTAGAGTACTAGACTTGAGTACAAATCTGGCTGTGTGACTCTAAATAAGTTTAGCTTCTGCCTTAATTACCTTATCTATAAAATGGGGGTAATAATAGCACCATTTCCCTGATTGTTGTGAGGATCAAACGAGATTGTCATAAAGTGCTTTGCAGACCTTAAAGTACTAGTTACTAATATTATTACTATTATTACTAAACTATGCAAATATTTTAATTCAACAATACTATTAAGCCTATATACTCTAAGGAGATTTTTTAAAAGGGGGAAGGGGAAAGACCTACTTGTACAATAAATACTTATATCAGTATTTTTTTTTAAACCCTTACCTTCCATCTTGGAGTCACTACTGTGTATTGGCTCCAAGGCAGAAGAGTGGTAAGGGCTAGGCAATGGGGGTCAATGACTTGCCCAGGGTCACACAGCTAGGAAGTATCTGAGGTCAGATTTGAACCCAGGACCTCCCATCTCTAGGCCTGGCTCTCAATCCACTGAGCTACCCAGCTGCCCCCTATATCAGTATTTTTGTTGTAGCAAAGAGTTAAAAACAAAGGCGGGTGCCCATTCACTGAGGAATGGCTAAGCAAATTATAATTTATAAAGGTAATGGAATATTATTGCAATAGAAAAATGATGAAAGGGATGGTTTCAGAGAATCCTGAGAAGTTTAATATGAATTATTGCAGAGTTAAGTAAACAGAAGCAAGAGAACGACTTATATACTAACAAAAAAACTTTAGAGAAAAACAAATTTGAAAAACTTAAGAACTCAATCAATGAACTGACCAATCCTCACTCCACAGTATTACTAATGATGAAGCATGTTACTTGGCCTGCTGATAGAGAGCCAATGGAATACAATGCAATGTGGATACAGAATGAGACATTGTTTTTGGACATAGTAAATATGTAGGTTTGTTTTGATTGCTTATTTGTTACAAGGATTATGCTTTAAAAAACATTTTTAATTTGTAAGTACAATTTAGGGGGAAGTAATTAG
Organism: Monodelphis domestica; assembly: GCF_027887165.1. Taxonomy (NCBI): domain Eukaryota; kingdom Metazoa; phylum Chordata; class Mammalia; order Didelphimorphia; family Didelphidae; genus Monodelphis; species Monodelphis domestica. Next base: position 17,176,482 of record NC_077230.1, on the reverse strand, counting down.
AGTTAGTGATAATATTACTAAAAAATAGAGAAAAAAAAAGAGGTCATTGAAGCATTAAAAAAAATTTTTTTTAAAGAAATGACCAGTAGGGCCACTTCTAGTTTTATTTATTTTTTTAAACTCTAAACTTCTGTCTTGGAAAAAATACTGTGTACTGGTTCTAAGGCAAAAGACTGGTATGGGCTAGGCAATGAGGGTTAAATGACTTGCCCAGGGTCACACAGCTAGGAAATATCTAAGGCCATATTTGAAACCAGGACCTCTCATCTCTGGGCCTGGCTCTCAATCCACTGAGTCACCAAACTGCCCCCTATTGAAGCATTTTTTAACATGGACAAAATAGAACCAAAGGAAACAGATAAAAGCTTTGAAAGCAAAAAGTATGTAATATAAATTTGAGGTTTCAAATATAATCCTGTTTTTTTCTTTTTCTTTTTTTACTTTGTGTATAAAACTTTGCTTTTTGGTGCTGTTAAATTCATAAGGGTTAAAATATAGTTGTTCCAATGGGTAGAAGCACTTCCCTTCCTCTCTACCATCTTTATATACATGGAAAGTTTCCTAATGGAGATAAGATTTGGCAGAATACAAGAGATTGTCTATCATGAAAGCTTCATTTCATTTCATGTGGCTCATCATTGTCTTTCTGCTTTCTTAGTGTTATCCAGACCTGAAATACCCTAGAGGTAAAAACTAGCTGACTTGAAGAGAGGGAAAACAAGACAAGGGTTGATAGACAGCTCCAATAATTCCATAAAACCCTAAAAATTCTTTCTTTTTTCTTGAATGTCATTCCCTGCCTATTCTTTAGCTCTCTCTCTGCCTCTGTCTCTCTCCCTCTCTCTGTCTCGCTCTCCTTCTCTCTCTCTCTCTCTCTCTCTCTCTCTCTCTCTCTCTCTCTCTCTCTCTCTCTCTCTCTCTCTCTCTCCCTCTCTCTCCCTCTCTCTGTCTCTCTCTCCTCTATCTCTCTCTCCCTCTCTCTGTCTCTCTCTCTGTGTCTGTCTCTCTCTCTCTGTCTCTCCTTCTCTCTGTCTCTCTCCTTCTCTCTATCTCTCTCTCCCTCTCTCTCTCCTTCTCCCTCTCTGTCTCTCTCTCCTTCTCTATCTCTCTCTCTTTCTCTCTCTGTCTCTCTCTCTGTGTCTCTCTCTCCCTCTCTCTGTCTCTCTCTCTCTCCTTCTCTCCTTCCCTCCCTCTCTCTCCCTCTCTCTCTCTGTCTCTCTTCTCCCCCCTCCTCTCTCTGTGTCTGTTTCTCTCTCTCCCTATCTCTGTCTCTCTCTCTCCTTCTCCCTCTCTGTCTCTCTCTCCTTCTCTCTGTCTCTCTCTCTCTCCCTCTCTTTGTCTCTCTCTCCTCCCCCCCCTCCTCTCTTTCTCTCTTATCAAAAGTTATTCTCATAAAAGAGTCTGAATTTAAGTCATTGAATTATCTCTCTTAGGGGTATTTACTTTTGAGGTCATATCTCAGTAGAACAAAGATTCTTGTCCCTTGTTAAAAAAAAAAGGCTTTTTGAGTAGAAGTACTTCTCTGGTAGAGGCAGATAGGTGGCATGGGGAGAGATGGCTAGGTGGCACAGTGGATAGAGTGCTAGGTCTGGGGTCAGGAAGACTTATTGGAGTTCTAATCAAATTCCTAGCTAAGTGACCCTGGCAAACCCTGTTTGCCTCAGTTTCCTCATCTGTAAAATGAGTTAGAGAAGGAAATGGCAACCTACTCCAATATTTCTGCCAAGAAAATCTGAAATGAGGTCCCAAAGAATCAGACATGACTGAACAACAACTGAACAATTAACTTTTGGTGCCCCTGAAATAGTGTCTTCTCATAAGAACAGTGCTCCATGTCTGCCATAGCTACTGCCTTGCTATAGACTACAAAATCAAGCCATTGTAAGTTGGGGGGAGGGAGAGGGAGAGAATGGAATGGCTACTTTAGCTGCCAACTGTGGTTTACTGTCCACCAACTGTAACTATCATATATGAAGACTTTGCTGATAGCTAAAAATCAGAGCTAGATGGTTTCCAATCTCTTGAAGGAAATTAAATAGTTACCTCTTGGGTATGAATATATGTTTTTCTTTTATGGGAGAAAAATGGTCTTTTAAAAAATGGTTCTCATTCTTATAATTAATGTGACTTTTTGGGCTTTTATTAAATAATCACCGGTATTATTTTGAAAAATAAATACTAGATATCAATTTTTAATGGCATATTTTTACAACTTGTATTGTAAGAGGATCTCCTGGCTTTATCACTAATTAATTGGTTTGTTCTTAGGCAAGTCAATTCACTTCTCCTAAGAATCATTTTCCTTATCTACAAAATGAAGAAATTGGACAATTTGACCTTCATGGTGTTGTATAAAACCCTAAATGTTTAGGGTTTTATAAAAAGGTTTTCCTTCATTCATTTTCCCTTGAGGTTTGTTTGTTTGTTTGTTTGTTTTTTTGGTACTAGAATCTTTAGATTGTAGATATCAGATTCCTTTGTGACAATGGTGTAGGTGAACCTCAGAAAGTATTATTGACAGAATCTAGAGTTAATGCATTAACAATAATATTGTACTTATATGCTTTCTAAAGGATTTAAGTAAGCAGAAATCACCGTAGCCTGTTTTTGCCAACCTCTTGCCCCACTTTCCTTGTACGTTATTGCTGGTATATCGATAACCAGAGGCAGGTAGGTAGTGAAGTAGAGTGCTGAGCTTGAAATCAGGAAATCTGTCCTTAGACACTTATTAGTTGTGTGACTCTTGGAGAGTCGCTTAACTCTCTGCCTCAGTTTCCTTATCTGTAAAATGAGCTGAAGAAAGAAATGGCAAACCACTACAGTTTTCTTTGCCAAAAAAAAAAATTCCAAATGGGTCATGAAGAGTCCAACTGTGACAAGGAAATCACTTGTGTTTACACAACACAATCGAAAACAACAGTAACAGTATCAGCTCAACACATTTTTTAATCCACAATTATGGAGTATTTCAGAAGTCATTGTGTAGAGAAATCTATATAACCAAAGAAGATACCTTATTCTCCAGGAAGCAAGTATTTAGGTTTATAAAAGTTAATTTTTGGAAAATCATCTTTTTTGCCCAGGAAACCCTGGAGTATAAATAGCAATAAGACAGTCTCGTTGTCTTCAAACATTCCCATCTTCCCTATTTTTTTAAACTGCTGTTTGTATGTCTGTCATTTAAGGATAAGTCTTTCTCCTTCAATTAAACACAAAGTAATCAAGTCCCAATTTGTAGCTTCTTTTTGATCCACTAATGCCTTTCCCAAATCCCACCATGTTCTTTGCACAGTAGAAGTTTAAAGCAGCCCTGTCTATCAGTCAGTAACACACCGCTTCCCTAGGATTCAATTCACTTAGATACAGCATGCCACGACCAAGCTGGGCAGTCCGAGCCGGCAAGAAGAGAGGCTGCTTCAGGGTGGCAGTTAGATGCCAACTGTCACTTCAGAATCTTTAAGTACAAGACATGGTGAAGACCAAATCTGGCTGGAAAGAGAAGAAAGGCGTCTGGCTATGCCGTAATTCCTACTAGATCCACCTTGGAGCTCAGACTGGACTGGCGAATGGGGTTCGAGGTATTGGGTGTTGACCGTTCCTCATTGTAGAGAGAACTGCCAGCTTACCACAATCCACATTGGTGTGTGAAGTGCAATAATGAATGATAATCGCCATTTATGGCGTGCCTTAAGGTTTGCAGGCAGCCTTACATACATTAGATCACTTGATCCTCATGACATCAGCAAGGTAAGTTCTATAATAGAGGTATTATTGCCCCTCTTTTAAGAATGAGGAAATAGAGGCTGGGCTAGGTTAGGTGATTTTTCCAGTTATGTAGCCAGTAAGTATCTAAGGCAACATTTCGATACAGATCTGCATGTCAAGTTCTTCACTATGCCAAACTGCTGGCATTACAATGAAAGTGAAGGGAAGGAGGGAAGACATAAAAGCTCATAAGAAATTGTTTTCTACTGAAATATTAGGGTGAAGAGCAAACAAAACAAAACAAACATGGAGAGATCTATCTACTTGGCACACATCACAGATAATACTAGTGGATAGGCTTTTTTAAAAAGGATATTATTGGCAAAGATTGAAATAACCGGTTTCAAGGGGCTCAAGTCAAGAAGAGTACTGCAAAACTGAATCACAGTTGCCATAGATCAATCTATGGCTCTGCCTCTAGTAATAAGAAATAACATCACTGCCAATATAAGGCAGTCATGGAAATTAGTATTGGCTCATAGACCCAAGGCTCAAAAGAAATTTGAATAGATCTAAAATCAAGCTTTTCACAAGGGAAGTTGGAATAAAAATGGAAAATCAGCTCTCACTTAGATACTCCCTTTCTATATTTATTTAGGCTCTTAGTAGTAACATATCAGCTCCATGACATTGGTAAGAATGGGAAAAGCTGGTGACGATTAAAAAAAATTAGCCAATTTTGAAGCTTCGATAGAAGATGAGAGTTCTGTTTGTAAGTTAGGATAAATCATAGTTACGTTAACAGACCTTTTATGTTCTATATAGTTTTATGATATTTGATATTAGCTTTATAAATAAGCTTGTCTCTTACATGCCTTAGGCTTCTACTATCTGTTAAACATTTAAGTATAAATGGTTTAGAAGTACATTAATTTTATGTTCGTACAATCTTACAAGAATTACTATTTCTTTTATAATATTTGATATTTTTGGAGTTAGCTTTTGTTAAAAACAATGTTATTGATTAGTTACTGCCTCCTAACTAGAGACTTTAAACATAGAAATATGTAGGTTAATCTGAATTCAAAGATCTGCAGCTTTGTTAATGTGTATGTATGTATTTCCTCCAAATTGGTAGATTGAAACTCATCTCTGAGAGTTGCTATGATCGAAATATTCATCACTCTGCAACCAACTTAGTTATAAGCTAGGCTGCTTCTTAGATAATCCATCGCTCAGCTCATAGTCTAAGGCTTTCCACTTTGGTAGGGTTTGCAACAACAGCCTGGGTATAGTATTTGGGAATGTGGGAAAGCCTCATTTGCCACAATGAGGCATCAGAGTAGAAATTATATGAAAGTGATTATTCTTCATTTGAATTAAAATTTGAATTTCTGCATATTTGTGTATCAAATTAGAGATTTATGGTATAAAATAAGATTAAATATACTTCCTTTGTTCAATTTTATAATATAAATGGAGGAATATAATGATGGGCATGCTATTTTCTACTCTCACCTCCTGAAAACAGAAAATAGTGAACATTTGAACATTTACAAAGGCTCAACTACTCAGTTGGGCAAGGGAATAAGAAATATAATTATAGCCAATGCCAAGAAGGTCTCTAAATAAGTCTCGTCTGGAATTATAAGGAAATATTTTTTATCACTAAATATAATTGATTATTAACACGTTAGGCAAAATAATTGATGGGGTTAGGTCTTTAAGTTTCTTTAAAAGTTAGTAAAATAAATGAAATTAAAATTAAGAAGTCATTATGAGCCTTAGTTTGGTTTACCATGAAATAATAAATATAATATTACTATAACATGATATAATAATTATTTCTGAATGCCTCTTAACTCTCTCCAATGAATACATTTATTTTTATTTTTTAAAACCCTTACCTTCAGTCTTAGAATCAATACTGTGTATTGGTAAGGCATAAAGAGTGGTAAGGGCTAGGCAATGGGGGTCAAGTGACTTGCCCAGGGTCACACAGATAGGAAGTATCTGAGGTCACATTTGAACCCAGGACCTCCCATCACTGGGCCTGACTCTCAATCCACTGAGTCACCCAGCTGCCCCCTGAATACATTTATTAATATATTAAATCATTAAAGCATTTTATTGGGTGCTTGCTACATTTATGGGACTATACTAGATACTTTGAGGGATATTAAAAAAAAAATAAAATGTGATCTTGCCCTCAAGGAGCTTTCAGTCTAGTAGGGGAAATAAAAATACACAAATACTCTTACAATGAATAAAGAATATAAGCAAATGAGAAGTATAATAAGGAACATGTTGTGAGAATACTTGGAAGGGAGAGCTTATTTCCAAATGAGAAGAAAGCCTCATAGAAGTCATTTGAGTTGGGCCTTAATGGTTAAGGGTTTGGAATTTGAGGAATTGGAGATGAGGGAGAATATTCTAGACCATATTGGGCAGGAAGAGAGCCAGTTAAGAAAAATGAAAATTGTCAGAAAGGTGGGAAGAAAACTAAGAGAATACAGGCATAGAAAATTATATTGTGAAAGCTGAATGCTAATTGAAATTAAATTTTACAGATTTAACTAAATAAGACCCAAGTAATTTCATCATGGAGGCAGCTAGGTGGCTCAGTGGAAAGAGGGCTGGGTCTGGAGTCAGAAAGACCTGAGTTCAAATGGGGCCTCAGACACTTACTAACTATGTGACCCTGGGCAAGTCACTTCACCTCTGTTTGCCTTAATCCAATGGAGAAGGATATGGCAAACCATTCCAGTGTCTTTGCCAAGAAAATTCCATATGAGGTTATAGAGTTGGAACATGATCAAACAACAACAAATTATAAAGATTCTTGCAAGAGGAAGGCACTTTTTTTTTTTTAATTAAAGCTGACCTTTGACTTTACTGGTCAATCTTGGGGTACAACTGATATGCCTAGACTGGGAAAAGATATCTGTAATAGTAGTTTCTTCCCAACTATTATTCATTATTGAATAAATCAATCCTTCCACAACCACTGAAGATCTTCTTAATCCCATTAATTCAAATTCAGACCAGCCCATTCCAGGCCACTTGGTCCAATATGGATGGGTAATAATAAAAATAATAAAGTTAACATAGGTGTCTAGCTACAAGTAAGGGTGAATCAACAAATACTATATAAGCATAAGAAAGGGGTCTCTCAACATCCATCTGCCCTGATTCATTCCCTCTCTACTATCTGGTTCATTACAGGTCCACAGTCAGTGTTGTTTGCTCCCCCCCCCCCCCCCCCAAATGATTAAATCAATTCTCTAGCTGGGTTTGGAGTTTTTTGGTATTGAGAAAGGTAGTTTAATTGATAGCAAAGGCAGCCTAGCCCCGAATTCCCATTCTTTGGTGGTACTCTTGTCGTTCAAATCTAGCTCAGCTCTTTCTCTTCCATGTCTCTGCCCCATTTTGCTCCCTGAGACTCTTGTTACTGTTAACAAACTACCTTTCCTATTAGATCTTTTCTTCTTGCATTCCATCTCTGGGCCAAAAGAACTGGCTCTTGCCAGTGGAAGACAGTAGAGGAAGAGCTCTCCAGGACTGCAGAAACTTTTTTTTCATCCACCTTCCCTTCCTAATACAAAATGGGCCAGTTAGAATTCGGTATATTCCTTGCATTTCAATGCCATACTATCATATGCCCTACTATCATCACCCAGAATCTTTCCAAGGTTCCCTCTAGCAACTTTAACCCTATCTTTTTGCTGGTCAATCTTCTACTAACCTCCCAGTCATTATCAATCCTTATCATTTCTCAGTTCTTATCCTTCTTGTTCTCTCTATAGCTTTTGACACTCAACCCCTCTCTTCTTCTAGATATTCTCTTTCCTTATTTTCTTGATCCTGTACTTTCCTGTTTTTTCACAATTGTCTGATCACTCCCAATTCTCTTTGGTTGACTAGCCATCTCCTAGACATACTTAGGTCTCACAGTAAATACAGCACTGGGCCTGTAGTCAGAAAAACCCATCTTTAAATCTGGTCCAAATCACTTAAGTTCTTCTGCCTCAGTTTCATCAACTGTAAAAGGATAATAATAGCACTTTTCTTCCAGAATTGTTGTGAGGAATAGATGAGATATTTGTCTTAGCAGAGTGCAGGAGGCATTTAATAAATGTTTGCTTCCAGTTATTCAAAGCCCTTTATAACCTAGTCTCCCCCTTACATTTCCAGTTTTCTTATGTCGTAAACCACTCCCCTTTCCCCTTCTCCCCAATACTCTTTTTTTTTTTTTTAAACCCTTACCTTCTGTCTTGGAGCCAATACTGTGTATTGGCTCCAAGGCAGAAGAGTGGTAAGGGCCAGGCAATGGGGGTCAAGTGACTTGCCCAGGGTCACACAGCTAGGAAGTGGCTGAGGCCAGATTTGAACCTAGGACCTCTCTCTCTAGGGCTGACTCGTAATCCACTGAGCTACCCAGCTGCCCCCTCCCCAATACTCTTTGATCCAGTGACACTGGCCTCCCTGCTGTTTCTCAAACAAAGCACTCCATCTCCTTAGTCCACGAATTTTCACTATCTGTGTTATCAGCTTGTCCCTCTTCATCTCTGGCTTCTGAGATTACAGGTAGGGGAAGAATTTTACTGTTCACTACTATGTGACAAGCACTGTACTAAGTGCTTTATAAATATCATCTGATTTGGGTCTCACATCAACACTGGGAGGTAGTGCTACTATGATTCCCTAGTTTACATTTGAGGAAATTGAGGCTCTCAACTCATGAAAGAAGGTATTGTTTTCTGCCTTTCCTTATATCCCCAGCATAAAGTCTGGCACATGGGAGGGACTTAATAAATGTTTCTTCTCTCTCTTTTTTCTAATTACCCATATAGGAGGGACTTAATAAATGTTTCTTCTCTCTCTTTTTTCTAATTACCCTTCAGGAACTCAATTTTCATCTGTATTCAGATGACTCCTAAATTCATTTTCAGTCCTTATCTAGACCCACATCACCAAATTTCTTTTTGATATCTTAACCTTCATTTGCTATAAGTCATTTTAAATTCAACATGTTCAAAATGGAATCTATTCTCTAACTTCTGAAACTTACCCCCATTCCTAATTTTCCCATTTTGTTGAAAGAATTTATCTTTATTCAAATAACCCAGAGACCTGCACAGTGCTTGGCACTTGGGCCAAAGCATAATAATTACTGAATAAATGAATCCTTTTAGTGAATGCATGAAAACATTTATTATTGTATCCAAGTACACTGGGGATACAAATATAAATACAAAGTAAGATCCTTTGCTGTCTTCAAGGAGCTTACATTCTCCAGGAATAAGACAGCAAATATAGGAGAGGTGGTGACCAGGAAAAAAAACATTTTGGGACTTTGAGTTTTTACCAGTTTTCTCATAGTTTTCCCCACTCAAGAGTAACTACCTCCAGGCAAGTATGCAGACTCTTCCTTTTCCAAACCACCCCTTCAAACAACTACCAAGCTGTGATCTAAGCATGTCACTTCCTTTCTGAAGAAACTTCAGTGATAACTCTTTGCTTCTAGTATAAAATGCAGCTCTTCTAGCTAGTAAAATTCTTTACAATCTGACTCCAACTTATCTTTTCTTAGACATTTCATATTATTTTTTATTCCAGCCAAAATGTTCTACATATTGTTTCCCGTACCTAACATTCTATATCTGCCTATTAGTACCTCTATGTAGGTAATTTCCTCAGGACTGAATGTTCTCCTTTCAGCTCTGATCCTTGGAATCCCTAGTCTTTCCTGATCTCTCTCCCTTTCCCCAATCCTATTTCCTCTCCTTAAAGTTATTCTGAATATATTTTTGTTTTCCCCCTATAGAATGCAAATTATTTGAGGGCAGTGGCTACTTTGCTTTTTAATTTTCAATCATTCAGTGCTTAGAATTGAATATGGTAGTTTTTAAATAAATGCTTGAATTGACTACATAAAATCAATAGGGGTTATTGAGATATGGAGAAGCTGCTTGGTTTAGTGGGATTGGGAATTGACCTTAAGTATCAGGAACAAGATACAAGGAATGAAACAACCCCTACTCTCAAAGAATTTTATATTCGAATGAGGAAGACAGGTATATACAGAAAATACAAATAAGTATAAAGAAATTAAAAATAAAGCCGTTTGGGAGGGCACAGCAGAGATCAGAAAAGACCCAATTTAAAAGTCAATAATTGAGCTGTATCTTTAATGAAGATTTTAAGAGGTCAAGAAGAAAAGGGCACGGGAAGAGGTTTGGGGTAAGTAGGGAAAGAGCAAAAGCTTTGAGATGGGACATAGGGTGCAGTGTACCAAGAACAAGAGAAGGCAATTTGGCTGGATTGCCAGGTCTTGAAAGATAGGTTGCAGTCAAGTTGTGAGGGTGAAAGATGAACAAAAGTTTGTTTTATCCTAAAACAGGGACTGAATAGGGTGTTGAAATGATCAGAGATGCTCTCTATAACTTATTAGCAAATAGAATTTTTAAAAAGGCTTATATTTTCATAGTTTGGCTCTGAACAATGGCATAGTCTAATACATGTCAAACTCTTAATACATGCTTTTTAAGGAAAAACTTTCACTTTGGCAGCTTTGTAGATGATAGTGGAGACTTAAAACAAGGAAACAATCAGAAGGCCTGGAAGAGATGAGGAAGGCCTGAACTAAAAAAGGTAGCTGTATAAGCAGGGAGAAGATAAAGGGTCAGATGCAACTGATGTTGCAGCAGTACAGAACAAGATCTGGTAAATGATTGGATACTTGGATACACTAGATATGCAAGAAGGGGAAGTAATGCTAAGGTAACAAGGAATGATGATGTCTGACAGCAAAAGAGCCATTTAGATGGGAGTGGATTTGGAGAGAATAATGATTAAGAGTCCAGTTCTGGATACAACTTTGAGATGTCTCCAGGACAACTTATCAGTCACATGGTGACTTTTGCAGATGCAGTTACAAATCCCAACTCTCCTATTATCAATTCAATCCATGTGCAGAAGATACGCAGACCCTTAAGTTTATAAAAGTGAAATGTAAGGTCCTACAAAGACCAGGAGATACAGTTTGGAGAATGCATAACTCAAACAGGAAATATATTTCACAAAAAAACTGGAATTTGTTAGACTAGTTGCTAGTCTTAGGGGAAGTATTTAAAGTATATATTGCAATTGGGATTTTGAAAAAAGGGCCAGCTACTGAACTAACAATGTCTTCCTTGTATTTTTAAATATAGAGTTGACACAATTGTTGCCAATATCTGAAATAGATGGAATACTATTAATATAAATGCCAAATAAAAGGTTTAGTAAGGAACTAAAAGGCAAATTTATTGGTCATTAAATTTATTTTACTATTTCTTATCAATGTTTGCAGGTCTTACCTAGAAAACAAGACTTTACTCTGAGACCACCTTTACCGCCTTGCCTGTTTTGTCAGGGAAAACGAGGTAGGACTCATTTTCCATTTTCTTCCAATTATACCTTGGTCTTTGAGTTATAGGTGTTTATTTACACATGAGATTAGCTATCAAAACAGCACCTTCACAAATGCTACAATAATTGTCAGCAGGGTTATTTATTGGGAGGCAGGAAACCCGGTGGAATCTTGGAAGAGACTCAATACCTGGATTCTAAGTCCTGTCTTTGCCACCAAGCTGTGAAGCTTTGGGCAAGTCTCAACCTCTTACTCTCCTTTTCTTCCACTGTAAGTAAAATGATAGGGAATGGGGGAGTGAGGGGTGGCAGTGGTGGAGTGCATGATTTGGTCTTCTCAGCCCTAACAATCTATTGTGTGGCAAGGAGTTTCTACGGAGTTTCCCCCTGGTCTCAAATTATGAGAGTAGCCCCAGCCGACGGGCTCCTCGAGGTTCCTGCCCTGACCACGATCCTCGGGCTCGCAGTTACTTAAATATTATGTGGCATGTACCAAGATGAGGGGGGAAAAAAATTGGGCATCTCATCATCGAATTTTCCAACATTTTGTCTCAAGACAAGGTGACTGAGCACAGTAAAAATTTCCCGAATGTACAAGGAAAAGGTGGACGTAGAATTAGACTTCAGTTTGACGTAACCAGACGGCGGCCTCCAGACTGGCATCGATCACCGGGGTGGCGGCTCAATTCTCGCGGAGCCCGCTGAAACTGCCCGCTTCTCTGTGGGCCGACGCGTGGCGTCCGAATCCCCTCTGCCGTAGAGGTTATTTCCCACTCCAGGGACCCAGCCATTTGGGGGGGAGCTAGGGGCCCCAGGCACCGCCAGGGGTGGGCCCAGCGGCCATCTGGGTGGGGTGGCGGCCGCGCCCTCCCCTCCCTTCCCAGCCCCGGGGTGTGTGCGTTGGGGAAGCCATTATTACCCAGCGGTGCCAAAAGCCAACGCCTCGCGCCGAGGGAGGGGGAACCCGTGACGGCTCCTCCCTCCCTCCCTCTCCAGCCAGGCTGCACCCACGGACCCATGCCCCCAGGATCGCCGAGGCCACCCGAGGAGGAGTCACGGCGACAGCAGCCCCAGAGATCTTGAAACCCGCTGGGTTACTTGGGGATCAAATGGAGCCGCCCCGCCTCCGTCGCTGCGTTAACTGCACGGACGCAGCGGACGAACCCTCACACCCCGGACCTCGCCCTCTTACCCCCACCTCCTTCCAAGCTCCCTCCTCCCCCTCCCCAAGCCCCCCGCAGCTCCCGAGGTGACACAGTCCGGACCCTCCATTCTTTTCACGAGTATATTTAATGGGCACAACCTAACTTAATACTCCTACACGTTGACAACCCTCCCCCGGACAGACGCACTTCAGAGCCAACCACAGGCTGAGCCCAGGGGCCATCCCGTTCTTCCGTCACCAATCGCCGGCGGCCTTGGTGGGCGGAGTCAGAAGAGCTAGCAAGTTGAGTCGAGGTGCGGCTGACGTGAGTCAACAAAGGTCACGTGGGCGTAACTCCAGGACATGATTGGCTGTGCCGAGGCCGGGCGGGGAGGGAGGGGGGTCACGGCGGCGGCGTGGGGTTCGCTCTGTGACACAATTACAACAACTTTGTGCTGGTGCCGGGGAAGTTTGTGTCTCCAACAAATCCCCACTGGGCGCCCATCAGCGCCGCTTTCTGGCTTCCCCCGCTGCCCCTGCCCGCCGCTGCCCCACACCTAACCCCCGCGATGTGACCCCAGTGTTGGGTTCCGCTGCCGTCGCCAGACCCCGACCCCTCGGGGTGCCCGCAGCCCCTGCCGCCGCCGCGTTGTGATTTCTCGCCGCCGCTGCTCGCGGTGGAGGAGGAGGAGGGCGGAGGAGGCGGAGGCAGCTGATAAAGTTGTTGGTGTGTCGGTCCCGCCCGGAGATTGGGGGGTTTTGTTCGCGGCCCCGGCCCGGGGGGGTCTCGTTGTTGGGAGTTGTTAATTCGCTGCGTTTCCATGAAATCCTGCGGAGTGTCGCTCGCTACCGCCGCCACCGCCGCTTTCGGTGATGAGGAAAAGAAAATGGCGGCGGGAAAAGCGAGCGGCGAGAGCGAGGAGGAGTTCCCCAGCCTGACAGCCGAGGAAAGAGAGGTGCTCAGCGGACTCGACAGGTACTGACCGCGACTCGGCCCGACTTGGGACTGGGGATCTGCGCCGCTCTCCCCCGGGGGATGGGAGGGGGGATAAGGTGATTTGTCTCCGGGTGGCTGGAGGCGGCAGCGACGGCGGCGCCGTGTGCGGCGGGATCCGCTCCCCTTCCTCCCTGGCCGGCCGGCCGCTGCCATCGCTGCCGCCTCCTCCGTTGGGGCCTCCCGGGCGGCGGCTAGAGGCCGCGGTGGGGGTGGGGGGTGGGTACTGACTCGGGGACACTAAAGCGCTCCCTGTCCGTCTCTCCCTGCAGCCGCCTCTTCGGATTTTTGAGGCTTCATGAAGATGGCGCCAGAATGAAGGCCCTGCTGGTAAAGGTAAGGAAGCCCCGGGAGCAAGCCGACCGGCCGGCCCATCCTCCTTTCCGACCTCTTCCCGGGCGCCAGGGAAAGGGGGCGGTGTGGAGACTCGGGGCCTTGCTCGGCCCCCCGCCAGAACTCGGACTATTGATTGCCGGACCCCTTGGACCTTGCCTCCCCCTCCCCCACGGTCCCTTTTCCCTCCCGGATCCACTCCCTGCTGCCTGGGAGGAGGGGGCAGCTTGGGGTGGCCGAGAAATGGTCGAAGAGAGGTTGGCAGGAAACTCTGTTATCTTCCTTCGGCCCCTACCCCGGGTCCTCCCGAATGTGGTGCCCCCTGCGGTTAACACCCCCCCCCCCAACAAATTCTGAAAGAACATTAGAGCTGAAAGTCAGAGGCGGCGGCGGCGGCTCGGAGCCAAGCCCAAGGTTTGATCTCAGCAGCCGGGTGGAAAAAAAAGAAAAACAAACCTGCCTGTTACCTTACTCGGGGCGAGCCCCCTATCCACGAGTGGCGTGGATTTGGAGTGTAATAAGCGGGGAGTTGGGGGGGAGGGTAAGGGCCAAGGGTTGCCGGCGGTGATGCTGGTGAATTTGTGCTGGAGCCTGGCTTCTCGCGCCTCGTGATTGCAAATACATGTATGAATGTTCTCATGTTTTAGACCAGCCCTAATATCAGGTACTAACCCAGTGCTTGGTTCTGGCGTTTCCCTGACCCTGAGTGTAGTGGCAAGGCGAATTGCACTTTAGTTTTAGACAGCCAGTAGTTTGGATTAAGGCTTTTAATGGTGACCGGTTTTGTGTACGTTTTACCTGAAGTTCAGGGATGTTTACTTTTTTGGGTCCAGCTGCCACAGAAATATTGCCGTTTGTATGTGTGTGTGTGTGTGCGCGCGTGTGTGCGCCTTTTCTTCTTGGAACCTCCTTTAATGTCTTATTTGCCCAGGGTTCGGTTTTAGGATTTGGGGTGTGCTGCCTGTTTATTTGTGTGGAAAGTTGTTGGCCCTGTCATTTAGTTAAGTAATGGCTGCTCCTATCGGCCCAAGATGGCGGGACGGGGTGGGAGGAGAAAGTGAGGGGGGCGGGTTGGGGGGAGGGAGAAGAGGTAAACATGGAAAGAAATAGCGATGAATAAGGTTTCTCTATAAAAGTCAATAGTCTAACAACGTTTAATGAAAACTGTAAATGAATAGTGGCATACATTTTACTCATATCCTGAGCTTGGAAACAACGTTCATAAGCTTAATGAATCCTTATCAACCTGTAGCATATTTAGTAGCCTATCGGTAAGCTATTTGAACAAAGGCTGTGGAGTCTCAGTCTCTGCGTCAGTTTGCATCTCCAGGCTAAAGCCTTGTTGAAATATTTGTATGCTTTCATGTTTTTTCCCTTAAAAGTCAAGAGTAGGTGCATTAGGCAGTGCTCCTATGAGATGATATTCTGTTTTCCAATCTGAGATCAATAACTTTGCATTTGACACCTAACCTTGTTACATTAATAAAGTTAGTGATTAAAACCTTGCTTCTTTTTTCTTTTTTGTTTGTTTTAGTTCTAAGGAATTTCAGTCAGCATTCTAGTCTGTTTTGATTTTTTTAGCACTATTACTAATTTTTTGCATCCCTATACCCACTTACTCTTCAAAGTAAATAGAAGAGATTCTGATTTTAGTCACCATTTGTAAAGTCCTTATTTAGAAATAGAATATAAATTATTACTTTTCTGGAAACAATAAATCAGCGTAGATAATATACACAAAAGTTGACTTTAACAAACTTTTAATAGTTAGATTTTATTAGAAATGGAAAAAGTGATTATTCTGATAATCAGATTTAAGCCTTCAAATTGAATGTCTTGAGCTGTAAAGTTTTTATAAGTTTGAGCATTTAAAATTTTTAAAAAATAGTTAAATTTTATAATATAATACAAACTTAACATTCTAGTTTGACAACAGTTTAGAATACCTTACATTTGTCATTTAGGATGGATACTTGACAGAACTATTTGTAGTTGATAGAACTGCTTGATGGTAAGTGCTTTTGGAAAAGTTTGGTCAAATCAGTTAAATTTTTAGCTCTTTTAAAAGGGTTACTTGGTTGGCTTTTTTATTTTAAGTGGGCTATGATTTTTTTTTTAAAAGACCTAATGTTTAAGGTAGTGTTAAATGTTAGTTGATGTGCTTTTGCCTTTTTTTTTACACAATAAACACATTTTAAAATTGTTGTTGGTGTTTAACATTTAACTTTTGTAATATAATATTGTTATGCCATTGGAGATATGATCTGATGAATCTGAAGCATTAATGTTTTAAATTTTAAGAAATGGTTTCATAAAAACATATATGCTTGTGTGAAGTTAATATTTTCACAACAGGTAAGTCTTATACATTTGTCAATTATGTTTCATGAAAATTTTGAGTATATTAGAGCTTGATAAAATACTTAAGTATTTAGAAAAGATGAAAAAAGCTTAAATTTAAGCTGTATGATTTGAGTTAGCTTTGAGGTACCCTGGGTTGTGAGTTCCTACCTGAGTAGGTCAAAACTCATTAGCCACAACTTTAAAGTTTAGGTGCAGTAAAACATTCTTGACTGTGTAGTTTGCAGTTACCTACAATTCTCAGTTATAACTTGGTGAGCCTGAATATAACAGTTGAATTTTGTGTAAGGTACAGCACTGCAACTTTTCTAACTGTTTTGGTGATTTTATAGAACGAATGAGCTGAAATCCTCTCACAGGAAGTATTTCAATTATTTAGTTTCCAAGGAGTGTTATAGGAAGAATGAAGAATTTGGTATTTTGCGAAATGTTGGAACTGTTTCTGAATGTACTATGAAAAGTTCTCATTGGTTTGGGAAAGTTTAAAAGGTAGTTTTGTCTTTGGGGGAGATAAGAAGACTGGAAAAAAAATCACTTATTTCTAGTTTTCTGTCTTGAAACCTGTTTTGGGGCTTCAACCCATTGACTGAAGTATTATGATGGTTTTAATAGTGACATCATTCTTAAAGACATGATTTATCTATTATCTATCTACTCTCAACTTGACAATCTTTTTTTTGACTTACCTACCCTATGCCCCTTTCCAGGTCTTTAAACTTGACTAGGATTATAGGTATATTTTGTACTTTATTATCCTGATTATCATCAGAAACAGACAGGTTACCTTATGCTTTAATATTTTTAATAAGCTTATTTTCCACATCACCTACCCCCATGTGCCTCTTCCATAGTCCCAAGAATACTTTGCTTAAAATGTTCAAATTTTTTATGTGTTTATGAATATATCATTTTTTATTATAGTAATTTGGTTAACAGGACAACTTTTTCTTATGATATGATGAAGCAGTCTGCTTGGTTTTCAATCTGTTGCTATTCATATATATTCACATACAAAGTTAATAGTGAAAAGTCTCAATTAATAAATTGATCAATTAAGTACATAATAGAAAAATAGTGTGGGATTTATACATGCTTTATATAACATAGCTTTTTTTAATCAAGGTTGTGAACAATCTTAAGTTGCTGTTTAAATCTGACACAGGCTTCTAATATATAATTCAGGGAGTCTTATTTTTTAATTATAGTGGAGTAGAAAATAATTAAGTGAAACATTTTAACAGAAAAAAATAGATCTATGATGACTTGTGTCTTTTTAAAAACCTTGTTGGGTTAATTTTGTTTTCATCAGAATAAAAAAACTCCATCAAATTAAGATATAATTATGGTACTACATAAGTATAATACAAGAGGAATGGGAAATCTGAGTAGCTATACTATAGAATAATTACTAAAGGACTCTAATAGCCCTTATCAAATTATTTAGGGACAAATTTTAATAAACTCCGAGTTTGACCTCTGTATATTGTCTTTTCAGATTAGTCTTTTATTTCTAGATGTATTAACTCTGAAAAAATATGTAATAGTATCATTTTTTGAGATTTTAAATATTGCCTGTCAGATAAAATTATGGATTTCCCCCCCTCCCATTGGGGGAATTTATGGAAGTTGTTTAAAAAATACATTTTGCTAAGTTTTGGAAGTGGTTTAATGGATTTTAAAGCCTTTGTTTTCCAAAATTCTTGCTTTCTTAACATAGGCAGGTTATAATAGCAGATAGCAGATGTAAATTACAGGGGGTTCTTGATTTCCAGTGGTAATATTTGAAGAATTATAATCATTTATTGCTGTAGATTTTTTTCTATTAGCCGGTACTTAAATAGATGTGTTAATCCATAATGTTTATATTGACTATAGTATCATCTTGTTGAAAAGAGCTATGAACTTTTCTCTGGAGAGTTTTTAAACTACATTATTTTTAGAGTTTAGATGTTTTTAGAAGTTTGAAGTGATTTGAAAAGTCAATGGAATCAGATATGTTCATTTGAATTTAATAGAAGATTTTGTTTGAAAATTGGTAATGGATTTGCTGTAGGCATTATGTAGAATGCATATGTACTATTGTTAGGACTAGTTAGTAAAGCAATTAAGCTTTGAAGAGTTTTAATAATGTTTACAAGTTCCTAAAAAAAGGTGGGATTATGCAGGCTCTACATGTAATGACTCTCAAAACTAGCCTGCTTTGCATATAGGTCTGGCTAAGGTAACAAAATGTTTGATTCCTGGAGATTAGTTAGGACAATAAAATTTTATATGACTACTTTATGCTGAGTATTGATGAAGTTCTTAGAGATCAACTGACTGTTAGTCCTTAAGTTATTTAGAAAAACTACATGAAAGATGATGGGGGAACTAGCTTCCTAAAAACACAGTGTTAGGGTACTTTGGATCAGGTATGAAGAGTATCATTCATATTTTTTTAATGTCTTTGATATTAATTTTTAAAGGAAGAGGCCAAACGTTATTTTACAAATCAACAAGTAATATAAGGTTAGTTTTTTCTAGTCAGCAAGAGATGCTTTGTGCTTATTGGAACTTATGATAATGAATGTTACCATTGTGCATTATTAATAATAATATTTTTGAAACGTGGTATCTAGAGAGCTAATTTGTGTTAAGAAAACAACAGCAGATTTCCTAAGAACTGAAATGGTGGTTAGGCTATTTGTGGAATCACATGCACTTATTTGTAGAAGAGTTAATTAATTAGTTTGGAGGTTATTTAATGAATACATAATTGACAATCACATATGAACTTCACACAATTTTATTTCATAGATAATTGTAGTATTTTCAGTATTGCATTGAAAGTCTTAACTTCTTACAATTCAGTTGCAAGAAAGTTAACAGTACATTACTTCTGATAAAGATACCTTTAACAAAGTTCTTCCAAGTTCGACAACTTATATTTGTTGCCAAGTTTGCAGTTCTAAATTGGTTGCCTCTGAAATGTGTGAAGGGTTGAATTTTCATTTTTTTGAGTTAGCAATTTGCATTGTGCTCATATTATGATATATGTATTTTTTTTAACAAAAGAATAGGTTTTTGAACTCAGATTTTTGGCAGATGTTTAAAAGGAAGAATTTATTTTCTTTCTCAAGATGTAGTTATACTTCTCTACCCATTGATATTTTTTAAATGAAATCTTATATTTCTTGGAAGTGAAAATGAAAAACAAATTTTTGTTTATAGATACGTGTGTTTGGTGCTAGAAAACATGTTGATTGAAGATGTGGGACAAATAATTGTACGTGTTTTCATCTGGTTGAGACCCTATTGCACCCAACTAGGGGAGTAAGAAATACTTGGCTTGCCTTTCTACTTGGCTACTAATAAAGTGGGGTATTTGATTTGATCTTGACCTATTAGGCCAGATCTTTTATCTTACTCTATAACCTTAGGGAAGATAAGAGTCTCTGGGCCTCAGTTTATACATTTCTTTACTGGAGAGTTTATTGTAGATGTTTTCAAAAATCCCTTCTAGCTTGAGTTTTTTGATTTGGTATATAAAGTTAAAAGAACTCTCTTTTTAGATTATGGAGCTAGTTTGTTGAAATGGGATGAGTAGGTTTCATTTACTGAATCATGACTGATTTGTAGTTTTGTGTTGTCTGTGGAATGGAAATTAATTTAAAGAAATGATATAGCGGTGTTATTTCTCAAGAGCTGTATCCCAAGACATTATGCCTGGAATTAAGTTTACTTGAAGAACATTTGAAGAGAAATAAAAGAAAAAAGAAAAGAAATTCAAATATAAGAATAAATACTTATTTCCTAAGACTTTTTTTATAGTAGTCCCCAGAGTCAATATTGAAGTACTATTATTTTAAAAGCATGCTCCATTCATAGTTCATTTGATTTACCTTCCCCCCCCCCCCCCCCAATCTTTTAGTTAGGTAACTTATACAAGAAAAAGGCAAAGAAATTATTGTTGTTAGAGTGAAAAGTTGACCCTGCATTGGGAAGACCTGCTTTTGTGACCCCCCCCTTAGTATTTTTGTAATCTAGGCCAAATCACTTAAACTCCCAGTGCCTCCGGCCGGCAACTTTGTAATACTAACAGTTGCAGATTTGATACTTTGCAAAAGGGATTTCTTTACTGAGAGTTAACTATACCAATGAAATCATAGATCTGATCCACAAAACTTACTAAGAAGAATTCCTAAAAATTCTTGGAGATTAGTTTTGGTCACTTAATTCAAGTTTATGGTGATAAATTTTCTTGGCCAACCCCTGGGGATTTAAAAAAAAAAGTTTTAACAGATCTTTGTGTATGGAAGGATAATACATCAAAAGGAAAACAAATCCATATCAAAACAAGACTGTAGTATAGCTAACTTTTCAATAAGGTCTAGGCAATCATGGTTAAGTGACTTGCCAAGGATCACAAAGCTAGGAAGTGTCTGAAGCCAGATTTGAACCTAGATCCTTTCAACTCCAGCCCTGGTACTCTATCCATCTAGCTGCCCCCACAGCTAATTCTTGATACTGGTTCTTTTTCTCCTGTCAGGCTTGTTCAAGGTCATCTTTTAAATAGTTAATTATTTACATGAAACCTTGTTTGGGTTGGTGGTTATCAAATAAACAATAGTGATTTTAATACTTTTTAAATGCTTTGGTATTTTTTGATCTGTTATCTGCTTCCAGGATGTTGTTTAGGTATAGTTGTTGCCATAACAAGGACAGTTGACACTTTCTGGTACTTTAATGCTTGAATCTTACTGCCTTTCACAACTGAGGAAATAGAGTTTATGTGACTTGCCTGTGTTCAGACAGCTAGTAAGTGAGATTCTTGATTCTCAAGAATAAGCCCTCAATCTCTACTATGTTACATAATATTCCCATTTTTTCTGGCTTTTTTCCCCCCTAGGTGACCAGCAGAGGCAAAACTCTCACTTGTGCTATTCTTGGAGATTTTACTCTTAGGCATGGTCCCTCCCTCCCATCCCCCTTTTTAAGAGATAAAAGAGTTATGAACATTTATGACTTGATGTAGAGTGAAGTAATCAGACTTTTGGCCTGTCCTGTTTTCATTTATGGACCAATATTGATATGTATATGGTTAATGGTCCATGAATAAGGATTGCACTTTTGCATTTGTGTGCTGATTATAAAATAATGCTCAAGAATAGTTCAAGAATAGTGTGATTTATTTATTTATTTTATGGGAAAGGGGGAAGTACTCTGTCTCCCTCCTACCATTCTACTACTATTGTTGTGTCAAAGTGGAAGGGCCATACAGGATGGGGGGCGAATTTTGAAATTTTGTGTTTTTGTTTTTTTTTAATGGATTTTTATGGTAAAACATGGCAGAACATTTCATCACCAAGTGACAGATCTTCTGATCTGACCATATCATACCTTTTGTCCATTAAGCTTCAGCGATTCCTTATTGCCTCTAGGATTAAATACAAACTTCTTTTTGATATATAAAATCCTTCAAACTTGTATTAAGCCTGTCTTTACAATTTTATTATAAATAATTTCTTTATATTGTGGACTAGGTCCTATAAACTTCTTTTTCTTTTTCTTCCCATCTTCCTACCTTTATACAGACTGTAGTCCCTCATGCCTGGAATGTCCTTCCTCATCTCTGCTTCATAGAATTACTAGTTCAGGGGGCAGCTAGTTGGCTCAGTGGATTGAGAGCCAGGCCTAGAGATGGAAGGTCCTGGGTTCAAATATGGTCTCAGACATTTCCTATCACTTAACCCCCATTGTCTAGCCCTAACTACTCTTTTGCCTTGGAACCCACACACAGTATTGTTTTGATGGTGGAAGGTAAGGGTTAAAAAAAAATTACTAGTTGACTTGGAAATAATTCTGTAGAGGTGCCTTCTTATACTTGCAGTCTTTTTTATACTCCCTTGTTTGTAGTGTCACCCCCTTCCTGAAATGATATCATATTTATTTTATGTATATTCTTTATATGTGAACATTTTATCTCTTTAAATTCAGACAGTATTCCATGTTTTTGTATTTGTACCCCCAGTACCTGTACATAGCACAGTATCTGTAGGTACTTAATAAAATGCTTGTTGATTTGGTCATGAAGTTCCCCATACTTTCCTATGTTTCTCCTAACAATAGCAGCCTAAGGTCCTACCTTTATTTGAAATTTATTTGGGATGGCAGAATTTTACAGAACTTGTGTTCCTTATAGTGGATTCTGATGGGTCTCCGTCACATCTCACAATGAAGTCAGAGTGGGACATATATAGAAGCTACTTCTGATCGCAAAATATATAGAGGCAGTTCTCTAGATTGGTTTTTTTTCCCAAGATTCTCTATTTTGAACTCTTATTTTCCCAATTTATCCTTTTACACAATTGGAAATGATTTCCTTTAAAAAAATTTATCATGGATTAATTCTTAAAATTCTTAAATTCTTAAAATGTCTGGAATATGGTTTGTACCATTCTTAAGTGGAAAATTTTTAAGTATTTTATGGTTAAATGTTAATACTAGATAATATAAAAACAAAAATGTAAACTAATACCAAAAATTAAAAAGAAAAACTCTAGCTTGTGTTTAACTTGTACAAATTTCACAAGTTTTTAAGGGGAAGCAACATGTTTACAAGTTACTTCAGTAGAAGTGGTCATAATAAAGTTTAGGTGAATTTGGATCCAACTAAACAGCTAGACTTAAATAGTTATGATTTGATAGCTTGATAAAACATGTCTTTACTGTACTACAGGGACCTTACCCTTGTCTATATTGTCTTTCACATTTTTGTCAGTGACTTGGATAAGGTATAGATTGCATATTTATCAGATTTGTAGAGTTTTCCCCAGAATCAAAAACCAGGTTCACTTGGGGATCTGTATTTGATAGACTCTATTATCTTCCCTTTTTTGAAAAAAATGGTGGGACAATATAGAACTTTTAATCCTATGTTATCTTTTCTATGGTTTTTCAAAGGTTCCCTAATTATACCTAGTCGTTGTTAACTGTATCTGAGAATGTAGTTCATTGATTCCTGGTGCCCTGAACTCATAAAAAAGGGTAGCTAGGTTTTATGTATCCCTGGTTATTTTGACTGTCAACTTCTTATTAGCCATTTTTCTTTTCTTTTTTCTTTTTCCCCAGTCTAAAGATCATTGTACTTGGCAGAAAAAACAGAAGCAAAATGTAAGTTAGTGGCTATGTTATCATTGTCTTGTCTGCTTCAAGAAGTAGCCCCTATATTTTTTATTTTACTCTCTCTTTTCACTAGTTTTACTTGCCAGACTTAACTTGTTCTTAGCTTTAGCATTCTTTATACTATACTTACAGTGAAAACACTATTCTTAACATGCTAGTATATTAAATATACTCTTATAATACACTATTCTTACAAACTGTGCCTTGCCTTTTGTTTTCTGTTCTTACTTTCTTCCACATTTATTAAGTACCTACTGCATATAAGACTCAGGTTACAAAAGATGAGATAATTGTTGCCTTCAAGAATCTTACATTCTATTGGGTAGTGTTGTAACATGTACACAGAGGAGTAAATACAAAATAAATACAGAATAAACTGGGAGTGAGGTCTGTGTATACAGCTTACAATCACATGCAGTTCCCTTACCTTCAATCAGCTTAGTTTCATCAGTCTGTAAAATGAAGAGTTTATCTCTAAGTAACCTACCTCATTGAATTTTTTTGAGACTTTGCAAACTTAAATACTATAGAAATGGTTTATTATTCTCTTCTGATCTTATGGAATGGAATTACATAGAAATGTCTTGGGACAAGTTATTAACTTGATAGTTTTTCTTTTGCATGTTCAATAGACTATTTCATAGGTAGGTAAAGTTGCTGTTTTTATAGTTGAATAAAATTATTAGGATGTAAACTTTTTTGTTTGCTTCCTGAAAGCCTCTTTGTAACAACTTCAGTAGTAGCTAGATGATGGGGATGATGCTGATGAGACATGCCTCAACCTTGTCTCACATGAATGAAAACTCTGCTAGTTTTCTATATTTTAAAAGGCTTTTTGTTCCATGTAACTTGAAGAGCATGAGTATTTAGTATATCTCCCAAATGTTGTTCTTAAATTTTTATGGATGATCCCTTGTTATAATCAGACAATTGTGGGTAATGGTTGTGGTAATTCCCAGTTACAGGATTGTTTGCTGGCTCAGTTTTCCGGAATATATTGAGGTCTGGATTTGCAATAAATAGACTTGTCAACCTAGGAATGATACTGTTCTTCTGTTGTTTAATTCTACCCACCAGGTCATATCTTGCTTAGTGTTCAAGGTGCTAAATTTTTGTAACCTGCTCTGTATTTACTTGTTTCTCTCTTTGTATAGTTGATCTGTTCCTCACACACAACACTCCCATTTCTCATTTCTTCTGTGGAGATTGGATTTAGCTATCTTCCCTTTTGTCCTCGTGCTCCCATGAAAGCACTTCTCTTCACCTCTACTTTTCCGGGTCTCTTGTTTCCTTAAAAACTAATTAATTATGTAGCACTTATATGAAGCTTTCCCTGATACTTCCCAGATGCTTCTTTGCCCTCGCCTTTGTACCTATAGTTTCTTAACAAGCTTTCTTATGTGCATTTTGTTTCTCCTGATAGAATGCTTCTTGAGGTCAGAGACTGTTTCAATTTTGACTTTTTATTCCTAACACTTTATCCAGTCCAGTGTCACATAATAGTACAGAGTAAATGCTAATCTGTATTGATCTCTTAAATCACTTTAAGAATAATCCTCTAATTTTTGGATGATGATAATCTTGCCCTGAATTGCCATCACACAAACCCCACCCCCCATTTCTATAAATAAATAAATGTACTTTAAACAGTCATTAGTTATTTGTTCAGCTTTATTGTTGGCTGATTTCATGTAGATGTTACTCATAGAAGACTCCATGCAGAGGTAAGGCACTTTCTTTTAAATTTGACAAATCCCAATGGCATGTGCCTCTTGTCAGACCTTGTTTTGGAAATGATTGTGTAGGTTTTTGAATTATCTTGTGCTCTGAGGGCTTTGAAAATTGTCTTCATTTTTGGAGAAAGGTGTTAACTATTATATGGATTCCTTATGGGGCAATTGCATTTTGTTAGTATTTCTCACATTGTTATAGTACATTTTGAAATTGTAAAAAGGTAGTATAGATTAAGATTTGTACTGTGTGCTAATTGTTTTAAATGAGTTTTTCCCATTGAATTTTTTACTCAGGATATAGTAATCCTCATAACGTATTTAGCCACAGCTTTCTGCTTACTGGCTTTCTTCTCAGTGTGTCTCACCTGGAGAGACCAAGGTATGTATAAGTAGGACCTTCCTCCATAGAATTAATTTGATCTCCCCAACTTTAAGCTTGAAACCTTGAGCCTCTTTCTTTCTTTGGTGTTAAGGGTTTTTACACATAAAAGTCCAAATAACCAATATTATGAAAGAAAAAATCCATGGGATGAAGAAGCTGCTTTAATATATTTTTTGGTAGAACCATATAAAGATGTTATTTATGTAAATCTAATGATTAGCTAGATACCTTGATTTGATTTACTTTCTCTTTAACTTGGAAGGACTCCACTTAGGGGAGATGATAATGGATTTAAGGCTATCATCATATTATCATCATGGTTGTTGTTTTTATTGGCAGCATGGCATGGTGACTAGAGAACTGTCAGGAAAGCAGGGTTTCAAGTCTTGTCTCTGACACATACTAACTGCTTGATCTAGGCTAATTACTTAATCTACTAGTGCCCCTGGCAACTCTCTAAGATCATAAGTTTTAAAGGAGGTGTCTGTCTGCATCCAAATCATTCTACAAATATTAAAACACATACCACGGCACTAGAAACTATGCTAGATGCTTTAAGATGTAAAGACAAAAATGAAACAATCTTTCAAGGAGTTTACACTGCTAGAGAAAGATCGTTACCTAGAGTTTCCTAAATTGGGGAAAATCACTGGTATGGTAAAAATTATGATTGATGATGATGATGATCATGATCATGATTCAAGTATAAGTTCCACTTTTGACAGATAATGGCTATGATCCTGGTATGTTTCTCTTTTCCTCCCTCTCCCCTTTTAGTCTTGACTGAATTGCAAAGGTGACTTACCTGGAGGAAGGGTAGAGGAATTTGCTCATCTAGAGTTCCCTATACTAGTGAATCACAGGTCCAGGCATCATCAATTAGGTATAGTAAAATAATTATCATCATTATTATCTTATGGAGGAGACCCTTTGGTGTTCTGTGATGTTCTGCAATTAACTACCAAAGGAGCAACTGAAGAACCTAATAAATTAGGACCACTTAATATAGCATTTGAAATTAGGGCTCCCTCAGTTTGCAGAATTTAAAAGTGAGGAAACTTGATCAGTTATTATTATTATTTTGGAATTCAATTCCACGTTAGAAAGGCAAAGGGGAATTCAATACATAACTTATGTGCCCAATGATGATTTATTAAAGTATGTTCTAGAGATGAGAGAGGGAAAAACTAATGGTCTCTTTTAAATTGAGGAAAGGCTTCCCATCTTTGCCTTTTTATTTAAGAAAAATCCTTTTTTGATATATTTTTGGAATGTGCTTTCTCTTACATGGGATTTCCCTGATAGTGATGGGTGGGGGGAACAAGGTTATCTGCTTCCCATGGGATATATGAATGCGTTAATTGGTTAAAGGGAGATGAAAGTAATAGACTTGATTCTCTCATTTATGAAAGATTAATTAAGGTAACAAGGGAAATGTGGAGAGTGCTATCTTTGTTACCTTGGTACTTTGGGTGGGTGGGGCTGTCTAACTGCAGATGGAAATTTTATTTCTGAGGTTTATTACTGAAAAATTAGGGAGGCCTTGGTTAGTTTTAGGGGTGAAAGCAAAAAGAAATGGACAATTAAAATTCATAGCACATGAATTATATAGGATATAAAAAATAAAATTTATAGGATGATTCTTGGTGTGAAATGTTTAGCTCAGATTTCATAGGAGAAAGGAAACAAATTCTCAATACACAAAATCCTACCATGGGTATAAAGGAGGTATTGATATAGACTTGTGTGTATACGTATCTTACAACAAGCAGTATGAATGTTCCTCAGGTTGGTGACACATGATACAAAGGTCAATCACTAATGGAAAAGCATTTTGGCAGTTGAATTTTTTTTGGCATTGCCACACCTTAACATATGTAAGCTATACTTCTGCTTATTCTCTGCACAGGGTAACCTGCTTGATACTAGTAAACACCTTGCATAAAAGCATATATTGCCTAGTTTTATGTCTAACTTAAAATTGATAATTGGAGATTTGTTGAACAAAATGACCTCATGGTAGCTATCTAGAAGTCTTGTTTTAACATCTTATGGGAGTTAAGGAGGAAGAGAAATTTCCAAGATTGACTGTCTTTTTTTCTGTTTGTGCCAAATATATTCTTTTTTAATTTATTAAAAAATTTTTTTTCCATTTGAATAAGTTTATTTAGTCAATTTAGAACATTATTCCTTGGTTACAATAATCACATTATTTTTCTCCCTCCCCTCCACCCACTCTACCCGCTGTCAATGTGTAATTTCATTGGGAATTACTTGTGTCCTTGATCAGAACCCATTTCCCTGTTATTGTTTACACTAGGATGTTCATTTAGAGTCTACATCCCCAACCCTATTTTCTTCAGTGTTTTTACTCCCACTTTTTCCTCTAGATGTGGATAGTGGTTTTTCTCGTAGTTTCCTCCAAGTTGTTCAGGGTCATTGCATGTACCAAATACATTCTAATGCTCATCAAATAATAAAGACTGGGATTCTATATCTTTTGTTAATTTGGGGCAGGAAAGAAGTGCTGTGCATCAGAAAACTGTGCAAATGCTTGTTTCTTTCTAAAATTTTTATCTCATGTCCTTTTGATATATGTGAAGAAATTCATAAGAATTGTAAAGGAAGATGAAAAAATAGGCTGATGTATCCTTGATTGTCTTTTTTTGGGTAACAATACCACATTAATTCCCAGTGCTTTATTATTTAGTCTATTCCTCTTTTTTTCAGATAACTTGAAAGTTGCTCCTATAATACTTTTAGATTTTTAAGCCCATGAAGAATTTTTTCAGTATGTATTTATTCTGATCTAGCTCTTCTTTCTGAATAACTTGATTCATATCAAGGGTCAATTCTTCATCCTTATAGCATATTGGGAAGAGTATAAATGTGACCTTATGTGAATGATGAAACTAAATTGATGTGTTCTGACACTGATCCATCTTCCATACCTGCAAAGAAGTTGGGGTTGTTGTGGGTAGAGGATGGAAGAGAAAAAGTGGCATCTCATAACTCTTCTTTGGGGCCATTTCACAACATTTAGTTTTATGTAGGACTCTACAGAACGTATCTAGACTTTTTTTTTTTGATGTTTTGGTTAGTTTTGCTGAACTATTTCTCCCTCATTCTTTGTTGTAGGGTATAACTCTTTGAGAGAGACAGAGGGAAGGGGATACATTGGATACATTGGGAAATGTTGGAAAAACAAAAAGATAATAATAAAAACTTAAAAAAAGAAAGTTGCTAGAAAAACTTTGGCAGATCTGTAATACAATTGGGCTTTGTTGTCCTAGTTTTGATTACAAGTTCTGAATTGGAGACCTGTCTTAGTTGTGACTCACAGACTTTCTGCAAACATTTTTTATCTCTAAAGAGTTTTGTGAGGTTATGCTGCTTATAATCTTCCCTTTTCTGTATAATATTCTTATAATAAACAAATGAGAATAGAAACATGGTATTAATGGAAAGAACATGGGATTTGGAGTTAGAGAACATGGATTCTAATTAAGTTATGCAATTTACGGCCTATGTGTGATTTTGGATAAGTCACTTCATGTCTTTGTGCCTCAGTTTCCTCATCTGTAGAACATGAGATTGAAGTTGTCCTGAGGTCTCTTCTAATTAGCTTGAATTTATATTCTAACTGAATGTGATGTTGTTGGCTACCATGTTTCTCTTGGTTGGCAAGAAGAGCAAATATTTGTCATCTGAAACCAATTCTGAGCTTCTGTGGTCTAATGAGCTTTTGGTTTCACTTCATTAAAATTTAGTAGGCTATGGTGATACTTATAATCAATGTTTTCATTCATGATGGCAGTATGGCATAGTGGAAAAGAGTTCTGGATTTGGAGGCCTCAGAGGGCTTTGGTGTGTGGATCTTGCCTTTGCCAGTTAATGTTCTTGTGATCTTCAGTAAGTCACCTTGCATCTGTGGGCACTGCCAAGTTTCCTACTCTCTAAATTTGAGGAGTTAGGACCAGATGATCTCTGAAATTTCTTGCAACTCTAGAGCAATGATTCTGTGAAAATTGTGCCCTTTGTGTTTTTTCTTGTGAGATTGAGTAGATCAAGTTATAAATCTTAATATCCACTGCCATCTATATTAATTTTTTAAAATTAGATTGTTGTGTTGGAATTCTTTTACTAGTTGATCTTACTAAATGTAGACGCACTGATTTGGACATGACTTATCTACAGTCAGTGAATTTTATCCATTTACATAGATCAAAATATTTCCCAGACTTTTTATCTTGGGGATACTCTTTATACTTCATAATTATTGAAGATTCTCTTCCCCAAGAGCTTATATAGGTTATATCTATTCACTATTTACTGTATTAGAAATTAAAACAAATATTATCAACCGTTTTCACCTCATGAACCTGTTGAAGGAGTCTTAGGAACACACTTTTGAGGAACACTGATAAGAGTCCTTTTCCTAAATTTTAATTTTTTTTTTAAACCCTTACCTTCCATCTTGGAGTTAATACTGTGTATTGGCTCCAAGGCAGAAGAGTGGTAAGGGCTAGGCAATGAGGGTCAAGTGACTTGCCCAGGGTCACACAGCTGGGAAGTGTCTGAGGCTAGATTTGAACCTAGGACCTCCTGTCTCTAGGGCTAGCTCTCAATCCACTGAGCTACCCAGCTGCCCATAATTAAGTTTTTTAAAAAGTACCTATTATGTGCCCAGAAAATCAACAATTTGTTGAATCACCAAGTATTTTATTAAATGCTTATTGTATGCCTGACTACTTAAATACTGGATATAAAGATAAAAACTAAATAGTTCCTGCCTTCAAGAATCTTAATGTTTTCTCTTCATGTTTAGTATCTTCAAAGTAGTATTATTATGTAGGTAGGTAGTTTTTAAGTAATGTTTAATCATTTGATCTTCCATTTCTTAGTCTTGGACCATATATAAAATTTAAGAAACATCAATAAACAAGCATTTAAACATGCCCCAAATAAAGAGGGCTGTATGTAAACTTGTTATTTGTAGTTTTAAAAAATATATTTTATTTTTCCCCCAATTACATGTAAAAATAATTTAACATTCATTAAAATTTTTTTAAAATTCCGTATTCATCCCTTCTCACATTCCTTCCCTCTTACTACCCCCTCCCTGAAATGATAAGTAATTTGATATAGATTTTACATGTGTAACCATGTAAAACATTTTTTCATATTAGTCATTTTGTGGAAGAGGATCTTAAATAAAAAAAAGTAGAAAGTGAAATACTAATCTAGTATGTTTCAGTCTGTTTTCATATTTCATCAGTTCTTTCTCAGAGGGCAGATGACATTTTTCATCATTAGTCTGGGATTGGCTTGGATCTCTATATTGCTGAAAATAACTACGTCATTCCCAGTTAGTCAAAAAAATATTGCTGTCGTATACAGTGTTCTCCTGCTTGTGCTCACTTCACTTGTGCTCACATCAGTTCATGTTAAATCTTTCCAGATTTTTCTTGTCAAGAAAGGTTGGATCAGATCCAGATTGTTTTGATGATTATGCTTTATAATACAATTTTAGATCTGGTATTCCTCGGTCACCTTCCTTTACATTTTTTTCATTGATTTTCTCTTCAGATGAATTTTGTTACCATATTTTCTAACTATTAAATAATTTTTGGGCAGTTTGGTATTGCCCTGAATATCTAGGTAAAATTCATAAGCCCAGATCTAAATAATTTTTATGTACAGTTTAAAAAAATGTGTATCTGGTTTAAAATGATAATAAAATACCTTGCTTGTTTATGCCACCTTCTGAGCTGATCTTGTGCATTTCAATTTTTTTCCATGGATTTTTTTATTTCTAATTTTGTATCACTTTCACTACCTAAACTCTCCCTCCTTTCAAATGAAAACTTTAGCCATAATAAAATATATGGTCATTATTCAGTTGTAGTCTATTACCTCTGCAAAGAAGTGAGAATCATATACACACGAGGGAAATAAGAATTAGGAAGTTATGATTGGTTACCAAATTGATCTGTTGTTTTTCAACGTTATTGAATTCATTAGCTGTCATCCTTGTTTTGCTCAGTGTACTCTGCATTAATTCATGCAAGTATTAGCCCAAGATTTTTTTTTATTCATTCATATTTGTCATATGGAGTATCAGTACTTCTTTTCTTTACTATAATTTTGTTCAGTTATTCCTCAGTTGATGGGCATATGTTTTGTTCTTTTCCACCCCCTTCCCTAATAAAAAGTCCTGCTGTGATTAATTCTTTGGATTATATGATCAGGCATAGTATAATTTCAAAGGGTGGCACAATTCAGTGATTTCTTTTTTAAAGATTTGGTGGTAGTTTTAGGTGGTTGTGCCAGAATGATTACACCAATTCACAGCTCCACCAATGTTGCATAAGTGTGTATTCTTTCTCTTACATCCCTCTCTTACATTCCCTCCAACAGTTGTCATTCGCCTTTTTTATTGGTCGTTTTTGCCTATCTGACTGGTGTGAGGTAGAACCTCAATGATGTTTTGTTTTTCTCTTCTTTTTGCCTTATATCATTTTTTTATGTAGTTGAATATCTTCCTTTGAAAAGTGCCTGTCCACATATTTAACCATGCATTTATCTAATGGGGTAAACATTGTTCCCATCATTTTTTGGTTGTTTTTCTTTGTGTTTAAAGTTATATAGTATCAAGGTAGGCATATTGACTTGGTTTGCAATACTTTGAGAAGTGTCTCATAAAAAACAGTTGTCTTTTCATAATGAGGTGAGATAAATGGGGTCCTGTGGAATAAATTATTACCTGAGTTTGCATGTTGAAATCAATACTTTATTTACTCTCTGCCTCCTACCATTAGTCTTTCTAACTATGACTTCTTTATTTAATTTGTAGCATATCTATATTGCTACAGTTTGCTTAGTTATAATTGCTACATTGCTTAGTTACTCCAGTAGTAAGTAAAATTGTAAACTTATTTATCGGTAGTTAGAGTTAATTTTAGTAATCAAAAAATTGTTTGGCATAAGACCGAGGGCTGTTAAATATTTTTCTTTATTTATTTCATGTGTTACCACAGCCAAAGGATTTATTACTGTAACAGTTAAAATTAGTTTCTAGTAATAAAAGTATTTTTATGAGGTTTATTAAAGATTAAGAAATAGAGAAAATACAAAATAAGAAAGCACGTGCCTAGGAGGGCCAAAAAGGCCCATTCAATTACAATCTGCATTTGCTGTCCATTATTTACTTCTCTGACTAAAGGTGGTTAATATTTTATCATGAGTCCTAGGATTGTGGTTAGTTGTGTTAGAAGTCTTTTTAGAGTTTCTTAATTGCAATATTGTTATCTGGTTCTGGTGGGCTTAGTAACTAATTACTTCAACAACCTTTTTTATAACTTAAGAGAAACTTATTGGTATGTTATATAATTGTGGCATAGAATTTAGCTCTTTTATAGCAAATATCACTTTCTCACCATACAGAATCAATTGTAGCCTATACTATCTTTCCATGATAGCCAATATAACTTTATTTTGTGAAATACTACATGTCAATTTTGATAATTTACAAGAGATTGCATTTTTTATAGAATTTATAGCATTTCTGACTTTTCTGGAATTATTGAATGCTTAAATTGTTAACTCCAGTGTCATTCATGTTTATGTGCATATGTGTGTTCAAATATGAGAAGTATCATGGTGTGGTGGATAGAGGACTTAGGTTCAAGTCTCATCTGACAATGTGACCTTGAATATATTATTTAATCTCTCAGTGTCCCAGCCTTCTCTCAAGATTTGCATCAGTGTAGTGATAATGATATCATAGGCATTGATAAAGTGAATGGGAAGTTAGCCATAGTTTTAAGTGGTCTCTTTTCCTTAACCCTAGATATCTATCAACTTTTTGGTTTTCTATATGTAATTTTTAAAGTAAAAGATCTTTTCATTCTTGATGGTTTAGAAAAGTTTTGTTTTCCCTTAAAGTCAAGGTTTTAATACTCAATTTTCTTTTATTGTATTTTATATATCATAGGGTATCCTTTCTCTTTTCCATTATGTTAATAATGAGCTTCAAGGGACATGAATTAATTTAATCAAATCCTCTAATTTTTATAGAAGAGGAAACACATAGTGACATGGTCACACATTTATATGCGCTCAGGTAGGAAATTACTATATTCACAATATATTATTTATAGAACTTTTATAACTTTTTTGTTTATTAAATTTGTTAGTCTGCTTCAGATTACTGTATCTCTAGCTAAATGGTATTAAATAATGACAATCTCCATTAAGTTTGGTTATTGACTGTTGGGGTTAGAAAAGGAAAAAAAGATTTAAAAAATTTGGAATATAATTTTATCAGTAGGCGTTTATGATGTTTAAATCAGATTCAAAGATTTATCCAAAATTGAGACAATGATATTTCTATTAGCCAAAGAAAGTACCTTAGGACTACCTGTTCCAAACTGTTTCTATCCTTCGTATCATTTCAGTGTAGGATCATGTGAAATAGGACAAGCTTGTCTTGGGGTCTGAAACACCTAGATGTAAGTGTTGCCTCTGACATTGGCTGTTTGTGTGTTTTGTTCTGGGCAGGTAATTTAACCTGTCTTTAAAGCCCTCTAAGGTGTCCATAAGGTGCCCATCTTCTTTAGTGGCCAAGAGTCCCCTCACTGTAAGTTCAACACATAGAAGGGACTTGATAGGCCATCTTATTCTCTCAGATGAGAAAAGTAAAGCCCAGGGACATTCATTGACATGTTCAAGGTAATACAGGAAGTAGGGCTGATAGGCAAAATTGGAGCCTGTATCAAATTATATTTTTGACTGTAGGGAATTTAGGGGTATTTCTGGTGATAATTAAGAAAACAAACAAACAACTTTTTTTGGGTTAGAATGTGATACCAATGAAATCTATATTGTGGTTTTAATTTGCAAAGTACTATTTCTTTTGTACAAACCACATCTTTGATACAGCCGAGTTGCTGCAAAATTGCCTGCTTATATGTAGATTAAGGAAAAGAATATGGAATGAAGAGAAAATATTACTATCACTAGAAAGAAACCAAAAAAAAGTATGCATATACTCTGATAATTGTAATAGCTAGATTTTTGTGGAATACGATCTAATTTGATCCTCTTGACAATCCTATGCGAGGAGGCTGTGAGTTGCTCAGATTCATAGAACTTGTTATAAGTATCAGGCAAATTTACATTTAGGTCTTCCTGACTTCCAAGTTCAGCACTCAATCTGTTGCATCTACCTAGCAGTAGTTGACAGATTGCAGATCTGCTGAGTTAAATAAAACTAACTTGGATATTTTCAGAGGGTAAATGATGTAATATTTTAAGAAATTAAGAAAATTCTGATCTTATAAAAAGAAATATTTCTAAGCACAAAGATGGTATTCTTTCTGCATGAAACCAGTCAATCTCTATTACATCTTGTTTTTTAAAAAAGGTTATAATAAATTCTCCATATTACTTTAAAAAACTTTTAAAACATATTACTTTAAAACTTTCCAGCTTAGTGTGTGCTTCCTTTTAAATCTCCTCCTGAAAAAATAAAACAACCAAAAAAAACCTCTTCTTTTTCGTGCTTTATTGAAAAATGTTTAAATGTTCCCTTTTAAAAAACATCACTATTACTCCTCCCCCAGTTCAACCCCTTCCCTCTAATTAAAAGTCAAGAAAAAGACAGTAGGGAAAAACCTAACTAAAAGCCTTCATAATAAGTATGCATAGTCAAGATAGATGAATTCATTGAGTGTCCATGACCAAAATTGTCCCTGCAACATGTTCACCTTTCAAAGGAGACGGATAACATACTTCATCATAGATCCTTTGGAAACATATGTGTTCATTGCATTAAAATCAGAGTTCCAAAGATGCAAGTCTTTAAAAGTTGCCTTTTTTAAAAAAAATGTTTTATTCTGTTTATAAATTGTTCTTCTGGTTCTGTTCATTTAAATCTCTGCCAGTTCATATTATCCAGGATTCTTTGAAATTGTCTGTCTTGTCATTTCTTAGAGAGCAATAATACTCTAGTAATTCATATGCCATCCTTTTCTAAAGCCATTCCTTAGTTGTCTAAGAGGAAATATAAGGCATCATTTTAGATTCTAGTTTTTTCTTTTTCTTTTTTTCTTTGTCTTTCCCACCCTTTTTGGATAAGAAAAATTTGTTTTGCTTGTGACTATTGGTTTTATTCTCTTATTCCCCCTCTTCCCTCCTTTCCCCATCCCTGTTTCCATGAGTTTTCATGGCTGTGTATATGTATGTGCTCATGTGTTTTCTTTCTAATTAAGAGTTCATCTCTCCAGTTTTTCTCCATGTTTGAAAATGTTTCTTCTCACACTTCCAGTTAAGAGAAATAAGTTCCACCCTAATCTTCCTTCTTTCTTCCAAGTGTATTCCTCCTTTTAGCCCTTCCTTTTCTGTCTCTTAAGATTAGAATTAACACACATCCAGGACATGTTTCGTATATTCTTACACCCCCCTTCTTCTTCTCCTTATACCTTTTAAAAAAAAACTTTTATGTCTTATTATGAGTTCCAAGACAGAAGAGCAGTAAGGATTAGGCAATTGGGGTTATGTGATCTGTTTGGGGTCACATAGCTAGCAAAATTTCTATAGGCCAGATTTGAATCTAGGTCCTCCCCATTGCAGGCCTGGTCCTCTATCCATTGTAGGTAGATGCCCCTCCCCATACTTTTTTGAAGACTAATGGGATACTTGTATTTCTCTGTTAGAATAATATAACTATATCATCATAACTCTTTCCAACTGGTTCCATGGCAAAAGAATGGTAAGGGTTAGGCAATGGGAGCCAAGTGACTTTCCCAGGGTCACACAGCTGGGAAGTGTCTGAGGCCGGATTTGAACCTAGGACCTCCCATCTCTAGGCCTGACTCTCAATCCACTGAACCACCCAGCTGCCCCCTAAATTTACCTTTTTAAAGTTTTTCTAGACTCTTGTATTTCAGAGTTCTTACTTGGCCTTAGTCTTTTGGAAGCCCCTCTCTCTTCTATTCACCCACTCTAAAATTTTGCGGGGGGGGGGGGGGGGTTGGGTAAAGTTATTATAAGTCTATTTTTTGCAGCTTTAATATCCCAAGATTTCCTATTTTTAAAAGAAGATTTCAGGTGCTGTGTCTCTTTCCTTTGTACTTAAACTGCTTCTTCTGGGTGCTTGTGATATTTTTGTGACACTGTAACACAGGGTTTTGACTGATAATCTTGGGACTTTTCTTTTGGGGGTTTATTTCAATAGATGATTAGTGAAATCTTTTTTGAAAAATTTCTATGATTATTTTTTAAAAATCTAGTGATTCTTAATTTACATCTTCTTGATGGATGGGATCTGTTTTGTTATTAGATACCTTCCATTCCCCCCACCCCTGTCCCCATCTTTAGATTTTGTTCTAAGATAATTTTGCTGCCTCAAGTAATTTATTTGTATTTTATCTATTCTAGTTTTCATGGAATTAAATTCTTGGGTGAGGTTTACTACTTTCTCTTAGCTACTTTTTCTCTTTCCAATTCCTTCCTCTAGAGATTTTATTTCATTTTTATATCACTTTAATTTTTCCCCATGGTTTTTAATGTAGTCTTTGTGGAAAATCATTCTCTCCCCCCCTGCCGTTCCCCCCCCCCCCATTTCTGCTTATGTTAGTTTCTTTTTTTGGGATATCTATAGATTTTCAACATTTTAAAAATACTGGTTGGTCTTTGATTTTTTTTTGTCTTTATAATCTTCTTTTCCTGAATTGGGGTCTCAGGCTAGACTTCTTTCTCTGTTCTTTTGGGTGGGATTGCCTCAGCTTAGTCATATCCTGGATCTCCTAGATTTCCAAGCTGACCTCTTAATTCTTGGGGTTATATTTCTCTGAATCTTTGAGTTGCAGAACATTAAATATTCAGGGTCTTTCTTAGTAAAGTATTAGAGCAGTATTAGGGTCCTCAGAGCCCCAGGGCCTGGGGTGTTCTAGTCAAAGTACTGCTGCTCTTTGTTGACTTCTACTGTAGGAGTTCCAGGCATCTTCACTTTGGGGTTTCTTGGGAGTTTTGCAGGCTACAGGTGTCCCTCTTTCATCTTGGGTTGCTCTGAAGGCTATCTGTCCTATGTACTGGCTTAACCCTTTCCTATTGTCTTTGGGCTTTTTGTATAGTTGTGGAGTTAATTCTCAGTGGATTTATTGAGCATTATTTCAAGATTTTGTTAAAGTATGTGGGAATTGGGTGTTCTGTTTTCCTGTTGAAGTCCTGAAGACTTTGTCAGAATGAATCCATACATAAAACATTTATTTTGTTGTTTAATAATTTTCATGATTTGATGACTCTGTGGGGTTTTCCTGACAGATATTGGAATGGTTTGCCATTTCCTTTTCTAATTCATTTTACAGATGAGATTGAGGCAAACAGGGTTAAATGACTTGGCCAGAGTCATACAGCTATTAAGTGTCTGAGATCAAATTCAAATTCACGAAGATGAGTTGACTCCAGACCAGAACTCTATTCTGTCACCTAGTTGATCCCAAAGATATATCATGGATTTTTTCATGTCTCAGACACCAAATACAAACATGCAAGACAAGTCCCATCATCATAGAGTCTTAATGGAGGAAGAGAACACACAAAGAACTGGAAATGGAGTGGGGCTAATAGAGAGGTGGCCTGGCTTGAAGATCTAATACTATTAAGAGAAGATGGACACAAATAGATTAAAATTTTCCATTGCTAAGAGATTGTGTTATAAGTAGAAACACTTCACTATATGGTAGTCAGAGTCTCTGGGTTTGAGTCTTGGCTTCCTACTTGTGTGTAACTCTTAGGTAGGGATAAATGGTATTTGAACTAGACACTTATTATTTTGAAAATTGAGATAACCGAAATTACAGCACTCTGTAAATGGTAAAGCTGTTGTTAGGAGATTTACCCTAATTTGAAATCTGTTAGCTAAGAAACTAAAAGCTGGATTTTAGTTATATGATAAAATTCATTGGTAGTTAGATGATTTAAAAGTAAGCCTATTGAGAAATGGAAATGGTAACTTAAAA
This sequence comes from Monodelphis domestica, assembly GCF_027887165.1. Taxonomy (NCBI): domain Eukaryota; kingdom Metazoa; phylum Chordata; class Mammalia; order Didelphimorphia; family Didelphidae; genus Monodelphis; species Monodelphis domestica. The sequence continues at coordinate 17,138,228 of NC_077230.1, read as the reverse complement.
TGGTTCTTTCCAGTTGTTTTGTCCATTGTGATAAGGGATGTTTTTTTCTTAGGCCAATTGCTCATATTTTTAGTATTATTATGGTCTTTGAAGGCATTCATCCATTTTAACTAAATCTTGCTCTAATGAAATTTGGCTAATTGCCATGATAACATGACATAATAACACATGATAGATGTTTGATAAAGATTTGAGCTAACTGCTCTCTGTTGCTTTCTGTAGTGTTTCATCTAATGTAGTATTTTCATAAAACCAATAAGAACCCTTATGCAAGGTGTGTTATGTGCTATGTTTAAAGATGGATGTTATTTATAGTTCTGTTATTTTGCTGTGAACTTATTTGATGAATCTTAAATGAAATTGAAATTCATAAGATCATAGATTTAGTGATGAGAGCAACTTGAGAGGCCATCTAGTTTGAGTTGTAGTAAATGGATTACTGAATTTCTTTGAGTAGCAAAAGTTAGTTGGTACTCCAAAAAGAATATTTTATGTAGACATCTGTGGATTTTCTTTACATGTATATGGTTTTCATTTTTTTTTATCAGTATCTCAATACAAAGCAGAAAAGAGAACCCTAAGAATCAATGAGAAGTATGTTTGGTGTGTTTGAAATGAAGAAATTTAGTTTTTGAAAGTCCAGTAAAGTAGGCGAACTTGGTTTGGAGGGGGGACCATTTACTGACTATTTGTTATCTTTAAAAATGTTTTTTTTCAAACTTTGTTATGTTAGATTAGAGATTCTATAACTAATTAGCTTATGGAAGATTGTGAAATTTGCAAGCATACTCCGTTGAAGACAACATTTGAAAGAAAAAGCATTGAGGTATAAAATTAAACTAACATGTCCAACGTCTAGCGATTTGTTAATCACTGCACGAGATAACTGGGAATGAATAAAAAAAATGAAGTGGTTGCAGATTACAGAATGCACATCTCCCCCCCCCCCCCCTTTAAACATTATTTTATTTGGTCATTTTCAAACATTATTCATTAGAAACAAAGATCATTTTCTTTTCCTCATCCCCCCACCCCCACCCCACCCCCATTGGCCATGCATGATTCCTCTGGGTATCACACGTGTCCTTGATCCAAACTCATTTCCATGTTATTGGTTTTTGTATTAGGGTGTTCATTTAGAGACTCTCAATCATATCCCCTCCACCCCTGTAGTCAAGCTGTTGCCTTTCCTCGGTGTTTTTACTTCCTCCGTTTGTCCTCTGCTTGTGGGTAGTGTTTTTTTCTCCTTGATCCCTGCAGGTTGTTCAGGATCACTGCATTGCCATTAATGGAGAAGTCCATTACGTTCGATTGTACCACAGTGTATTGGTCTCTGTGTACAATGTTCTCCTGGTTCTGCTCCTCTCACTCTGCATCACTTCCTGGAGGTTGTTCCAGTCTCCATGGAATTCCTCCACTTTATTATTTATCATTTATATATATTTATTATCATTTTTGGCCACCACAAAGAGTGCAGCTATGAATATTCTTGTACATGTCTTTTTCCTTATTATCTCTTTGGGGTACAAACCCAGCAATGCTATGACTGGATCAAAGGGCAGACAGTCTTTTATTGCCCTTTGGGCATAGTTCCAAATTGTCCTCCAGAATGGTTGGATCAATTCACAACTCCACCAGCAATGCATTAATGTCCCAACTTTGCCACATCTCTTCCAGCATTCATTCAGAATGCACATCTTTATAGTTGTGTTGAGGTGATTCTATTCCTGGAAAATCCATGATACCTAGTTGAGATTTTCCCCAGAATCATGTTTAAATTCAATTCAATGACTATCAGTTATTTTTAGAATATTGTAGTGTTGTAGAAAAATTGTTGCCTTGCAAAATATGATATAAAAAGTATAAAATACCTTTGTGTAAGAAGATTTAGCAAGTGGTATTGATTTGGTAGTGGTGGTATTGGAGGTGCCTGATGGATATAACTAAGTGTTTTGGAATATTCTCATAAAAGTTGAAAGGATTTTTAGTTTCTTAATTACACCCTTACTTGATTAATCTTTTTCTAGTTGCCATGGGCTTTTCTTCTTTCTCTAAGCGTTACCTGGGTAATCTTTGATTCTATGATTCATTATCCTTTCTGTTCCGATAATCTTCATATTTTTGTATCCTACTCTGCCCTCTCTCAAACTCCAGTGTCCTTTTTACAGTGTGCTTCAGATTACTCCACTTAGGAATTTTGATTGTGCCTCAAAAATTTAAATGTGACCAAATAGAAATTGTATGTTTAAGTTAAATTTCCTGATGCTTTTTGATTTTACAGCATAGTCATTTATGAATATTGCCTCTCTACAGGCTTCCCAAACTGACCAAATAAGACTATATATACGCAAAATTTTGTGCTCATCATTCCCTCACCTCTTTTAAGGAGGATGACTGGTGGGTGGTTGGGGGAGAGAGTGGTGGTGGTGGTGTAAAGAAAAAAACTTCCTTTTTTTTTTTTACTGAGGCCAAGCTTGGTCATTATAATTTGATTTTGCTTTACTGTCATTTTTCTTTAAATTAACATTTTCCTGGTTCTGCTTATTTCACTCTGCTTCTATTCATAGTTCTGTGTTTTAATGAATTAATTATATTTTGTTCTTATGAGAAGGGAGGAAATTAATCTATATAATGTCTCCTATATATCAGAAAATGCCTTTATTATAATATTATATACAGCATATATATATGTTGAATATATATATACACATAATATTCAATACACACAGTTCAGCCATTTCCCAGTTGATGGAACTAACACTTTTAATTTTAACTTTTTTGTGATCATAAAATGCTATTATGCATATTTTGTTATACATTGCTCCCTTCTTTCTGTATCTTTAGGGTATATGTCCAGTATTGAGCTAAATCAAATGTTAACTGGGTTTTATAAAATCATTACACCGTGTTAAAATGGAAGTAAAGCATAAACATTGATATTTGCCAAGTTAAAAATGGTGATAGTTGGATTTGCTGATTCCTACAAAAAATTACTATATTTTGAGACAACATCAATTTCTTAGTTTTTAGGATATAAAATAATGTTTCCATCTATTCATTTTTCATTGCTTTATGAATATACAGCTTTGGTGATTAGTCCTATGAGGACAGTCTCATGCCTTTTGTAATTCAGAACTGGAACTTTCTCTGCCCTTTTGCTCTCCCTCAGATATTCTGTGGAATATGGATTCTTGAAAAGTTTTTGAGAAAAAGTTTTTCTTTAGTTGAGTCTTTGGGCCTTCATAAGCTCTTTCTCTGCTTTTGATAATCTCTAGTTGCCATTGTTAGTAGTCCCCATCTCTTTACTCCCCCCATCTCCACCTGGATGTCCCATAAGCACCTCAGATTTAATATGTCAAAAATACTCTCTTTTTGCCCCAGACTCACACTTTCTTCATCCACCACTCTTTCTTTCAATAGCCCTACCATTCTTCTTCTTCCTGTTGTTTAAGTTTCAAAACAAAGGAGTAATTTTTGATTCTTTATTCTCACTCTCCCTCCCCATCTAGCCAGGTACAAAGTCTTACTGATTCCAATTTCCTAAGCATCGCTTAGTGTCCATTTCTTTCTCTTTTAACACTAATCTTTATACTACAGATCCGTATCTCCCTATGACTATTAGAATAACCTTTCAGCATAATTTCTATCTACTCCAATCCATTCTTCATACAACTGCCAAATTTACATTTGTAGAGTTTAGGACTGGCCATGCCATTCTTATTTGAAAAGCTTCAGTGACTCTTCCATTCATAGACATCAGGGTAAAATACCTGTGTTCTAACATTTTAGTCTTTCACATTCTAGCTTTGTATTCTCTTTATTAGGTTCTTTCCCTTACTGTTCCTTATATATGACATTGCAATCTCCTATTTGTGTGTTTGCATAGGCTGTCTGTTCACCATGATGGGAATACTCCCCCTCCTTACCTCCATCTCTTGAAAATTCTAGTTTCTCTCAAGGCTTATTTCCAGTTGCAATTGCCATCTCTTTCAACAGGAATTTCCTGATTGTTCCTATCACTGTTAGTATCCTGTATTCTTCCTTGACTGACCCTGGACTTTTTCTTTTTAATATCTTTCGTGTACTTTACTTATGTACATATGTTTTTTCCCTAGCAAAATTTAAACATCTGAAGGACAGAAACCATCAACACTTTTGTCTTGGTATTTCTAGTATGAGAGGTAGAACAACAGTGGAAAACCAGAAAACTGGTTTGAGAGCCAGTAAAAAATGATTTTTAAATCCAATATGCAGAATAGGAATTGTGTGACACTTTACCTATTCAGTGCTCTAGACAAGTCTCTTAAGACTCAGTTGTAAAAGAAATGATGACCCACGTTGGTAGAATTTCTTCACTTGGTGGGAAGTCTGTCACTATGCCAATGAAGTAACATATCCAGCCCTTATCCCCAAATTTTAATATTTCTTATGCATAAATTTGATCATATTTAATCATTCTAGAAAGTTCTCTGTAGCTCCTTCATTTTGACTACATCAGAAATAGGATCAAAGCCTTTTTCTAATCTGGGACTAGCCTACATTGTATTACCTAGTATCTGATGCATAGTAGACAGTAAGTCAGGGGTCCCCAGACTTTTTACACAGGGGCCAATTCACTGTCCCTCAGACTGTTGGAGGACAGGACTATAAAAACCAAACCCTAACCCTAACTGGGCAGCAGTATACACAGGGTGGAATCTCCTCCCCCAGATCGCCATTCACCATGCTGCCATTGTGCAGCCACATAATCCTTTGCACAGTGCCTTGTTCTAAGGTGCCACACAAAGGATTATGTCACTATATTATAAGGATTATGTACTGTATGTGAGCAACATCGCTCTTTGCAGTGCCACCACATACAGTGCTCCTCTCACTGACCACCAAAGAAAGAGGTACCCCTTCCAGAAGTGCAGTGGGGGCCAAATACATGGCCTCAGGGGTCTGCAGTTTGGGGACCCCTGCAATAAGTACTTGATCAATTTTCATTGTGAAAATAATAATGAATGGATGAAACAGGTAGAAGAAGATAGGAGGAGAAGAATAATGAATTGAAGTCTCAGGGAGGCACATTTCACCTCTAAGCAAGGAAAAATAAAACTGTTGAAACATGGGAATTGTCCCCCCTCCCCCCCCCCCCCCCCCCCCCAGGTCTTAAGGGGATGTTGAAAGATTGTTCTGGTATGTTGTTGAAAAGGATGTCTGGTCCAAAGCCAGTCAAGATATAGTAGGTTAGTCATGTTTGCACTATTGTCTGACTTAGTAATCAACAGCACTCTGCCACAGGCCAGCAAAAGAAGGTACTCTTGTTCGTGTTAAATTTCAGATTGCACTGCTGCCTTTGGCCTCATATTTCTTTTCATAAAATACACTTTAAAAAAGCCATTTAAGGAAAGATAATTTTGATATCACCAATGGTAAAAAAAAAAAGTCAAATTCAAATATCTACCTGGATCTCTTTGGCACCTTGATTCAACATGTCCAACCCTGAGCATGTTTCTCTTTCCCCATAAACTTGTATTATGGTTTGATTTTATTCTGGGCTCCACTCCTGACTATACTTATTTTTTTACTCTAGACACTTTTCTTTGGAATGTTCTTATATTCCTGCAGCCCCTTTGATTGGTCATTTCTTCTCAGAGCTGGTGATTCTTCCCTGGGCTCTGATTATGAGTCTCCAGACTCCCCATCTTCCTTTATTTAATATGCCTTCTTTCCCCATCAGAGTGTAAACTCTTTTAAGTACTTGGGACTGTCTTTGTGATTCTAGTCTCATTCTTAGTGCTTAGCAGTATACCTGACAACATAATAAATGATTAATAGTTGTTTCTTTACTTGACTTTCTTACAGTGCTGATTTATCATATTGGAAAATTTTGGTGCATTTATTATTTTTTTTCTTTTTTCTCTGTCCATTTGCTTACTTGCTCCTGTTATTCGTTTTCATAATATGTATCCTATTTCCACTAACATTACCCTAGAATTAGCTTTCTTTATTAGTTCATCTAGACTGTTGTAGTCCTTATAAATTGGTCTTAATAGATTGAATCCAGTGTTCATATTGATACTAGATTAATTTTTCTAATGACTAAATGAGGTCATATTTACTCATCTTCTGGAAAATCTTCAGTAGCTCCCTATTTTATCAGAAATAGTGCCAAAACCTTACCTTAATCTGAAACTCTACCTTACTATGTTGCCTCCAACTCCTTGCTGTATACTGTGGTTTGGAGGGATCAAAAGGAGGCAGCTAGGTTGTAGATTGGGCTTGTGAACTCAGGTTTTGACTGTACAACTATGGACAAGTAAGTTTCAGCTCTATTTTTCTCTTATAGAATGGGAATAATAGTGCCCATCTACCAGAGTTATTGTGAAGATCAAAGAGAAATAAAAAATGCTAGCCCTTGTGTACTATGCACTTTAGACAAACTGGACTATGTCTAATTAGTGAAGCATATACATAAAAACAAAAACAAAATGCCCTGACTGTCTTTCTTAGAATCAATTCTGAATGGAATGGTGTCAAGGACTGAGCAATGGGGGTTAAGTTGGTGACCTAGGGTCACCAATGAGGAAGTGTCTGAGGCCATATTTGAACTCAGGTCCTCCTGACTCCACACTCTATCCACTGTACTACTGCCTACTGCCTACCTTCCCTAATTTTATGCTTTCCTACATCTCTGCCTGTGATCTCGATGCCTGGAACACACCCTTCTTTTTCTATACCATATATCTATACCTCCTGTAAAAACTCAGTTCACATGCTACTTCTTCCTTGAAAGCATTCTCTATCCATAGCCCTAATTCTATCTCCTGCCTCAAATAGCATTTTGTTTTACTGCTTGAAATACATTTATCCTGTATTATTTTTTAATTAGTTATTGATATACTATGATGTACACTTAAGGGCACACCCTGTTATCTATACTTCTTGTTCTCTTTGTTGCCTAGTAGTACCACATAGGTGGGGTATTTGGCAATATTTGTTTAGTTTATTTGAAAATACAGTTCTGTTATATCCTAACAAAGTGAATACCATTACAAAGGAGATAATGCATATAACAAAGCTACTTACTAGTCTCCATGAATGGCTCTTGGTAGTTGGACATTTTTATGTGTAATGGTTTGAGTAAATGGTGTTCACTGTCCAATTTAAACTGAAACAAAGTGACTTTATTTGTTTTCTGTCCATTTGCTGGTTACAATACTCTCTAGGACAGGTACTCTTACTCTTTTTTTATCTGTGTCATGGATTCCTAGAAGTCTGGTGAAAACTAAGGATCCTTTTCAGAATAATGCTTTTAAATACATAAAATACTGTGCATAGGGTTACAGTGGGAACCAATTATATTAAAACTAAAGTATAATTTTTTTTCACATCCAAGTTTATGATCTTCCACTCCCCCCCCAAATTCTATCCAGCAATTCTAGGCTAAGAGTTTAATCTAAATAAAGAATCCTTTGGCCAAAGCACTAAGAAAGTAGAGGTAGGCTGAAACTTAATGTTGTAGTCTATAGTTTTCCCAACCACACAACCTCTTACACTTAAAAAATTGGAAACATCTTTAAAAATTTATCCCTACCTTCTTAAAAAAGTCTCACCTTACCTAAATTTTCAAAAGATTTAAAATAAATACAGTGTCTTCATGAAAAGATAGTGAAGCAACTTTGAACAAAGGTAAGGATTTGGATAGTTTGTGGGTGTAAGATAATAACTTTTCTTCCAAAAATATATGTTCTGTCCAGGAACGTACTCACTCTAGGCAATTTATATTTTTGTAAATATTCATCTATATCATCTAGATTGCCATATTTGTTGCCATATAATTGGGCATAATAATTTTTAATGATTGCCTTAATTTCCTCTTCATTAGAGGCGAGGTCTCCCTTTTCATCTTGGATACTGTCAATTTGGTTGTCTTCTTTACTTTTTTTAATTAGCTGGCCAGTACTTTGCCTATTTTATTTGTTTTTTTCAAAGTACCAGTTTCTAGTCTTATTTATTAAATCAATAATTCTTTGACTTTCAATTTTATTCATTTCTCCTTTGATTTTTAGAATCTTTAATTTAGTCTTCATCTGAGGATTTTTAATTTGCTCAGTTTCTAGTTTTTTAATTTGCATGACCAATTCATTGACCATTGTCCTCTCCAAGTTTGTCAATATATGAACTCAAGGATATAAATTTCCCCCTGAGTACTACTTTGGTTGCATCTCATAGATTTTGAAAGGATGTCTCATCATTGTCATTTTCTTCAATGAAATTATTAATTGTTTCTATGATTTATTCTTTAATCCATCTTGGAGAATCGTACTGTTTGATTTACCTCTCCATGTACCCTTACTAATTATTATTTTCATTGCATTGTGATCTGAGAAGGTTGCATTTATTATTTCTGCTCTTTTGCACTTGTTTGCAATGTTTTTATGCCCTAATCCATGGTCAATTTTTGTGAATGTACCATGTACTGCTGAAAAGGTGTATTCCTTTTTGTCCCTATTTATTTTTCTCCACATATCTACTAACTCTAATTTTTCTAAGATTTCATTCACTTCTCTTACCTCTTTCTTATTTATTTTTTGGTTTGATTTATCTAGTTCGTATAGAGGAAGGTTCAGGTCTTCCACTAGTATAGTTTTTCTATCTATTTCATCCTTGAGCTCCACTAGTTTCTCCTTTAGAAATTTGGATGCTATGCCATTTGGTGCATACATGTTGAGTACTGATATTTCCTCATTGTCTATACTGCCTTTTATCAGGATGCAATTACCTTCCCTATCCCTTTTAACCAGATCTATTTTTACTTTGGCTTTGTCAGATATCATGATGGAGACTCCTGCCTTCTTTTTATCAGTTGATGCACAATAGATTTGACTCCATCGTCTTACTTTGATCCTATGCGTATCTACCTTCCTCATGTGTGTTTCTTGTAGATAGTATATGGTAGGGTTTTGGATTCTAATCCACTCTGCTATTTTCTTGGGTTTTATTGGTGAGTTCATTCCATTCACATTCAGAGTTATGATTACCAGCTGTGTATTTCCTAGCATTTTAATTTCTACTCCTAGTCCTGCCTTTTCTTCTTTCACTATTTCCTTCTACACCAATGTTTTGTTTTTCAATCAGTTCCCCTAATCACCACCCTTATTTTACTTCCCTTTCTACCCCTCCCTTATTACCCCCTTATTTTCTTTACAGTCCTTTTAAACTACCCCACCCACCCTCCCTCCCTTGTACTGCTTCCCTCCCTACCAGTCTGTTTGTTACCTATCTACTCCCCTATAGGATGCAAATCAATTCTCTGCCCCAATGGATTGGATTGAAATTGGGTATAATGTATGTAAGAGTTGAGTATTTCCTATCTCCCACCTCCATACCTTTCCAGTGAGTGTATTGATGTTCTCCCACCCCCCTCCACCATGTGCTTCTTTGTGACATATAAATTTACCCCCTTCAGTTTCTTTTCCCATTTCTTTTAGTATTAACCTTTTTTTTTAGCTCTAGTTATGTATGTATATATGTATATATACACACATATATACACAGATGTATTTATGCATATATATCTATGTCTTGTCATTTCATCCTATACAGTTTGTCACTGTTCCCTCTAAGTGTACTTCTTCTAGCTGCGCAGGTGATAACAATTTTTAAGAGTTACCAGTGACCTCTTTTCTTATAGGGATACATATCATTTTAACTTATTGGGTCTCTTAAAAAGTTTTTTTGTTTTTGTTTTTGTTTTTCTTTTTTTCCCTCTTTTTAAATTACCTTTTGATGATTCTCTTGAATTCTGTGCTTGGGCAGCAGATTTTCTGTTCAGGTCTGGTCTTTTCTTTACAAATGTTTGGAATTCTTCTATTTTGTTGAATGACCATACTGTCCCCTGTAAGAATATAGTCAGTTTTGCTGGGTAGTTGATTCTTGGTTGTAGCTCTAGTTCCCTTGCTTTCCAGAATATCATATTCCATGCCGTTCAGTACTTCAGTGTAGATGCAGGCAGATCTTGTGTTATCCTCACTGTGGTTCCATGGTATCTGAATGACTTATTCTTGACAGCTTATAAGTACACTTAGAGGAAACAGTGAAAAACTGTATAGGATGAAATGACAAGACATAAATATGTATATAGATATATGTATGCATATATACATATGTAACTAGAGCTAAAGAAAAGGGTTAATACTAAAAGAAATGGGGAAAGAAACAGAAGGGGGTAAATTTATATGTTACAAAGAAGCACATTGTGGGGGGCATCCATTTTCTCTATTTTCTCATTTTTAGTTCAAGTGACTCTGTTTCCAGATGACTTATCTTAGTTTTTTAGTTCTTTTCCCAATTGTCTTCAGACTCTCTTAATTATGTTTTGAATTGTATTTTGAGTTCTTCCAAAGCCTGTGTCCTGTTTGCTGGGTTTTCTGTTTCTGTGCTTGGTGTTCCTTCATCCTTCTCTGTTCCATTTGCTCTTTGTTCATTGCCTGTATAGAAGCTGTTGATTGTAATTTCTTTTTTCTTTTTCTGTTGTTTGCTCATATTTACCCCTTTCTTTACTTCTTGCAGTTGCCTGTGCTCTTGCTTCTCTCTCTCTCTCTCTCTCTCTCTCTTTTTTTTTTTTGGTTTTGGGCTTTTCTATCAGACTTCCCTCTTGGAGTTTTGTCAGCAAGTCTCTCAGTGCAGTTTGTGGGGGAGTGGTATTGGAGCCTTTGCTTCCCTGCCCTCTGGAAGCTTTGATTGGATTAAAGTCCAGCAGTCAGTGGGGGAGGGATGTTGGAGCTTGAGCTTCCTGGTCCTCTGAAGACTTTTGATGGGATCACGTCCATTGGGTTGGATGTGCCCTGAGGCCAAATCCTCCTGCAAGGGGGGAGCAATATGGAGCGTCTCTGCTGCTACATCTAGGCTCCCTGCTCTCTGCTCCTTCTCTAGCTCCTTCCCCACCACCTGTGTTCAATGCTTTGAGCCTGGCACAGCTTTGCCCGCAAGTTGTACTCCCTTCAGACCAGCGCCTTTGGAGGCTTAGTGCTCTCTCTGTCTCTGTCTGTCTCTCTGTCTGTCTGTCTGTCTGTCTGTCTGTCTCTCTCTCTGTGAGATCCTGGGATCTTCCTTCTACTTTCCCCTTAAACCTGAATGTTCTCGAATTTCGGCTTTTGGTGGGGGGGGGGCGTACCTTTTAAATTGAGTCCAGCAGGAGGGTTCCTTGGCTCTGTCTTGTTGTTAGGTTTGATTTTTAGTCCCCTAGGAGCATTTAGTTTGTAATTGGTAAGGAAGGGTTTTCAGAGGTCTGAACTTTTGCTGCCTCTATGCCGCCATCTTGACTCCTATAATAGAATTTACATGCAACAAGAAATTCTATTTTCTTGAAGTTTATAAAGATTAGGAGAGATCTGATCATCAGGCTATTGGGACAATTAAATAAGTTTTTGCAAAATATTGATTATGGAGTATATGCGTAGCACTTTGATAAATGATTATTGTGTAGGTTTGTGGGAAAATGATGTTGCTTTCTATCCTAATTTTCCTTTAAAACTCATTTTAAAGAAATCAAATTAAAATTGTTAGTTCATAAGCTGTATTCTCTGCTGGGAAGATGCCATTTGTTACATTAAGAAAGATTTTGACGTTTTCCATTTTTAAGCTTTTTAGTTTTCATTCTTTCAGAGACTTTGGGATGATTTTACTTAACTAATTGTGTTGGCAAGCTTTCTTTCAACTGGTTTTACTCTCTGCTATTCTCTATTTTATTTTATCTTTGTAAAATTTTTACCAATGATCACTAATCTGGTCTTTGTCTAATCTGGTCTTTGTCAGCCATATCTCTTCCATGTTTGCTGACCAAAGTGATTTCTGGGTTTTTGAGTCTCCTTGTGGCAATTAATTTACATTTACTAAATTTCTAGATATGATTGTAGATGGTATTGGTGTCATTTTTGTTGTCTCATTTTCCATTTTTGATTATGAATTAACTTAGTTTGGGACTATGTTTCAATTATTTTCCTAGTCACTGCTGAGTTGATGATATGACTGTATACAGACGGATAGTTTAGGAATAATTTCTACAGAAAATATATATCCTTTTTATTTTGTGATATTATTTGATGCTTGGGATGTCTTGAATCTCAATTCTTTTCTTGAAGAAATATTCATTATATAAAGGCTTCATTTCTTACTTCTGAACCATGTTTTTCCATATTTTTCTCCTCATGCTCCCCTTAAATTTTTTCTTTTATCATGAACTTGACAAAATACTAACAAACAAATATTTCAATATACATAGAACTGAATGTCAAAACTTATATTAAGTATTGCTTTAGAAATGCATATTAAATTGAACACAATTAGCAAAACAAAAAACTTCCTCTTTTCCTACCTTTGCATGTATTTTGATTTAATTGGAAAAGTTTTATCAAATTTTTCATAGACTTCTATATGTCTTCATTCTTAGCAGCTGATATTGATGCAATTATTTTCTTCATGGTCTTAATTGCAAAATATGTTAAATATTCTTATTATAAATAGTGGTTTTTGTTTATTTTTTATGTAATAAAAAATCACTACCCAATTTTTTTTTTTGCCTCTACAAGGAACATCTGTGAGCTTTCCTTTCCTTGAGTTAGATTTCACATTTAGAGTACTGATAGATTAAATTTATAATTGTGATTCTTAGTACTGCTGCCCATTCACTCCACCCTGCAACATCACTGTATAGAAGAGGACTGCATAGGACTGAGGTCCGTGTGTGTGTGTGTGTGTGTGTGTGTGTGTGTGTGTGTGTGTGTTGTTCATGAGTTGTCATGGTGAAAAGAAATTATCACCAAAACTTATAATTAATCACTGCCCATTTGGTGATGTTTATATCTTATTTAACGATAGTTAGATTAGTTTTCAGGAGATGGATTCTTTTAGGGAAGTGTAAATACCATAACAATTTTTAAAATGGTACTTATAGATTTTGGTGAAGTTCTTTCTTAATGTTCATATTGTTATTTCCTTATAGTTTAACAACAGGTCCTATCTTGAGTTATATCTAAATAATTATCTTTAATTATTAAGTTTATCTTTCAGTTCTTCTAGATTTGCTACACAGAACTGATTTCAGACTAATCTTTAGATACTTTTCTTACCACTAAATTCCCTTATTCAAGAGTCTTATGACTTTCTCTTGCTTGCAAAACGATACCTAAGCCTTTAATTTCAGAATCTAATCTTTCTGAGAAAGGATTATCTGTGTGTACTTTTTTCCCCTTCCCATTTGCAATTTGGTATCCTACACATCATATCTACTCAAACTGCTCTTTGTAAGGTTCAAGGTTACTAATAATTTCTTGAGTGGTAAAATCTCCTCCCTCACAACCCCATTACTTATGATTATTTTTGAATTTAAAATATTTTTCCATGTTTACATGATTTTTTTCTTCCCCTCCTCCCCTCCCCCCTTCCAGAGCCAACAAACAATTCCACTGAGTGTACAAATGTTATCACTTGATACCTATTTCCATATTATTCATTTTTAGTATAGAGCAATCTTTGAAAGCCTAAACCCCGTCACACAACTATATATATATAAACATATACACACACACACACACACACACATATATACACACAGACACACACATGTGAGAAGTGATGTAATATGTTTTTCTTTTGCATTTCTACTCCCATATTTCTTTTTCTCAATGTGGTTAGCATTCTTTCCCATAAGTCCTCCAGGAGTATCCTGGCTTGTTGAGTCCATTACATTGAATTGTTCCACAGTGTTTTACTTTCTGTGTACAGTGTTATCCTGATTATGCTCATTTCACTCTGCATTAGCTCATTGAGGTTCTCCCAGTTCATATTGAAATCCTCCAGATTATCATTACTTACAGCATAGTAGTAGTATTCCATCATCATCATATACTTTATTTGTTCAGCCATTCCCCAATCAAGGGACAATCTGCTTATTATATTTTAGATGTCCCTACCTGGATTAAATTCTATATGTCTGAAAAATTCTTTTTTTTTTTTAAACCAAATTCATACTCCTAAATGTCCCGTGTTTGTTGATGGTACAACTGTCTTTCATATGGTTTGGGTGTATAACCTTAACATTCATGACTCTTTCATCCCTCATCTTCCTTATCTATTTGTCTTGTTGGCCTTACTTTTCAGTTACTTTTTCTCACATCCCTTCCTTTTTTCTCTTTAGTCACAGAGTCTCTACTGCCTGTTCCATGTCAATATTCTCATTCTTCCTTGTACTCCCCTGACCACCTTCCAGTTCCTGTTCACTTTCTGACTGTTCCTTCTTGATGGCAAGTTTACTTGTGGTGTCTGGATTTCAAAGTAACTCAGGTCCCTCCTATGCTAGACAATTCATGGTCAAATCAATCTTAAGTCTCTGCCCCAAATTACTTTTGGGTCATCAGAACTGGGCCAAGCTAGATACTCATTCCTCTCAGGCTTAGTAACACCATAGGGCTCCCTACCCCCTATTTTCCTTATCCTCCTTCTATTCAGCTTTCTTTGGGAAATTCAGAGAGATGAATTAGGAAAATTGGGAAATGGGGTAATGGGTGAAGGATTTTGAATGCCAAACAACATTTTCTCTTTTCTTCTGGAGTTATTCGTGAGCCACTGGAGTTTAATGAGTAGGGAAGGGTGATATGAGCAGAACTATTTCATTTTAGTGGCTGAATGGGAAATGGATTGGAATGGGGAGAGAATTGAGACTGACCCGCCAGCTTGCTATTACAGTAGTCCAGATGTGAGATTGAGAGTCTACACAAGTCAAAGAGAGAGGGGGATCATTGTATTACAATTTTACATTCTTTCTGACTGGTGTTCTTTTATATTGAACCATTCTAGAAATGGCTTTCTTTGTTTCCTCACTCTTTGTTGTATCAGTTTGTATAAATCTTTTGAGTTTCCCTGAATTCCCCCCTTTTCATTATTTCTTTCTGCACATTATACTCTTGTTTTCTTGGGTCCAGAGAAATGAAATGACTTTCTGTTGGTCATAGTGGCAGAGGGATGACATGTTAGAGGTGAGACGTGTGCTTTTATAAAGATGCTCAATAGGTTTGTTGAATTGCATTCTATTCTTTGGTCCTATCTATTTTCCTATTACCTCCTCTCTAGTAAAATAAGTGCCCTCATTGCCCATATAAAAGCCCTAACCGTTTCTTTCCCATTCTGTTTCTCTGTTCAGAAAGTTGTTTCTATCATCAGGATTCTAGGATTGAATCTTGTTTCTAGTTTCACACTTAATGATAATAATTGACATGTAAGAGTTTGATAGCATTATATTACTCTGATGTCTTATCTTTTGGCATATAGATATATGATCCTGTGTTTTTTTTATTAAAAAATTTTTTTTTTCATTTATATGTAGAAACTATTTTTGATGGTGTTTTTTTTGACATTTTTGAATGCAGATTTATTCCCTCCCTGTCTTGCCCTCTCTTCCTGTAGATGGTAAATAGTCTAATAAAGGTTATACCTGTACTTTCTTGCAATATATATTTTCATATTGCTTATGCCACACATCACAGATCCTGTGATTTTGAAGGTTGTGCCACTGGAGTGCTATTTATGGCAGATATAACCAAGCTGGAAAATAATAGCAAGCTAATTAAGGGGAACAGAAGAACAATCTGTTGTGGAGATGAGGACCAGATTCCTTGCCATCACTAACACCAGGACCAGATTCCTTGCCATCACTAACACCAATTTCTGATCAGCTGCCATCTACTAGATCAAAAGCCTAAGAATCTTGGGAGTGGCTGACTACTAGAACTGCATTTTAGTCTAGCCCTTCCTCCCATCATTCTGAAAAGCAACTTGGAAAAGGAGCCAGTCATCCGCCAATTGCTGAGCAGCTACCACTTATGGGCTGACAAGTTTGCATAGCTAAAGCAGCAAAGCACCCTGGGGAGAAAGACAGGATATGCCTTTTGTGCCCATCAGTTCAGACCACTGTCACTGCTACTCACTAAATAAAATAAAAAGGACAATCCTGGACAGAAAAACAATCACCCTAGATAAGTTCCTATTTTGCTAACACCAACTGCTTCATCTGTTAAGTGATCTCAGGAGCCAAGGGGAGTTACTGTACTTCCCTCAGAATAGTTAAGGCAAGCCTCAAGGAGATGTGACCTACCTAGCAGTTGCTTCTGCAAGTGCTACAGCCACAGTGACTGAAGATCTAAAAAAGAAGGAGCTACCTTAATGCTTTCAAATGATTCAGCATGAGGAACTGATAAAATTTCATCAATGGGAATTTCAATAAGGAACATTACTTTTCTCCTATCTTTATAATAATACTGTGAGGCTTTTCCATCTTGTTTGCAGCTGAAACTATTTATGTGTTGTTCTTTTTGTATCCTCCAAGTGCTTAAATGAATAAATGAATTTTCTCTCATTTATTGACAGATTGGCAATAGAGAAGTAAAATTTTAAGATCTACTTCATTGAAAGGCATATTCACCCATTGAACTTATTCTTGAAACATTAAAGAACTTTTTGATAGTATTTAAAACATTTTTGTTTTTGCATTACAGTAACCTAACTAATCTTTTTGTATATTATCTCGCTCAACAGACATTAAAAAAAAGTATGTAGACCTCTGTGCTTATTAGGTGCCTAGAATATAAAGAAAAAGTGAAAATGTCTTTGCCTCCAGGGAATGATTTCTCTTGTATTCTGCTGGAGGACTTAAACAATTAAGGAGATAAATAGAATATAATTTGGGGCAGGGAGAAAGAAAAAATTATGGATTTTGTGTGTTTTGTCTATATTGTTTATGTTATGGATTTTTGCACTTAATTGTTTAATTTGGTACTATATTGTATGCTATTATGTATTCTATAATTGCTTGACTCTGTAAAAAGAATCTTCGCCTTTATCCTGAAAGATCCTAAATTGCATGCTATACTTATTTTGTACCCTTAAAACATGACTGTACAAATAATAGTATCTCAGTAAATACTTGTTGAATTACCTTGTGGTCATTCATAATTTCAAAGTAGTATATTCATGGTAATAATATACTACAATAAATGGTGTTATTTAATAGTTGGAAAGGAAAAAACATGAACTAATTTCACAAAGATTGCTTAGCCTATAATTTTATTTTCTATTATCCTACTGTAGTTAAATAATGAATTAGTTAAGAGGACAGTGTTGAGTTCAAACATTTATTGAGGTAGGTTTAGTGGGATGATGTGAGACGTTACAGTTCCTATTAAGAATAATGGATCATTTTTTAATGAATGCTGTTTTATTTAACTTATGAAGCAACTAAAATTAAGTGTTTGTAAGACCAGGTCTTCATGATCATCTACTTTAGTGAATACAGTACACACACACACACACACACACACACACACACACAACTAGCACATGTTTTTGTTTATCAGTCTCTCCTTTCTTCCTAATATTTTGCTTATAACATTATCTAAAGGTGTGACATATCTTAGTTTCTGAGAACCAGAACTCTTCCCAGCAGATACCTTTTCCTTCATATTAAAAAAAAAAGGTTAAGGAAAATAACCTTGTCACAAAGTTTATATACTGGAAAGAAAGGAGATTAGCCACTCAAGCCTTTATTTAGTCAGAGGCTCTTGACACACTTTGGAAATAATTCTAGCAAATGTAGAGCCAATGGGGGGAGGCTATGGATTTCATTCAGTTGGGGAGTGACGTCTTCAGACTCATGCTTTTAGAAAAATCACTTTGATAATTGAATGGAGGATGAATTGGAGTAGAAAGAGACTTGGGGCAGGCAAGACCCAGCCAGCAAACTATTTGTAACAGTCCAGCTATGAAGTGATTTGATTTGAGGGCATGCACCCAAGTGATGGCAGTATAATTGGTAAGATTTGGGAGGGTGAGGAATTGAGGAATGACACCTAGGTTGTGAACCTGAGGGGACTGGTAGAGTAATAGGGGAAGGCAGGAAAGGAGGGAGGTTTTAGGGGAAAAGATTAGTTCTGTTTTGGATACATTGAGTTTAAGAGATCTCTTGGATGTCCAGATAAGGATATCTGAAAGGCAGTTGGAAATGCAACATTTAGAGATCAGCAGAATCATCAGATAGAGATGGTAATCAAATCCTTGGGAGTTGATGAGATTCTTAAGTGAAGGAAATATAGAAAGAAAAAAGAGGGCTCATGGGAAAACTGTGGAGGGACACCTATTGGTTAGAGGACTTGATCTAGGTAAGGAGAAGAGTAGTGGTCCAGTAACTTGGAGAAGCAGAAAGGCATGGTATTTCCCCCCAAAAGAAGAGAGTGATCAAGAGTATCCAAAGCTGCAGAGATGTCAAGGAGAATGAGAACTGAGAAAGAGGACATTGAATTTGGCAATCAAAAGAGAGATTGTTGGCAATTTAAATATAAAAACAATTTTTGGCATTTTTTTTTTAACATTTGGAGTTTCACATTCCCTCCATCCCCTCTCCTCTCCCTTAGACAGGAAGCAGTTTGATACTGATTATATATATGCTATCATACAAAACATATTTATATATTCATCTGTTGTGGAAGGAGATACATTAAAAAAACCTATGAAGAAAATTGGAAAATGATCTGCTTCAATCTTCATTCAGACTCCATCAATTCTTTCTACAAAGGTGGGATCTCATTTTTCATCATAAGTTTTTTGGAGTTTTCTTGGATGGTATTGCTGAGAATAGCTCAAGTTAATCATGGTTGTCCAATCATACAGTATTGCTATTGTTATATATAATGTTCTCCTGGTTATGGTCACTTCATTGCATCAGTTCATGTAGATCTTAGCAGGTTTTTCTGAAATCCTCCTGCTCATCATTACTTATAGTAAAAACAGTATTCCATTACAATACTTTTTCAACCATTCCACAAGTGGTGGGCCCTCAGTTTCCAATTCTTTGCTACCAAAAGGAGCCAATATACAAATTTTTATACAAGTAGGCTAGGTCTTTAACACTTCTTTGGGATATAGAACTAGTAGTGGTATTGTTGGATCAAAGGGTATGCACCATTTTATAGCCCTTTAGGTGTAATTCCAAATTGCCCTCCAGAATGGTTGGGTTAGTTCACAATTTTACCAAGTTCATTAGTGTCTTCAATTTTCACACATCTTCAACATTTATTATTTCCTTTTCTGTCATTAACTAATAATAGGTATGATGTTGTGGTTCCTTAGAGGTTTTAAAATTTGCATTTCTCTAATCAGTAATGCATTTTTTCATATATCTGAATAGCTTTGATTTGTCTTAAAACTGTCATTTGACTCATTTCTATATGTGAGAAATGAGGCCTTTGTCATAAGATGCTTATGAAATTTTTTCTGTTTTCTGTTTTAATACCAAAATTACTAATTTTACATCTCATAATGCTTTTTCATTTGTTCGTAAATTCTTCCCTTATCCATAGATGTGACATACTATCCATACTTCCCTAATTTGCTTATAGTATCACTCTATGTCTTAAGTCATGTACCCATTTCAACTATATCTTGATATGTGGTGTGAACTGTTGCTGCCATACTGTTTTTAACAGTTTTCCTAACAGTTGTTGTCAATAGTGAGTTCTTATCCCAGGAGCCATGGATCTTTGAGTTTATGGAACTTTAGATTACTATGATCATTCTCTACTATGTATTTTATATACTATCTATTCCATTGGTCTACCACTCTTATTTTATTTCTTAGCTCATACAAGATTGTTTTGATGATTACTACTTTCTAGTAGTTTGACATCTGGTAGTGGGTAGGCCACCTTCCTTTACATTTTTTCTTTAATTCCCTTGATATTATTGACCCTTTATTCTCTCAGGTTTTGTTATTAATTAGTTTTGAAAAAAAATTTTGGTACTTAGATTGGTATGGTACTGAATTAGGGAAATTAGTTTAGGTAGAAGTTTTTTTTTTACTATGTTGACTGGGCATGGGCAATTAATATTGACCATGAGCAATTAATGTTTGCCCAATTGTTTAGATCTGACTTTGTGTGAACTGAAAAGTGTTTTGTAATTGTTCAAAGAGTTCTTGAATTTGTTTTGGCAGATAGTTGCTCTTATTTGCAATTATTTTAAATGGAATTTCTCTGTTTTTGCTCCCAGACTTTTTTGGTAAAATCTAGAAATGCTGAATACTTACATATATCCTGCAACTTTGCTAAAGTTGTTAATGTTTTCAATTAGTTTTTTAGTTGATTCTATAGATTCTGTAAATTTATTATGCTGGCTGTAAATAGTGGTAGTTTTGTTTCCTCACTGCCTATTTTTATTCTTTCAAAATGTTTTTTCTGTTAATTGCTATAGCTAACATTTCTAGTATAATATTGAATAATAGAGATGATAATGGACATCTTTTGCTTCTTCCCTGATCTTATTGGGAATGCCTCTAGTTTATCCCTATTACAGAGAATGCTTGCTTATGGTTTTAGATAGATATTACTAAGTAATACTTTTTTTTTGTCAATTACATGTAATAATAATTTCCACATAATTTTCCTGAAGTTATATCCAAAAGTGTCTCCCTTCCTTTGATCCTCCTGGAGCTGGCAACAGATTTGATCTGGGTTACGGGTATTATCACATAAAACATTTCCATATTGTTTACTTTTTGTTATTTTTAAATTTTATTTTTATTGTCATGCAAAACATACTTCCATATTGGGCATTGTTGTAAGAGTAAACTCTACATAACCCAAACCTCAAAATAAAACTATAAATACACTGATATGAAAGATGATTCTAACAGTATTTTTCTCTAGAGGTGGATGGATAGCATTCCCCGCAGAAGCCCTTCATAATTGTTCCATTGCTGAGAATAGCTAAGTTTTCACAGATAATCATCATTCAGTATCGCTATTACTGTGTACAATGTTCTCTAAGTTATGCTTATTTTGCTCTGCATCAGTTCCTGCAGATCTTTCCAGCTTTTTCTGAAATCATCTTGCTTATCATTTCATAGTACAATAGTATTCCATTACCAATATGTACCACCATTTGTTCAGTCATTCTCCAATTGATGGACATTCTCACAATGTCCAATGCTTTGCCACTTCAGAAAGAACAGCCATAAATATTTTTTTACAAGTAGGTCTTTTCTCCTTTTTAGTATCTCTTCAGGATACAAACCTAGTAATGTTATTACTGGATTGAATCAAAGGGTATTCATAGTTTTATAGCCTTTTGGGCATAGTTCCAAATTGCCCTCCAAAGTTGGAACAGTTCACAACACCAATAATGCATTAGTATCCCAATTTTGCCACTTCCTCTCCAACATTTAACAATTTCCTTTGCTATCATATTGGTCAATCTGATAGGTGTGAAGTGGTACATAGCATTGCCTTAATTTACATTTCTCTAATCAAGAATGAATTAGAGCTTTTTTTATAGGATTATTGATGGCTTTGATTTCTTCTGCAAACTGCTTTTTTCATGCCCTTTGGCCATTTGTCAATTGGGGAATGGTTGTATTCTTATAAATTTAACTTAGTTCTCTATAAATTTGAGAATTTAGATCATTATCAGAGAAATTTGTTAAAAATTTTTTCCCCTACTTTGTTGTTTCCCTTCTAATTGTGGTTAGATTAGTTTTGTTTGTACAAAAGCTTTTTAATTTGATATAGTCAAAATTATTCATTTTACATCTTATAATACTCTATCTCTTGTTTGGTCATGAATTCTTCCCTTCTCCAAAATTCTGCCAGGTAGACTATTCTGTTTTCCCCTAACTTACTTATATTATCTCTCTTCATATCTAAATTATATATCCATTTTGACTCTATCTTGGTATAGGGTGTGTAACCTCCTGTAGTTACATCTTAAAATTCTCATGAGTGGACATCTGAGAAGGAGATTGGAAACTGAGGGAATATAGATAGAGGAGAGAAAGAGAGAGACAAAGGAATAAAGACTGAGACAAGGAGTTAAAAATATGGGCTACATGTTGCCCAGCTCCTCAGATGGATTTTAGAGGATGCTCCACATGTGCCCTTAAACTTTTATTGGAGAGTTTAGGAATGTGGAGTGGGAGGTAACTAATGAACATGTGACATGGCATAGGCTTTAACATTGGTTGAATTGACAATCAAAGAGGAGGAAGCTAGTCAAACATGTGACTTGGAAAGGAATGTGGTCTAACAAGGTGTGAGCTAGGACCCTGTGGCAAATAAATGTCCTGCTCAGGAATTCCTTTGTCTTTTGGACTGAAGATTTGGCAATACAGTAATCAATAAGTAACATGACCATGAATCTGGTATATGAACACATAAGAATCAATATCAATACACCAATCATACTTTCAAGATGCTAATATGCCTGGTATGCTACAGGGTGTGAGATACTGGTCTATACCTAGTTTCTGCCATACTATTTTCCAATTTTCCCAGCAGTTTTTGTTAGATAGTTCTTATTCCAAAAGCTGAGATCTTTTGGTTTATCAAAAACTAAGTTGCTAATGTCATTTACTCCTGTATATTGTGTATCTAATCTGCTCCATTGATCTACCATTCAATTTTTTAGCCAATACCAATTTGTTTTGATGATTGATCCTTTATATAGTACAGTTTGAGATCTGGTACTGGTACCTTCCTTTAAATTTTTTTCATTAGTTCCCTTCATATTCTTGAGCTTTTGTTCTTCCAGATTAATCTTGTTATTATTTTTCTAATCCTACAAAATATTTGCTAGTTTGGTTGGTATGGCACTGAATAAATAAGTTAATTTAGGTAGAATTGTCATTTTAATTATATTAGCTTGACCTACCCACAAGCAATTAATATTTTTCTAATTGTTTAGATCTGACTTTGTGTAAAATGTGTTTTGAATTATATAGTACATGAATAATCATATAAAATCAAACCCCCAAAACAGACCCAATGAAGAAGTGAAAAATGGTATACATTTATCTGCATTCCCACTTCAACAGCTCTTTCTCTGGAGGTAGATAGCATTTTTGTTATAAGTCCCTCAGAATTGTTCTGGATCATTTGTATTGCTGTGAGTAGATAAGTCATATATTAGTCAATTTAAGGAAATCTCCATTTATTCCTATGCTATCTAACATATATATTTAAAACCCTCATCTTCCATCTTAGAATCAATATTGCATATTGGTTCCAAGGCTGAAGAGTGGTAAGGGCTAGGCAATGGGGGTTAAGTGACTTTGCCCAGGGTCATGCAGCCAGGAAGGGTCTGAGGCCGTATTTGAACCTACTCTGTGCCACCCCACTATTTAATATTTTT
Source organism: Monodelphis domestica (assembly GCF_027887165.1). Lineage (NCBI taxonomy): Eukaryota > Metazoa > Chordata > Mammalia > Didelphimorphia > Didelphidae > Monodelphis > Monodelphis domestica. The sequence goes on along the minus strand of NC_077230.1, from coordinate 17,115,014 downwards.
TTAATAGGAATGGGTGTTATATTTTGACAGAGCTTTTTTCTGGATCTATTAAGACAATCAAATAATTTCTATTGATTTTGCTGTTGATGTGGTCAATTGTGATCCTAGTTTTCGTAATATTGAACCAGCTTTGCATTTGTGGTTTATAAATTCTATCTGGTAAATAGTGTTTGATCCTTGTGATATATTTTGCTAATATTTTTGCTTATTAAAAATTTTTGTGTTGTAATCATTAGGGGAATTGATCTTTAGTTTTCTTTTCTCTTCCTAGTTTAGGTATCAGTACCATATTTGTGTTGTTAAAAGCACTCCTTCACCCATTTTCCCAAATAGTTTTTGTAGTATTGGAATAAATTGTTTCTTACATGTTTGGTAGAATTGGAAATGTTTTCTTAGGGAGTTCATTAATGGCTTGTTCCCTTCATTGATGGTGAATTTATTATTTTCATTTTTGTTACTGACAATTTTCTATATTTTTAAAAATAAAATCAAGCAATAGTTTATTATTATTTTTTCCTCCATAAAACTAGCTCCATGTCTTATTTACTAGTTCAGTACATTGGTCACTTTAGAAAAAGCAATTTTAGTGATATGATTAACTTGAGATAAAAAAAATAGTTCCTGGGAAAAGAAGGATCAGATAGTGAGGGATTTTTGAGAACGGGAGGGACATGGGCATGCTTGTAGGCAGTAGGGAAGCATCTGGTAGGTAGAGATTGAAAATCAAGCAGCATACTAGGTCATGGTAGTCTTTCGGTGATTGAGAATGACAATTGTCTTTGTGCGTACCTTCCTATGGCTTTGAGGTCCAAAGACCGAGGTGCAAAGTTTGTGGCACATGGGGGATGGGACGCCAGTTGTTATGGGAGGTGCTATGGGAAGTGCGGTTGTGGCCTGGTGTCGGCGTTCACACACAGCGGCAAGACGTCGACGTCATTCATCTTCAAAGGTGGTGGCGGCGGCATGGTGAATGTGGGTTTGCCAGCTGCTTCTGTCAGAGGTAGCAAGTTCTAGTTGCTTTGGTGTAATGCCAGCCCACCTCAAGTTTGACTTTAGCTGATCCTTGTATCTTTTCTTTGGTCGACCTTGTTTCCTGAGTCCAGCTGACAGTTCACATAGAATACCTGTCTTGGTATTCGCTGTGAGTCCATGCGGATGACGTGCACATCGTAGCTGGGTTTTGAGGACCATTACTTCAATGCTGGTGGAGTTGGTGGTTGGTGATTCGGTCCTGCCATTGGATCCTCATGACTGACCGGAGAGAGCGTTGGGTGGAATTGCTCCAGTTGTTTCATGTGCTTCTGGTACAGTGTCCATGTCTCGCAACCATACAGAAGCGAGCTGAGGACCACTGCGTTATACACTTTGAGCTTCGTCGCAGTGCTTAACACTGCTGTGTTGGAGGACTTTGGAGTGCAGTCACCCGAGTGCCTGGCTGGCCTTTTGGATCCTGGCATTAATCTTGTGGTCTAGGGAACCGTCGTTGGCGATGGTGCTGCCCAGGTACTTGAAAGTTCTGACATTAGAAAGCTGCGTGCCATCGATAGTTATGCATGGCTGGTTAGTTGGCCTCCCTGGTGCAGGTTGAAACAGCACCTCTGTTTTGCTGAGGCTGATAGTCAGGCCAAACAGTTTTGTTGCGGTAGAGAACCTGTCCACAATGGTTTGAAGATGATTTTCTTGGTGGGCCATGAGAGCACAGTCATCTGCAAAGAGAGCTTCCAGGATGAGTCTCTCTGTTTTTGTTTTTGCAGTCAGGCGGCGAAGGTCAAATAGTGAGCCATCCAGTCGGTATTTGAGGTAGACTCCCAGATTTAGATCCATCACAGCATGTCGTAATACTTGGGTGAAGTATAGGTTGAATAGTACCGGAGCGAGGACACAGCCTTGTTTCACGCCATTGGAGATGTTGAAGCGATCAGAAGTCTCTCCACCAGATAGGACTTCCCCCATCATATCAACATGAAAGAGCTGGATCAGTTTGACAAATTTTGCTGGGCAACCGAAGTTGCTAAGGATCACCCACAATGCGTCTCTGTTCGCTGTGTCGAATGCCTTCGTCATGTCTATGAAGACAATGTAGAGACTCAGGTTCTGCTCAAGGCATTTTTCCTGCATTTGCCTCACTGTGAAGACCATGTTGATGGTGCTGTGATCTGGTTGCAGGTTCTGCTCTGAAACAGATGACAGGAGTCTGTTGAGTATAACACGGGTGAGGATCTTTCCAGCAGTGGAGAGTAGTGAGATGCCTCTGTAGTTGCCACAGGCTGCTTATGTGCCTTTGTTCTTGTATAGGGCTACGATGGAGGCATCTCTGAGTTCTGGGGGCATGTCTTCCTCTTCCTATATGCTGGTCAGCACTATGTGGAATGCCTGAAGTGCCTTTCCCTTTAAGGCCTTGTACACCTCTGTTGGGATATCCCGTCTTTACCGGGTGCCTTGCCTGTACTTATTTGTTTAATGGCTTTTTGGACTTCCTCTATTGAAGGAGGGTCGTCAAGTTGTTCAATGGTGCGGTTTTGGGGGATCTGGTCAAGGGTGCTTTGGTCGACTGAAGAAGGTCGGTTGAGAAGCTGACTGAATTGTTCTTTCCATCTGTTGCTGATGCCTTTTTTATCTTTTATGAGAGTGTCACCGTCAGAGTATAGCAAGAGAGTGGTGGTGGGTTTTAATGGCCCATAGACAGTCTTGAGGGCACTGAAAAATTGTAGTTTTTTGTATCTGCAAAACGCTGGATTTCTTCTGCCTTTTTTTCCCACCATCGGTCTTGCATCTTCCTGATCTCACGCTGCGCCGTGGCTTGGAGAGACTTGAATCTGTCCTTTTTAGGAGCAGAGTTTGGGTTATTTTGCAACTCCATAAAGGCTCTGTTCTTTTTGCTCAATAGGTCTTCAATAGCAGTGTTGTTTTGGTCAAACCAGTCCTGGTGGTTGCATTGTTTGGGGCCTAGGACTGCCTTTGATGTTTCCTTCACTGTGTCTCTGAACTGGTTCCATTTCTCGGTTGAGCTTCCAGTGAGTGGTCCCTTGGCAGACAGCTTGTTGTCCAGGCAGGACTGGAATGTTTGCAAATAAGATGGATCTCTAAGACGACTCACGTTGTAAAATGCGTGAACTGTCTGGGCGCGTTTTGGATGGCGAGGCGCAATGCACATTTGAAGAGTCGCTCTAACCAATCGGTGGTCTGTCCAGCATTCAGCTCCTCTCATGGCTCTGGTGATCTGTACATCCTGGATGTCTCGCCGGCGTACAATGATGTAGTCAATGAGATGCCATTGTTTTGATCGTGGGTGCATCCACGTTGTTTTATAGTTGTTCGCCATTCTGAACACAGTGTTCGTGATGGTGAGTTCGAACTCTGAGCATTTGCTGCATAGCAGTAGGCCGTTGTTGTTCATTTTGCCCACGCCGTGTTTGCCGAGCACTCCTTTCCATCTTTCATGGTCCTGGCCAATGCGGGCGTTGAAGTCTCCCAGTAGTATCAGCTTGTCATTGGTGGGCCCTGAGTGCAGGACGGCACTCAGGTCAGAGTAGAACTGCTCGATGGTCTCCTCTGTGCTGGTCAGTGTTGGGGCATATGCGCTGATGATTGTGGCATACCAGTCTTTGCTGAGAGGCAAACGGATCTTCATGAGCCTCTCGCTGATGCCCACAGGCAAGTCTGGCAGCTGTTTGAGCAAACTGGTCTTGATGGCCAGGCCAACACCGTGGATTCTGTCTTCATTTGAGGCTTTACCTTTCCAGAAGAAGGTGTATCCAGTGGTGGCTTCGCCGAGTGATCCCTCTTTTGGTAAGCGTGTTTCACTTAAGGAGGCGATGTCGATGTTATATCGCACAGTTCTTTACCGATTAGAGCTGTTCTTCTCTCAGGTCTTGGGGTATTCTCTCTGTCAAGTAATGTCCTGATGTTCCATGCTCCTAGTAGGAGTGTCTTTGTATTATGTTTTCTTTGATTTCGACCACTTAAAGGGATGACCCGCCAGCCGCGGTGTGCTGACCGGGTGTTTGTAGGGCAGGCAATGTTTGGGACACCTTTTCTAGTCCCCTCCCTTGATTAGGGTGAGCAGTGCTGTCCTAGAGAGGGCTGCTCAGTCGCCCAGGATGCTGCTGAACTTCCCTGCTGCCCACAGGGCCGAGCGACCACTGGTCCGTGGGCCGCCTACGTGCAGGATCGTGACTACAACTGCCAGTGGTCACCCCCACCTGTTGCGTCATCACTCCCCCATCGCTGCAGGTCTTGAAGAGGGTGGACGGGATCAGGATAGATGAGTGTGCACAAAGACACTTGTGCGTGAAAGAGATTTAAGTGGAAAAGTCGATGCACAGAGACAGTCTCACTCTCTCGGCGTTGGAAGCCTGGGTCCAGTGGCATGAAAAGTCGTTACACCTGGAGACTTCCTCAGCTGCATTGGATGGCCGTGTTGTCCTTTGTGCTCCAACACGCCCTAAGCACTCCATAGTGCTTCGCTGCGTCGCCCTCTCAGCCTTTGAACCTTCTTATTGGTTTCTTCTGTCTGTTCCGCCGAAGCAGTCTTCACATGCTGGGTGAGCAAAGCCTTAGTTCACCAGGGATCGATGACCCGATGGCTACCCTCACAAGGTTTGGCCGGCCTGTCGAAGCCGTTGCCCGGGGTGTGGTCGCTGCCGCATGCTAGCAGCTACTAGGAGCCAGAAGTGAGAGCTGGGTGTCAGGTGGGGGTCAGTGGCTGGAGAGCTGCCCTACGAGGGCACGACAAGCCCTCCATAGCAGAGATACTACCCCTCCGTGAACACCCCATACACCCCAGCATACTAGGTAGTAGAGCAGATATAATGCCAGGCCTGGAATTGAAAGACCTGGGTTCAAATATAGCCTCTGACACTTCCTAGCTGTATGACCCAGGGCAAGTCACTTAACCTCTGTTGTCTAACCCAAGAAATCAATCCTGATAACTGCTGTTGTTAAGCAGTTATCAGGATTGTAGGTAGGTAGGTATCACTTGATTTCTTGGGTATTGTGAAAGGGAATTTTTTTTATCTTAAACTTTATCAAGTACTTAAGTGCTCCACCCATTTAATTTAGTCAGGAACTTATGAGTTCACATTCTCTCAGAGGACTGGAAATTGAGACTTTGATTGGTTCCTGAGATATGATAGACCAACTGCAGTGAAAGGAAGGAGGAACCAGAGACAGGAAGTGATGTGGAGAAAACTGCTTATAAAAGACAGCAGAGTGTTCTGAGTCACTTCTCCTATGCTGGTGGCTCTTGCTGAGGATCTTCTGATTCTGCTGTGCTGGTGGCTCTTGCTGAGAGAGGGGAGGACCTCTGTGTTGGAGGATTTTCTGCTCCTTTGGCCAGAGAGACCTAGATTTTCTTCAGAGCTGACTTAGAGTGATGGTTTAGATAATTCCCCTATCACTTTCCTACATTTCCCTCTTTATTATCTCTACCCTGCTGTAATAAAGCTACTAAAGCTGCTTAAGAGTTAATTTTATAAACAGTGACCACAATAATTTTTTAAAAATTCTTATTATTTGTCAAACCCATTTTAATTATTACAGTGTATGTATGTATATGTACCCTTTTCCTTCCCAGTTGTGTGATGACTTGGAAAGAAGGTGAAAAGGGAGGCTGAAAAACAAAGTTTAGAATCCTTCTTGCCAACTACAGCTGCTAGTCCTAGCCACTGCTGTCCCTCTCTGTTCTGTTGCTGCTGTGTCTTCTTTTCTTACCTATGTAGATAAGAACCTCACTTTTGTTTCACCTTGGGGTAGGAGTTGAGAGAAAGGCCCTACTGAGAGGCATGGCACGTTTGTGGTTGCTTCTCTGACTTTTCTTGTTGCAGCTTCTTTTGGTGTTCTGGGGGTAGGACATTGTTGTGGGTGGGTTGAGTTTTAGTACAATACTGCATCAAAAGGTAATGGGATTGAGGTAGTGAAGGGTGATGGAGGAAGAGGGGCTGACTGGCTGGGTGCCTGCCCACCCAACCTCACTGCTTTCCTGAGGAGTAATGTACGCAACTGTGCACCTTCAGCATATCTTGAATTAGGCTGTAATTAGGACAGGGCAGCAGAAGCAGGTAGCTGCAAAAATCAATGCTATTTGCTTATCATTTCAGTTCTCATATTTTTCTTCCTTTATTCTTTTGGATCATCTTGTTCACTCCACTTTGGAAACCTCTGCTGTAGAAGTGGTGGGAAACCAGAGCTCGGTTTGAGCAATTTCATGGAACATTTTAAGGATTTTTCAATTGAATTCAAGTAGGAATTTCCTTGATTACTAACTATGGGGAGAGAAGTTGGAGGAAGGTTAGTATATGCCTGATAAAAAAAGATTTCCTACTTCCAGATGGAAAGAATGATGTGTAGGTCCTGAGATAAAACTTAAGTCTTTGCTTGCCTCCTTGATTTCTGCCCTAGAAAGTAAATTTCCAGGATGCAGGGCAAGGCCATTTTCAGGTCCTAGTACTGCTGATTTCTTGGGTTGCAAACATTTATTACCTAGCTAGTGAAGGCTATGTGATTAGGGGCAGGGGTAGTGCCTATATTCTCTATGTTCTTATAACTTATTCTGGAAAGGTAATTATTTTTGTGACTCATCTTGCTGTTTTAAGTTTTTGAAAAAAATTTCTAGCTGTGCTTTGTCTTGGTTGGATTTTGATAGTTATAAATTCTGTGGAGAGAGTGAACTGGAATAATATTTTACTTTAGTTAGACTGAGGTGTTTTAATGTAAAGACATTTGAAATATTTCAATAATATTCTGTCTCTTTCCAGACTTTATTTTTTCATGTTGAATAAAGTAACTAAATTTAAAGTCATTGGAGTTATATAGATCAATATGATTTTATGATTATATCCTGTGATGTTTTTTGAATTTATTGGATTGCAACAATGAAATAATCCTTTACATTTATTTCATGCTTTATAACTTACATATACTTTTTAATGCTGGTTATTGGTTATCCCTCTCATTTTATGGATATCAGAAAATTGTGCCCCAGAGCAAATAAGATCGGATACTAGACCTTGTTTATCTTTGCATTTCTCTTCCACAGTTCATTGTATTATGTGGTTGCATGTGTAGTTAATAAATTAATTAATAGATTGAAAGAAATATATTGCTAAAGATCTTCATGCTATTAAGTTCTGTCTACCTAGCACTAGAAACCAGTTTTCAATTTTTGTAGCGATCTTTCCACTACACCATATTGTCTAATCTATTGAGGCTTGGTGTGTTGGTTTTTTTGTTTGTTTGTTTGTTTGTTTGTTTGTTTGTTTGTTTTTTGGTATTTAAGATTTTTAATTTAATAAGTCTCCTCTTACCTGTTGGAAGTTCATATTTTTATTTTTGACTCTGTCAAAGAAATATATCAGTAATTATACAATGATGAAAAGTGTCATGTTAGTGCTCTTTCCTATGTATAATCTTAAGCAATGTTTTCAGGATTCTCAGGATAGGTTTATTTCCCTTGATTTATTCTATTTCTTTCAGCCCATTTTGATGAATTTAGAAACTTACTGTTTTCTGAGAATACTTTTATAATGCCAATAATCATTCTGTAATTTGTTTTGTGGGGTTCGGATTTTATTGTTGGATTTTTCTTATGTGCATTTGCCTTTCTGTGGTAAAACAAATTATATATATATATATATATATATATATATATATATAAATTAAACACTCAATAATACTTAGTAAAGCCTTATTTTAAACTCCTTTGAGGAAATAACAGTATGAGTTAGTGAAACGAGAATTATATAATTTAAAAAAAAAGTATATTAAAGCTAGAATGTGACCTTTGAGATAATCTGATTAAAACCCTTTCATTTTACTTCTTTTGCTGCTTACATGCAATGTTGCTTTTGAGTATTATTTGTATTGCAGAAATATCTATACACCTACAATTAATACAGTTATGTACCATTTCCAAGTAAGTCATTTGTTGTAGTTCTGTTCACCTTGACTGTAATTTGCTTGTATTATATTCAGTAGTCAGTTGGAGTCTGATATATTTGAGGTGATAATGGGTATACAGGGTAATGGAGATTTTTTTTTTTAAAGCACCAAAAAACATCTCAAATCCTTAAAACCAAAGTCCTTTCCCTCAAGGAATTAATATCCATCCTGCTCATTTGTAAATGCACCTGGCTCCTCTTCCTATCCCAAGAGATGCACTATGTTTTGTATTGAGCGTTGGACTTAAGCATTAGGTTCAGATTTTCACTTTTAATATAATAGATAAGTAATTTTAAGCTCACAAACCACATAGGATTGACAAGGAAAAGTAATTTGTAAGTCTTAAAGGAATAGAATGCTGTTTAGGGGAGAAATTTGCTTTCTTCCAGCAATATTAGTGTTCTGATCTATTGAATTTGTCAAAGGACAATGCATTGGTTCAAATACCAGTTCTGTTTATTGTGTGACACTGGATACACACTGGAACCCAAGCCTTGATTTCCTTATCTATAAAATGAGATTGAACTAGAGATTACCCTTTGTGGTTCCTTCAGCTCTAAATCCTATACTGTCATAATAACTTATAGTTAACTTAACTTATAGTCATAATAAGTTTTTAAAATGCTTGAGAGGACTTCATTGTAGGCAAAAAACAATCTCAAACAAATGACTAAACAAATACATAAATAGCTCCTAGCCATCTTAACTTTATACGTAGTAAACATTTAGAGATTAGGAGAAACAGGTAAACTGTGTAAGGTTTTAAAAATAAATACTGTTTTGGGATAAAAGAAAAATAACGAAACTAATTCAGAGTTTCAGTTGGAATCACATTTTCTTCTGTGTATCCAGCCCAAAATGAATGTTGTTTTTGATCCACTTAAATTTTAGTATACCTAAAAGTCATTAATTGGTTTCATGAAATCAATAATTACAGGGGATAGTTCCCTTGGCACAAAGTTAAAAATATTGTGAATGAAGATTGAATGATATGATGGCTAGATTTAGTTGTGATATATTAATGACATAATCATGAAAATAATCATTGGGAAGGTATGATCTGGGGTAATCTAACTGTATTTAATTTTAAAATATTGATGGACAGTATTCAGAATATTCCCCTGTAAATATGTTAATTTATATATTTTAATTTGATTTAAACAATTGTTTTCAGGCTAGGTTTTTTCTCTTGAGAATGAATTTACAATTCCCCAGGACAAGATTCAAATAGTGTTGTTAAATTTAGGGATTTTAAAATGTTGTTTTAGAGCAGGAGATCTTAAACTTTTTGTGTTAAACTTTTCTCAATAATATTTTTCAAATGCATTAAATGTCAATTATATTAAAATAAAATCATAAAAATATTTTAAAAAACATATTGCATGGATCACAGGTTAGGAATTCCTCAATGTTAGTTTGAAAAGCTACTGTGTTGGAAACCGTGACTACAGTCACTACTTTCGGTGAGAGAGCACCAAAGAGCATTTCTCAGATTTAATGCTTACTACTTAACAAATTTGACCAAGCACATATGGATTGAGTGTTCAGACAAGTATTTTGCCTAAATATCCTTCCCTTGGGTAGTGTTAACTAAATTTCTTTTGTTAATTTTATTTGACCTGAATGTCTCATCATCTCTTTCTAATCTTTCAATTTCCAAACTTGACTGGCCTGACTGAGGCCTGGCCCAGAGCATCTGCTCTTGAAAATGATGACTGGAAAATTGAGGGTGGAGGTATGTAGGTGATAGTGTGGGTAGAGTACTGGACCTGGAATCAGGAAGACCAGAATTAAAATTTGTCCTCAGACATATAACTTGTGCCTCAATTTCCTCAGCTGTAAAATAGGGATGTTATTAATAGTATCTGTCTTGCAGGGTTGTTTTAAAGATTTTAAAGATTAAATGAGATAATATAATATTTTTCAAGTGCCTGGCACCTAGAAGATGCTTAGTAAGTATTGTGAATTTTAAATCTCCATCTTGCTTGTTCTGACACCCAAAAATTGCGCATACCCACGCTACAGGGGCATGGGCTAGGCAATGGCAAATCAGGAATAACTGACTGCCCACCTGGGCTGTCCTAAGCCAAGCTTGAGTCACCATTGGCACTTGTGAGGCACAGGAAGTGAGGTAGGGAACAGCCTCTGGTATTTGCTCCCTTCCTGCCTTTAATGGCATAAATTTTATGTTGTACTTACCATTTTGGTACAGTAGTTTATGTGTATGCATATTAGGCATGGGTGCTTAAATTTTTTTTATGGTGGAGACAACCATAAAAAGTTGATTGATTCTCAAAGTAGGTAAGGAAATGAGCCACTGAAGAATTTTTGAAGAGGGTAATATAATGGTCATACTTTTTTGCATTAGAGGTGTCATGACTCTTTGTTAGAGCTTGAGAGAGAGCTCTATGTTTCCTCTTGCAAGCTCCTACACAGGTGAGGAAACTGATATACAGAGAAAGTAAATGACTCGTTCAGCAAGTACAAGACAAGATTTGAACTCAGCTTTTAGTCAAAGGCAATATCAGCAAAGAAGAGCACATTTCTTTAGGGGCCAAACTTTAGAGCATTGAGTTTTGATTGTTTTTGTTGTTTATTCCAATTATTACATTGTTCTTTTGTGTATACTTTTTTCTTATTTTACTTATTTCACTTCGCTTTAGTTTAGTTTGTTTTAGTAAGTAATATAAACGTAAGCCATACTTTAAAAAAATCTATCACAACATTGTCATGAGTCTCTATAGTCATTTTTCATAATGCAGTAATCTGTTCTTTTGCTTAATTTCTTCTAGGTATTTATATAGTCCTTGGGGAAAATGCAACCCCCATCTCTGCTTATAGTTATGGAGTTATTTTCCCTTTGCGAGAACACTGGTTTTGTCAATTTTTTACACAGAGACAGCTAGGTAGCATAGTATAGAGTGCTAGGCCTGGAGTTGGAGGATGTGGGTTCAAATTTAGCCCCATATACTTCCTAGTTTTGTGACTCTGGGCAAATCACTTAAAACCCTGTTTATTTAGCCCTTGCTGCTCTTCTTTCTTAGAATTGATTCCTAAGGCAGATGGTAAAAGAGTTAAAAACTACTTTTTGGTAACACTATTCTTTGTTTTACTTATCTCTTAACTTTATTTCCTAAATTGGAGCTTTGCTCTATAGCCAGATTCTTGTCCTTGCTACCTCTAGTATCTCGCCTCTTCAGTCTGCCCTCTACATAGTTGCCAAAGTGATTTTTCTAAAGGTCGGGTTTTACCTTGTGAGTCCCCTTCTATACCTCTAGTGGCTCCTTGGATCAAAAGACAAGTCAGTAAACATTTGTTAAATGCCTTATATGTGCTAAGTACTGTGCTAAACCCTGAAGATATGAAGAATGAAAGGGAAGTTGGACCTAACCAAAGGAACTCATAGACATGCAAGTGACTGAATGAACAGGACAAAAGCCACTAGCATTAAAGAAACCTTAGGAAGATTTCCTGTAGAAGATGTTATTTTTAGTTGGCAACTAGGAGACAAATGAGGAAGGGCAAGAATTCCAGGGGGAACAGTCATGTGTAAATGAACATATATAATATGAATGTAATATAGACTTTGATGTTTAAAATCTATTATTATAATTCCAACTCTACCATTTCAGGCTTCTTGTATAAATGACTCCCCTTCTTGAGCTGTGGTCTAGCCAACCTGGACTTTTTTTTTTTTTAACCCATACCTTTTGTCTTAGAATCAATACTGTGAATTGAATCTAAGGCAGAAGATCAGGAAGAGCTAGGCAATTGTGGGGGAGGGGGGTTGTTAAGTGACTTACTTGCCTAGGGATCACAAAGCTAGGAAGTGTCTGAGGTCAGATTTGAACTTAGGACTTCCTGTCTCTAGGCTTGGGTTTCAATCCACAATACCTTATTTATTATTTATCTTTTTATTCCCTCTTCCTTTCTCTGTATAGATTTATATCAATATGTTTGTATATAGATGACAGAGCTCCATAGATATATTTTTCTAGATTATAAGCTGTTTGAGGGCTGGAATTTTTAATACATATTTTGTACCACCCTAACACTTGGGCACCATTTTTTATTTGTATTGTTAGCTTTACTCTAATCACTTAATTAAGCAAGTCTAAAGTTATCTTTATTTTTTGACCAATGCAACTAAGATGCCATCTTTCTTTTCATTCTTTCTACACATTATAGAAGAGAAGCACAGAAATCATTTCTCCTCTCTCCAACTTCCTCTTCACTATTAGATTTTTGACTCCGTCAAATTTGTTTGGGTCAGGGAGGGCTGTAGATCACTGATTAAACTAATTTCATTATGATAATTCATAAATTCAGTAAAAACATTAACAATACATTTATTATTTCTAGTTATTAAGTCAAATTAGTTACCAAAACTCTTCACTTTTAGCTCTATTTGAGGTTAAACTCTGGTTAATAATAAGGATTCAGATTTTTAAAAAGTCGGTAGCATCATAAATTGAAAGAAATATTTTAGTAGTAGTGTAAAGTAGCATACTTTATGTGCATATATAATTTGAAGCTGTCCATTAGACAACAAAGATATATTCCAATAAGAATTCAGATCCATCATTTTTGCCAGATGACCCAAACTTTTCACTTCCCCTCTTTAGGCTATCTGCAGAGATAGATTTGAAACCATAGAAATTTTTATCTTTGACTTCCCCTATATCAGTGATGGTGAGACAGAAAAGCTTTGCCCCAATACCATTCCCCAGAAAGATCACTATGCCCACCCCTGAACCTGAGTACCATGTGCACCCCTCCCCTAGCCTCCCGGAAGTGCTCCCATTGGGCTGCTGGGCAGAGGGGCCTTGAAGTGAGGAATGTCCTCAATCAAGTGCCTGGAGAGAGGGAGGGGAACAGACAACTCTGCTGGCAAGTACAGGTGTGCCCATCGAAGGGGGTCTCTCTGTGCCCTTTTGGCACATGTACCATAGGTTCGCCATCACTGCCCTATAACAATTCTCCTTAATTTGGTTGTTAAGTTCTATTTATTCTTCTTTTGCAATATTTTAAAATTTCTTTCCCTCTCCATTTGGACTTCCACCCCCAGTTCAAGTCATTATCATCTCTCAGCTAACAAATCTCTTTGTCTACAACCTGTTGAATACCACTTCCAAAACAATATTCTTGAATTACAAGTTTGGCCATGTCAAAGACTCCCTACTGCCCAAAAGTAATGTACAAACTCAGTCTAGCATTTTAAAGTCTTGTACGATTTAGCCCTAACTTACTTTTCCATGTTTATATCAAGTTATTGATTGTTCCCTGATCCTGTTCCTTTATTCTCTCATTCCTACAGGCCATACTCCTTCCACATGTTTGCCTCTTGAAATCTTTCTCTTTCTTCAGGACCTACCAAGGTCATGTGCTCTATTCAAGACAATAAGGGCTAGGCAATGGGGGTCAAGTGACTTGCCCAGGGTCACACAGCTGGGAAGTGTCTGAGGCCAGATTTGAATCTAGGACCTCCCATCTCTAGGCCTGGCTCTCAATCCACTGAGCTACCCAGCTGCCCCCAAAACAGCATATTCTGACCAAAGTCCTGTATCATATTTATTTGTGTAAATGGAATTGTCTTCTATCATATTTCAAATGCTTTGAATGTAGAAACCATTTTTTGGTAATTATTTTAACCACAGTACCTTGCATATAGATTTTTGTGGAAATGAAGAGAAGACTTTTCATTTAATTTTTACCAAATTTCCCCCCTTTTACTCTGAGGAATTTAATTAGGAATTTCAGGCAGCTGTTCATATGCCAGTTATCCTAATGTTCACTCTATAAACAGTCATTTTGCATCTCAAACAATATATCCAAAAAACCTAAATTCACCTACCCCCACCCATTTCTACTCCAGACTCCTTTGTTTTATTGAGGTCATTAACATTTTCCTAGTCACTCAGATTTGAAACTTTGGAGCCATCCTTAACTTTTACCTTCACTACCATTTTCCAGTCAATTGCCAAATACTGTCAGTTCTGTCTTCATACTTCTTATATCCATCACTTAGACAAATAATACCCAGTTTGAGGTTTCATCATGTGTTCTCTGAGGGCAAAGAGTATACCTGGCAAAATCCGTCCTCCATACCACTGCTACAGTAATAATCCTAAAAGGCACTAGCCATCTGTAAACACACAAGGCTCTGTCTAAGGCCCTCTTCTCCCTTTATACTGACTCTCTCATAGATTCAAATGATTATTTTTATGCAGATAATTTCCCATCTCTTTATACCCAGCCCCAACAGCAATTTAACCTACCCTCTGAATTAAGAACAAAGCCAGTTGCTTATCTATAAGTGTTCACATGCTCTCGCTGCTACCATCCTAAAAGTCTGACTCCTGGCATCCAGTGGACCCTTGACTCTTGCCCAGAGTGAGGTTGGAATTCTCAGATCAGAGAGAGGTGCTTTGGAAAAGAATATCCCTAAGAGTATAAATTTGAGTCCCAAGAGGAAGAAAGGGCTTTTTTGGGGGGAAGAATTCAGAGAGAGAAGCTGTGCTTAGTTAGGCCAGAATCTCTTCTAACGTTTCTTCGTCTGCTCTTGGAGGAGGTTTACTGAGTGAACTGCCAGCCAGCCAGCCAGCCACATATGATGAGGCTTTTTCTTTCTCTGGCCCACTTTTGATTATCTCAAGCCTGGAAAATGGTAATATTTTCCTTGTTGGTGTCCTTTTAGCAAAGATATAACGATCTGAGACTTATCTTAATAGAGATATATGAATTATGTCATCAACTATAGAATATATAGAGAAAACAGAAGAAGGTTCAAGAGAAGGTATGGGAAGTAAAAGAAGAGAATAATAAGCATTAATATTGTCTATATACTACCAGACATTATGCTAAGCACTTTTAAAAATATCTCTATCATTTGATCCAGAAAGCTAAATTATGTAACCTACCCAGAATCATAAAGCTAGGAAGTATCCCATATTTGAACTCCAGTCTTTTTGATTCCTGTCCACTGTGCCACCAGCTATTTCTGTGAGGATAAAGCAACTGTTCTTAGATCTGGCAATTGTAGTTGATTAGCTTTGGTCTTTCTACAGAAATTGCTCTTTCACTACTATACTTACATATTTAATTTGTACATTTTCTTTCTTTCTTTGGGAAACTCATTCATGTGTGTCTACTTGTCCTAAATAATTTTAAACTTACATGCATAATTTAATTTCCTTTATATTCTCCTCCCATTATGCTTATTGAGTTGTGCAGTTTAAAAAACTTTAAAAAGTTTTAAGTCCAAAGAAAGGAACTTGATCCTGATTTTAATTCCCAAGTAACTTGCCTTTTGCTTAAACCTCTTCTGATAGTAAAATTATTTTATTGCTTCTTTCTGTAAATTCCTTGATATACTGATTCTCCACTAAAGCTTTCTTTGAGGCTTTGCCAATTCCCTTGTGGATACTTTGCATGCTTTTTTTTCCTAAAGATCTAGGCAGTCTCTTGTTTTTCTCACTGATAGCCTAGATATTATTGTTGCAAGGTAATGCTTATTGTTATCAAGGTCAAAATATAAGGAATCTATGGGTGAGAGATGGTGAGATAAACAATTTTAAAAACCGACTCAGGACGTAAGTACTATTTTGGGGGGGGGGGTCTATTTTGTTAACTAGCTAATTGTATTGATTTGCACAGTCCACAGTAGCCCTGATTTGCTACTTTTTACACTCCTGGAGGTCACATTCTCCTATGGGCTGATGGCAGGGCAGATTAACACAAGTTGCTGACCTTAATCAGGGATGGTGGGAGAGATAAGGAATTTTTATTGTCTCTGGATTTATGATGAACTTCTGATATAGGTGTATCCTGGGAGTTATTTTTAAAGATGCACCACTAGATGGCGCAACACTGGCTGTGAATTCCTCAGTTTAGGGATGCTTTGCCAGTTCAAAGGACTATTTTGTTTTGGATGCTTTTCATCTTTACCTTGTGGTGAAAAATCAGATTCTTTCCAGGGTAACCAAGAAATACACCAATTTTGGGGAATACACTCAGTTATTATTTGAGTTGATGGATTAAGGTATTGGTGTATCTATTGGAATGGAACTGGGGAAAAAAGAAATCAGATATCCAATATTCATTTCAATTAAGTAAACATTTAAAGCCTGGCTATTTGTAGAGTTGGCTTGACATACTGTGGTCCATTAAATCACAAGTTGGACATGAATGCACAGTAGTTTGTATAGTACAGTGTCTAGGTCTTCTGAAAAGGTAATAGAGACCCAGCTTTTTTGTCCTCTTAAATAGTTTAGTAGAGTTTTTCAATTAAAAAATTACTTTCTATTTTATGTTATGGATAAATATTATAATTTTTGAGAGCTGCAAATACAGTGCTAAGAAAGGAATTGAATATTACAAAATTCTATTTGATTGTACATGAGGAGAAATATAATTTTTAGAAATTTCTTCTTTCTTTCCTCCTTATTAACTTTTATCCTGTATTCTAGTTTCATCCTGGGTGGATAAAAATCAGTGATTTTTAAAAAATGAAGTAGCAATTTATTTGTTTATTTTGTCATAGTCTTTAATTTTTAATTGTCAATACTTTCTGAAGGGACCTGACAAATAGACATAAATGAGTGTGTCTTTGTGGAAGTAATTCAGTTGTATGTGATACTACATATGTTCACACATCTTGTTAATGCCATCAGAGGCAAGGTTTTTTTAAAGTTTTTGTTTTTGTTAAAAAAAACTCCAAAATACTTGTCATTCTACATTGCTTCCACTCTACCAGCTCCCCCCCCCCCCCACCCCCCTTGTGGCATAGGGCTTATAATTTCTTGTTATATAGTAGTTGAGGTGACATGTTCATATAACCATTTAAAAATATTCAAAACATGTCATTAATTCATGTACTTTTTCTTTGTATAGTCTTACTATACAGAATGTTCAGTAAGAATTCAGTAGCTTATACTTTAGTTAAACTTAACAATGATATATTTTATGACTGAGTCATTCCATTAATAGATTTACAAATAAGAGTAAAGAAAAACTTAAAAATAACTTATAAGAAAGAAAGAGATTCTGCTGAATACCCAGACCACCCCGTAAGACCCCTAACAAAAACCTTGTATTCCTTTGGCAAATTGCTTTATAATTGATAAATCATTTATTAACAAAAATGAGATTTTTGTGTGTAGCATCTTAAAAGAAAATTCAATATTTAGATGTATAACTTGGTTCTAAGTTTTTAATTTATGTGTCTGAATCTTGTTTCGGATCTGAAACACATTTTTAGAATTTGAAGATCTAGTAAAAAATATAAAATACATACATATTTTGTTGAAATAAGAAAACATTAAATGAAGTTGGTATCAGTAAAGGTAATGAAAGCTTTTTTTTGAGGTTGGAGGGGTGTGCCTAAAACAAATTTTCTGTATCAAAAATATTTCCCCAAAAGCTCTTAGTTCATTGAATTGTTTGAATCACCTTACAGAAACTTTACAATTTCCTTTTTCCTTTTTTTTGAATAATTAAAATGAACTGCTTTGCGATTTCTTATGTAGTTATAAAACTGCAAAATATATTAGGGTAATTTATATAAATACTTTATCTCTTTGAATTTTGGAGACTTTATATTCATGATGCAGTGTATTTTGTAGGAGAAACAAATTGCTCATTGAGTATTGCTTTACATACATGTAGGCCATTTTGCCCCACATTTGTCAGGATATTGACAATTTCAAAGCTAAAATAGAATAATTCAAATTTTTGGATAATTCAAATAATTCATTTGAGTCTTTGGGTTTATACATTTTTTTTGCTCATACTTCCAGTTGTAGCACATTATTTCCACAGTTGTCAACATAACCATTAAATCTGGTTAACAAGACACTCAAGAGAGCATTTAATTCAGATGATGTATTCAGATTTCCCACAAAAAGCTTTTTTGAGATTTAGTTGACACTTCAGTAGACTTGAGCACAAATTGGACAGCAAGCTTAATTATTAATTAGGCAGTATGATAGCCTTGGTATTGTTGAGAATGTAATGACTTAATTTGTATAATAATGGAATTTTGAAAAAGGACTTTAAGAGAATATGACATGAGTATTAGTATTAATTTTATTAGTATACCTGTTTATTAGAGAAACTACCATATAAAACCTCTGTAAATTATATCAAAGTGGTTGCTTTTCATTTAGGAATTTTTGTTAAATTTATGCTCTTTTCAACATTTCATAGTTAATTACCTTCAGGAATTAACTAAAAGTTTTCTGCTCAAGTTGAACAGAGCAGGGATACCATCTAGTGGTTTTATTTGAAAGTGAGCAATAGCTTCTAAAGTATTCAAGGAAATAGGCAATAAAGAATCTAATTCCTTGAAGTATGATGCTTCTCACTTTAAAAATATTGCAACTGCAATGTGAACAGTACTAGATTGAATGTGTTTATTCTATCTGTGAAATATAACTTAGAATTATGAAATTGCTAGGCACTATGGCAACGTGGAGTAATGAATGAATGATTCTTACTTTCCTACTGCTATCTATTATTACTTCCTATAAAATTCAACTCAAAACTCATTTCTGTCAGGAAGTTGATCTAGCTAGATTTTAAGTTTTGTGACAGATTTTCTTTCAACTTAGTGGTACATCATAGAAGCAAAATACAGTAAAACCTCGATTGATCAGTGCTTAGGAAATTAGATTCTAATTTCATCAACCATTTTACATTATTGTTAAAAAAAAAAGCTCTAGGCAAGGACTGGATCTAATTATTTTCTCTTTTGTTAAAATTCTTAAATATCAAGTAAAAGGAGAGTTTGTTACATATAATCTGGAAAAGGAGGAAGGGATTGTTGGATGAAAATGCACATCTTCATTAGGTACAGAATATCCCCAAGATCCACAGCCAACTGGAGTTCATCATTTGAGAGCACTTCGTGGCAGTTATAAAAGTTTTTATGGCTTTAAAGTTGTCCTTTTCCCCTCCTAATTAACTTTGTTTTATTGTAGAAATTATACTCCCGATTTTAACAAAACTACAAATTATTTCATACTAATCTTCCTGAGTTCATATGAAATCACACCCGTTAATATTTCTTATGATGTAGTATTCTATTGCATCATTTCCCAATTGTTAGGTATCATTTTTGTTTCTAATTCTTTTGCCACTATAAAAAGTGTCTAGGAGTATTTTTTACAGGTGGTTCTTTCCTGCTTCCATTTTTTGATCTATTTGGGGTAGAAGCCTAGAAAATGGTACCCTTCAATCAAAGATTAATGAAAAATAATGACTTTGGGCATAGTCCAATATTGCACTTCAGAATAGCTGGACCAATTCATAGCTCCACTAACCACATTAATTCCTTTTCTATGACCCTTCCAATATTGACCCAATTTTCCTTTTTTGGTCAATACTCTTTATTGACTCCAAGGCAGAAGAGTGGCAAGGGCTAGGCAATGGGGGTAAAGTGACTTGCCCAGGGTCACCCAGCTGGGAAGTGTCTGAGGCCAGATTTGAACCTAAGACCTCCCATCTCTAGGCCTGGCTTTCAACCCACTGAGCCACCCAGCTGCCCCCTCATATGATTCTTGATAGCAGGATCTCTTATTTTGAAAATTGTTCATGTTTTAATCATATGGGGGAATGACCTTTGTTTATGTAAAAAAAGGGTAGCCATCGGGTCGACGTCGACCCCTGGTGAACTAGGGCTTTGCTCACCCAGCATGTGAAGACTGCTTCGGCGGAACAGGTGGAAGAAACCAACAAGAAGGTTCAACGGCTGAGATGGCGACGCAGAAAAGCACTGTGGAGTGCTTAGGGCGTGTTGGAGCACAAAGGACAACACGGCCATCCAATGCAGCTGAGGAAGTCTTCAGGTGTAACGACTTTTCGTGCCACTGGACCCAGGCTTCCAACGCCGAGAGAGTGGGACTGTCTCTGTGCAATGACTTTTCCACTTAAATCTTCATGCACAGGTGTCTTTGTGCACAAAAACGCACAAAGACAATCGTCATCCTCAGTTCGAGAGACAACCAACTATGTAAAATACACATGGAGATGAGATCTTTATCAGAGAAACTTGCTTTGAAGCCCCTTCTTCCCCCTACATGGAGTTTTTTGAGAAAAAGAGTGAGAAGAGTGACATGGTCAGATTTACACTTGAGAAAAATAATTTTGGTAGCTGTATAAAGGATGAATTGGAAAGGGGATGATGGATTTGAGCCATGGAGACCAATTAGAAAGAAATCTTACAACAGTCCAGGGAATGGATGATTGGAGAAAGGTTTTAATGCAAGAGATGTTGTGAAAGGTAGAAATGACCTTGGATATATATGTGGGATATGAAGTTTTAGCCCTAGAACTGGAAGGATGGTGATGCTTTCAAGAGAAATACACCCCCCCCCCAAAGAAACCTAAACAAACTAGTAATACTCTGTATTTTGAATTTGAAAGCCAACATGTATGAAAATGTTGATCAAAGAAACAACATACACCTTTAAAAGCATGGTGGATGTATGCATTATGTGTATGATTTTGCCAAGGAGTAGGAAAGTTATGATAAAGTAGGATTGATAATTCAGCTATCTTCATACTTAAATACTGGTCAGAGTCATGGAAATCATTTTGTGAAGTGAAGTTGGATCTTCTTCCTGCATTCTAATTTTTATATAATAGTAAACATTTATCAAATGCCTACTAGTGAGCAGCTAGGTGGTACAGTGGCTAGAATACTGGACCTGGAGTCAGAAAGACTTGTCTTCTTAAGTTAAAACCTGTCCCTCACACTTTGTAACTGGGTGACCCTGGTCAGGTAACTTAATGTTTGATTGTAAAGGTATGGTGGGGGATGGAGGTAGAGAAGGACTTTGACCGACAAGATTTTTTTATGTTTAATCTTGGGTTTGGTATAGGAAGCTACTGAACAGGAAGTGACATGGATAGAGCTACCTTTGAGAAGATCATTTTAACAGCTGAGTGCAGGATTGACTGCAATGAGGATCACTTGTGGCAGAGAGATCAATCAGAAGATGCTATTGCAAAAGAGAATATCAAATTGTGGCCAACAACACTCCCTAGTGCACAGGAAACATTAAAATATAATTAGGAAGAATTTAATAAAAATACAGTTGAACATAACTAATGTTACTTTATGGTTCTCTAAGTCAGTATTCTGCCTGCAGAGATCCTCATGTTCTCTTCAGTGGCCACCTTTTTATTTGAGGTCAGCACTACATATAGTATTAAAGGCTACAGAGACATCAAGAAAGGATAAGGATTGAGAGCCATTTAACATTGTTCAATTAAGAGGTTTTGCAATTTTAGACCAGTTTTGGTTGAATGATGGAGACAGAAGCCAGACTAGATATAGAATTAAAAGAATGAGAAGAAAGGGAGACACATATTGTAGACAACTGTCTCCAGGAATTTAGGTACAAAAGAGAGGAGTTATATGGAATAACAGCAGAGATGGATGGATCAAGGGAAGATTTTTTTGAGAATGGAGGAGACATGGTAATGCTGATAGGCAGTAGGTAAGGTTAAGGATAGACTTAAAGATTTCAAGTGAGAGATTGCAGATGATAGACGACAATCTGCTAGAGAAGGTAGAATGAAATGGAATTACTTGTGCATGTTGCAGGGTTTTACCTTGTCAAGGAGAAAGGCCATCTCTATGTAAGCACACAGTGAAGGAAAAGGGAAGAAGAGGAAACTGTTGGTAAAATGGCCTCAATTTTTTTCAGCAATATGAGGCAAGTTTCTCAAGTAAGAGGATAAGCAGAAGCTATGGAAGGTTTCAGGAGGGATGAAAAGTTTTGGGAAAGGCTCTATTGTGAGTAGGATAGCCAGTTAATTATCCTAGTAGAAGGATTACTCTGTTAGAGTGAAGGCCCAAGTTGAAATATAACAATATATAACAATATATAATATATAACAAAATATATAGTCTAGGTGGTTTTATTTTCTTCAGCTTCCTTTAACTATATGTTCCTAGGAGCACATATAGTGGATTCTGGCAGTGATCCAAGGCTGAGACATGGCAGATAAACAAGTTATGTTTTATAATAAGGGGGTAAGGGAATAAATCCAAGAGGGGAGAGTATGGAGTTGAAGTGGTTCATTCTCCAAAGGGTAAGATGGGGAAAGGAGGGAGAGTATAGATCTTGCAAGAGTGATGGCCTGAGAGAAAATTAAAGGGTAGAGGAATTAGAGGTCACAATGTGAATGAAGAATAAGGACTGAGGCTCTAGAGGTGTTGGTATATCAATAGATCCCGATAAGGGGGGAATTTCAGAATTCATGGACAAGGAAGTGTTATATTCCTATTTGATTGAATTTAGAATGCTATCAGGCTTCATAAACACCAAATTTGACTCTTTTTCTCCTATTTTATCCCAAGCTACAAATGATTTGACCCTTCAGGGTTCCATTCCCATTGCTGAGAAGTTTTTGACCCTTTCTGTTTCTCAAGTTAACTTAAGGAACTTCCACACCCTGGACCCTCTACCCCGTCCACTTGTAGGGATTCTCAATTGTCTTTAGTTTACTACAAACCCAAACCTTCATAGTTCAAACAGCAATCCACCGAGGCTCAGCCTCCCTGCCAGCAAAGATAGATTACAGCATGTGCTACTAGGGCCAACCTAACTGTCCTTTTTAACTGGCCCTAGATGATAGTGGATTTTAGTTGGAACAATAACTTAACACTAAATCGCATCTTTATAGATTCAGTGCCAAAATAGCTTTATTATTACAATTTTGTAATAGGATTAGTATTGTAAAATTTAGTTGTTCTTTCTGCAGCATGCCTACACAACAAAGGTTTTTAGTCAGAACTAAACTAGCAATTTTGTCGTTGATGCCTGAGAAGACAACACAATGTTCTGCAGCTGTATTGCCTTTTCATTGCTGACAGCTAAATATATAATATATACACATATATATATAATGGTAAACTAAGTGGAAATAATTTGTAAAGCATAAGGAAATAGAAACTAAGACCTTTTTACATTTTCCAATTTAATCACATGTATCTATACTGGCACATTCATATAATAAGCTGAAAATTCCATGTGTTTATATGCCTATAAACATGTACACACAATACTGTCATAGTATTAATTATGTATTTCTTAAGCAACTGTGTTCCAGAAAATAAGTTGGATACTAGAAATATAAAAACAAAAGTTTTATGCACCAAGGAATGATGGAGATATGTGTTTATTCAGGTATACAAAATATATAGTGCTATGTACGCAACATGCGTAAAACAAATACAAAATAAACTGTATCCAAAAGTCCCCCCAAAATGAGAATGGGTCAAGAAAGACCTTAGGCAGGAGACACCAGATTTGTCTTTGGACAAACCTGAGATTCCAACCAGGATAGGCAAAGAGAAGAGGGGCAACATTTCATATTGGGAGAATTCTGGATCCTTGTATGTATCCAAAGGCAATGAAATGAATACTAGAATTTTGAAAGTGAGAATCAGTAAGTAGTCTGGTATAGCTGGAGAATATTTGTAAGAAAACTAGAAATTTATCATGGATCTATTTTTGTGAAAAGCTTTCAGTGAGAATCAGAGGACTTATATTTGATCCTGAAGATAACTGGCTGTCACTGAATTTTATTTAGTAGGGATGCTGGAGCTGATTATACAGATTGTTTGGAGGCTTCTGTATAGATATATCAGGTTTTTTTTTTTTAAGATATATCAGTTTAATTAAATCTGTATGAGGTGATAAAGATCACCAAGTGAGAGTTAGAGAGGAGGGAGGATGGTGATATAGCAAAGGAGACTGACAGGTAGGAGTAGATGCAAGAAAGCTGTCATGGAAATGCAAAGAATAGAGAGTAGTCAACACAGATATTGTAAAGAGATCAAGAAAGATAAATATCCTAAAATCCTTAGAGTATTTCAGAGTTTGATTATTAAAAGACCATTTGTCATCTAGACCACTCTTTTTTTTTTCCTTTCATATTTGAGGAAACAAGTCTTGAATAAGACAACTGATTAGAGTTACTAAGTGACAGACTTCAGTATTTGAATTTCTGTTGACTAACCTGAGAAGATTTGGTTATTGAGAAGACTTGGCAATTAATATTAGACTGACTATTTAGAGATTTAGAAACAGATCTTTTTCTGAAAAGTATATTGCTGTCGATATTTATTCTCTTTGACCATTGCTTTATGTCTAGTAGTTAATCTTAGCATTGGATTCATTACCCATTTCCTTATAAAAAGGAGTAATTAGAAAGAACATCAGAACGATATGGTTTGCTTATGTGTCTTTTTTTGGGGTACCTTTTTGAGGTAATTTTGTGATTGTAGTTTTTCAAGAATCATGGCAAAAAGCCCCACTGGGAGATAATTTGTAGCAGTGCACATTTTGGATCATTGAAGCTCTACAGTTTTTAAAATTCAACTTGAGCTGCTTTTTATGTCTAGAACCAACTCTCATTGTCCATCTGCTATACCTGTCTTAAGATAAATTATGTATATTCAATCAATAAATATTAAGTGCTTACTATGTGCCAGACACTGCGCTAAGTGCTGGGAATACAAAAAGAATCCAAAGACAATCTCATTCCAAGAGATCATGGAAGCAAATCCATACAAAACAAGCTATATACAGGATAAATAGGAGATAATTAGTAGACAGAAGGCACTGGAATGAAGAAGGATTGGGTAAGGTTTCCTGTAGAAGGTAGGATTTCAGTTTGAACTTAATGGAAGTCAGGGATATCAGTAGTTAAAGCAGCAAATGAAGAACACCAATGAAAATACTTGGAGCTGAGAGAGTGCCTTGTTTGTGGAATAGTCAAGAAGTTTAGTGTCACTAGATTGAATTTACACTAGGGTCTCTGTATCTGCAGAGGATAAGTTTCAAGAAAGGTTAAAAACCAATGATATAGTTGAATCCTTGCTGACCCCATATATAATGTGATTTTCTTACATAAATATGTATAACAAAGTTTAATTGATGAATTAAGCACAGTAAGACATTACCAACATCAAATACAGCAATAATAAAGTATATTGTACATTATCATACACTACTGTACTCTCAGGGTGGGTGGGTGGGTGTTCAAGTACTAGAATCCCTGGTATGATGGCTTGATAAGCCTTTTTCAGGGCTTTTCACCCATTTTTAGTGTCTTAACTGGTTTTCAACTGTCACCTCTGGCTGTAAGAACCTGTAGTGTGCATAGTGGCCACACTCGAGCAAAACCTTCTTGCAGATTGACTAAACCAAGTTGAGGGAAATTGTTGGGCCACAAACTGACATATGGAGACTTCCTCCTTCGGAATAGGTGGATGAGAACAGTGTTCCAGTGGTACTGAAGGTGGCTGAAGCAAGTAGACAGATCTTAGAGCTACATCAGACATCAAAGCAGCCTGTCATCTATCACCTGACCCATCACCATTTGCCTTGACTTTTGTCTTGGTGGTGAACTTGGATAACTGTGGAAGAGAGAGTGAAGCTGATGGGTTTTTGCAACTCTGATGCTTTGCTTAAATCTAGTTCACTTGCAGGTCATGACATCACCCTGTGGTGCCATTGGCCCTTTTAGAAAACAAAGGATGATAAACAAGTCTCTGTCTTCCTGAATAATGCATTGGATGCAGGAGTCCTATAGATAACTGGTCTTCTGGATTTTATAAAATAGACTAATGAATTTTTAAAAACCCACTTTGTTTTCTTAATATATTGTCAATAGTGGTCTTTCAAAATTGCCTTCTTGCCATATGCAGAGAGTACTGGGTAAGTGAAAGAAAAGAAATATTTTCCTGATGTTACAGGGCTAGCCTAATTCAAGTTTACAGAGAAGTTGATAGAGAACTGGCTTTGGATTAAGAAGGCCCACTTCTGTTCCTCACCAGATATGTGGCCCTAGATAAGCTATTTAATTTCTCAGTTCTTCAGTCAACTTCTCTTTAAATTTTTTGATTAATTATGAAGATACTGTGGAGAAAGTGTTTTATATTCATTGGCAGAGGAAATTCCTTACTTCCATAACAAAAACATAGGTTGTGTGATATTGTTCAGATTACACTAAACCCCTATGGTATTGGTTTCTACATTTTAAATTGATTTTAGAGTTAATATAACTTAGTAGCAAGAACAATTGTTAATGCTCTTTATTATAATGCATGGGAAGCATTGAGTATCAGATTAGGTTGTCACTTAGAAAAGCAAGAAAAGTTTGGATTT
This sequence comes from Monodelphis domestica, assembly GCF_027887165.1. NCBI lineage: Eukaryota > Metazoa > Chordata > Mammalia > Didelphimorphia > Didelphidae > Monodelphis > Monodelphis domestica. The sequence goes on along the minus strand of NC_077230.1, from coordinate 17,088,891 downwards.
ACTTAAAAATTTTTTTTAATTTTTAATTTTTTATGTTTATAAAAGGAGAAAAAGTGAAAGTAAGAAAATCAGAGAGTAGATATTTACTCTGGCCGGGTCAGAACCAGGCAGGGCTTAAAGAGGCCCCAACTAAAGGGATCCCCAGAGGTAAATTAAACAAGGATTCTAGCCACGAGACTCTATATATTTATATGGGATTGTCCTGGATCATTGTGTTTTAATTAGTGGCAAAGTCAGCTAAATTTGATCATCCCATAATGTTCTTCTGGTTCTGCTCATTTCACCCTGCATCAGTTCACAGAAGGCTTCCCAGTTTTTATAGAAATCAAGCAGTTCATCATTTCTCATAGCACAATAGTATTCCATCGTCATCATATTACAATTTGTTTAGCTATTCCCCAATCAAGATCATTTACCAATTTTTTGCTACCATAAAGAGCACGGCTCTGAATATTTTTGTACAAACGTTTAAAAAAAATCTCTTTAGGGGTACAAACCTAGTAGTGGTTTTGCAGTCTACTCCTATTTAAAAAATGAACAAAAACAATGCCTATGTAAAAAAAATATTTAGAAGCAAAACAGACCTTCAGAAAAGCTGAATCCAGAATTTTTTTTTCCCCATTTTGTACATTTGATTCCATCACCTCTCTTTCGATTTATTGTTGTTCATTGTTTTGGTCAGTTTTTATTTTAATTTTGTTTTAAAAATATTTTTCCATGTTTACATAATTCTTTTTTTTCCCCTCTCCCCTCCTGGATCAATAAGCCCTTCTACTGGGTTATACAAATGTTGTCACTTATACCTATTTCTATATTATTAATTTTTGCAATGGAGCAATCTTTTAAAACCAAAAACCCCTCATCGTATATCCATATAAACAAATGATGAGTCATTTGTTTTTCTTCTATGTTTCTACTCCCACAGTTCTTTCTCATAAGTCCCTTGGGATTGCCTTGTAGTAGCAAAGTCCATTACTTTGGATTATTCAACAACGTTTCACTTTCTGTGAATAATGTTCTCTTGGTTCTGCTTATTTCATTCTGCATAATTTCCGATAGGTTCTTCCAGTTCGTATAGAAATCCTCCAGTTCATCATTCCTTACAGCACAGTAGTATATCAGAATTTGTTCAGCCATTTCCCAATTGAGGGACACTACCTCATTTTTTTGGTCAGAATTCTTAAATCTTTTAAAGTTATTAATTTTTACAATCATGTTATTTTATTAATTATTGTCCTGATTCTGAATTAGTTCATATAAATCTGAAGAATTTTTTTCTGAAAACATTCTTTTCATCAATTCTCATGAAATAGTATTTTCTTTACATTTCTTTACCATAATTTGTTAAGCCATTCTCAATTTGGTGGTACCCCATAGCTTCTAATTCTTTAACACTTAAAAAAAGGACTATATATATTTTTGTGCATATGAATCTCTTTACCATTTTTTTAGGGGGTTAGATATTAATAATGAGGTATTAGATGGAATCTGCACAATTAATATTTTGAGGGAAGGAGTTACTGTTTTAAATTGTTTTTCAGAATAGTTAGATGAATTAATAGTGTCACCATCAGTGCATTAGTGATCCAGCATTCCAATATTAACTTTTTATTGTTTTTATTATTGTATAGATAGACCTGGATTTCTCTGGTTCGAACTCAGATCACGTAGGACTTTTGGTGGTCTGATCCAACATAGAGGTCGTAAACCCTAATTGTTGATATGGGGTAACTTGTTCCGTTGATCAAAATTTGGGTCAATTACTGGCTGATGGCACTTAGAATGGTTGATCTTGGTTATATCATTCAGAGGATTTTTTTGTGCTCTAAGGTCATTCCAACCAAAGATTTAACTTAATAATTTTTATAAATTTAATCCCCTTGGGAATGTTTAATGGTTTGTTGTTTGTTTATCTTAAGCTTCACAGGATCTTATATGATTCTACCTGCCTCTGCACAGGTAGGTCAATTTCATTGATTGAGAAAAAAACACAGTTAAACCTTCCTTATGCCATTCATACAAGTCTCTATTTAGGAGACAAGTGATTATGCTACCTTTGCAAGGTCAGGATACCTCACTGGGCAGGCAGTGTCTCTAGTACTTGGTATGCTAGAGGTGATGTTTTTGGTAAACAGGTGGGGTTTTAGGTTGCTGAGTTCCTTTTTAATCTGCCCTCGTAATAACACATTCCTGTGTTGGGTTAACAATGATTAAGGTAATGAGCTAGTTTGTATTTATACTTACTATTTTGTTAAGTGTTAGTGGGTTATCAGTTAACTAACTTAGGCTTATGGGAGGAGAATGAATTCTTATTACTGATTTTAGCATTATGTCTTCTATAGTGAAATAGAATCGTGCAATATAATATTAGGGGCTTTGAGAGTTTTATGGGATTAGATTAAAAATTTGTGTTTGAGCCTTTCTTAATTGATGGCTGCTTTTAGGCCTAAAATGGGATGAGGTTGACCTTCTAATTGAGTTTGTGTCTACTAGATCAAATGAGTTGTCCCTTATTTGATTAACTGTTAAGTTTAAGGTGTGCTTAAGTTGTTTAAATGCTTTGTATTAAACTTAAGGTTTAACTGAAATTTGTGTTTTGGATAACCAGCTATGTTTAAGTTCGATAGGTTTTTCACTTCTATAAAATTTTCTCACTATTTTGCTACATAGAGGAGTTGGTTCAAAATTAACTCACTTAATTTCGGGGGGTTGGGCATAAATTCTTTTTGTCCCTGTTGACTAGCTAAATCGTTATGCTAAAGGTACAAGGTTTATAAATGTCCTTGCTTTTTTATGCTATTAATTGGTCTTTCATTTTTCCCTTGCAGTACTGTTGTTATTGCTCCTGTTAATGTCTGTTCTATCACGTATACTAGGAAAATTAAAATAGTTTAAATTAGTAAATAGATAATTTATTTCATATTTGTTAGGGCTATGATTGGCTCAAAATGGTCAGAATTAACTGAAATCTTTTTTGTGTAAGCTAGATGCTTTAAAAGTTTAGCTACATTTTGATATTCCAAGTGCACTTTTCAGTACATTTACCATGTTATGACTTTTTCTTCTCTTTGTTTAGATATATTATTAGTAATATGAGTTGATTAAATTGAGGAAGGTGATGTGTGTGTGCACTATTGCCTATTTCAATTAAGCACTCTTAATTTACTACTAAATCCTCCCTCAAGCACTTTAATTTCATAATGTGATTTGTTATTCTCTATAATAGAGAATGTAGCCCATTTCTCTCCCTTTCATGTGCTACACCTTGACCTAACGTTTTTATGGAAAAATAGTTTTGCTTACTTTTTATCTTTTTTTAAGGTGGGCTGACGATGGTGGTGTATAGGCTATATTGGCAAGATAGGTTTGGGTATATCTGGGTTTATCGATTATAGAACAGGCTCCTCTAGGTGGGTTTAGAGCACTGCCAAGTCCTTTGAATTTTAAGCAATGGCTAGTAGTTAATTCTATGGTGAATAATTTTGTTATTTAATTATTTGAGTTTATGACTAAGCATAGTGGGTTATCTAACCCCAGTTTGTGTCTTAGTTGTCGTGTATCAGCATTATCAAAGTTATTTTAATTAATTATTTTAGTATTAACTAGAGCATATTACAGTAAGTATTAACTTTATTTTAATGTTTTGCTTAAACACGCTTTACGTCGGGGGTTTGTTAATTTGGGTTAATCGTATGACTGTGGTGGCTGGCATGAAATTTACCAACCCTAAATAATTATAATTTAGTCAAACTTTCATTTATGGCTTAATTTTAATCACTGCTGTTATTTTTTGACATTTTTTAAAAATAGTATTTAATTAGTTAATTTCGAATATTTTTCCATGGTTAAAAGAATCATGTTCTTCTCCCCCTCCCCACCCTCCCCCCCCCCCGCCCCCAATCCCCCTCACATAGCTAAGGCTCAATTCCTCTGGATTTTACATGTGTCCTTGATCAAGATGTATTTCCATATTGTTGATATTTGCACTAGGGTGATCATTTAGAGTCTATATCCCAAATCATATCCCCATCAACCAATGTGATCAATCAAGTTTTCTTTTGTGTTTCTGCTCCCACAGTTCTTCTTCTGAATATGGATAGCATTCTTTCTCCCAAGTCCCTCTGAATTGTTCATTGGGTCATTGCATTGCTACTAGTAGAGAAGTCCATTACATTCAATTGTACCACAGTGTATTCGTCTCTGTACAATGTTCTCCTGGTTCTACTCCTTTCACTCTGCATCAGTTCTTGGAGGTCATTCCAGTTTACATTGAATTCCTCCAGTTCATTATTCCTTTGAGCACAATAGTATTTCATCACCAACAGATACCACAATTTGTTCATCATTTCCTAATTGGAGGGCATCCCCTCCTACATTAACCTTTTTAAATAACCCTTACCTTCCATATTAAATTCAAATATTAAATGGGTGCAGTTGGATGGCTCAAATGGGAGGTTCAAATCTGGCCTCAGACATTTCCTAGCTGTGTGACCCTGGGCAAGTCCCTTAACCCCCATTGCCTAGCTCTTACTACTCTTCTGGATGGAAGGTAAGGGCTTAAAAAAAATTTCAAATATTAAGTAGTTTATTAATTAGTTCCTAAGCAGGTGATTAGACTTCTGATACCTAGTTCCAGAGTTTGTAACTAACCCTAGTACATATTTAGAGACTGGTGCTTTTCAGTTCACTAACTGAAATTTTTAGCTCTTAAAATAGATTAGTCAGTCAAATAAATGGAATGGATTGCTTTTTAAAAAATAAAATAAAATCTGGTGTCTTTACTGCCAACCAAGAGTTCTTAAAAAATGTGACTAGCCTGGGAAAATTTCCATAGGTATTCCCGCTTGGTGGATTTCTGTTATATCACTAACTTTTCAGGTAAATCTTAATATTTCTGGTGGATTTCTGTTATATCACTAAGTTTTTCAGGTAAATCTTAATATTTCTTTACATAAATTAAATTTGAGAATATGGCAAAATTGAAAAGAATAGCCAAGTTTCTCCTGAATGATATTGAGAACTTAAAAAAAAAGCTTGTCAAACTTACACAACACTGAAGCAGATTTAAAACAATTTGTGATATAAAAAACTATTTTTATTATTAAATTCATTTCAAATCAAGGCCATTCAGTTCACATTTCACATTTTCTTGCAAGTTTGTAATTCTGTACATACTAGTATATAGAGTCATATGAGCCTTTGCTTTATATATAGTGTAAGACTAAAAATGATTGAGTACTCCATTTAAATTTTATAGGATTTAATAAAAACAAAGTGAGAAAGGGGTTCTTTCAGCCGAGTGAGCAGAGCAAAGAGCAAGAGACCCAGATTTGCCATGCTCAATCTAAAGCAAAAGCCCAAGGCCCCACAGCATGGATTTCAGCAAAATTTATAAACAAACCCATGCCGGGGTTCAACCCAGGGATTGTAAAAATTAAAATTCTTTCTAATAACAAAATGTCATATTTTAGGAGGTTTATTAAATGATCATTTAAGGAATAAAGTGGATACAAAATAAAGACCATATACCCAGGGCTGATTAGCCATTTCAAAATCCCCACCTTACGACCATCACTGCTGACTTCAAGCCAAAGAAGAGCCATTGCACAATGCCAAAAAAGCACAATGCCCACTCCCTTTATCCTCTGCCTACAGGAAGTACATAATGACAGGAAGTCAGTGGGCTCTTGGAACATTTTGTTCTTTTTTAGGGTAACATTTTCAATTATACATTTCCCCCTGAGAGCCTTGGAAGACTAGTCTCTCCAATGGATCTTGTAAGCATACCAACTTTGAAATTACAGTAATTTGAGGATAAGAGGAAAAGAGAACAAAACCAATGATTGCTCGACGCATTGAGAAAAAGCCAGTTAGGGGGCAGTCCCCTTCAGCATAAGAGTATACATATAAAACAAATGCATTCAACCCCCACACAGTTCAAATCACCACATCCCAAAGTTCACTCTGGATCTTGTGGTGCAGCATGTTGTCTGTATAGGCATCTTCTTCATGGTGCCCTCTCCAAACAGTTCATTTTCTGGATTCTTAGAGGTAGCATGTTTCTTAACCTAAAATTACTCTCTAAAAGAATTTAAAACAATAATAATTTTTCATGCACCCCTTAAAGAGGATGGTTAATAAAAACACAGGGATCACTTAGGGATGCATGGCTGAGTTATAAGATATATAAGTCAATTGGCAAGAGAAATAAAAGTTATTTAAAAATCCAAATAATAAAGATAAAGGTAAAATAAATCTATAACAGGTCCTTGAATTAGGGCGCATTAAAAATGATTTAAGCAATTGTGCATTTACCTAATCAGTAGCCATGACTATAGAAAGTTTGCCACACCATGAAAGACAGAAAAGCGACTAAATTATAGGAGCCAAATTTGAGATACTTGGTAGAATGTGGGACAAGGAAGACCTGTCTTTAACACATGTTAAACAACCTTGAACCTCAAACAAGTTCTTGTTTTGGCCCAACATTTTCATCAATCCCTTCAGGATTGGTTGGTCTCTTTGACCTTGTGCTTCATTGGCACTGTGCAATGGCCCTTTTTGTATTCTCTTGTCCTGGAGTTAGAATCATTAAGCAAATTCCCATAATTAATTTTTTAAAAACAATCAGTTACACCATTTTTATAGTCTAAAGCTTTTTGGATATGCGTTGACATTAGGGGAAATGTATTTTAAACTTAATTACTGCAAAAATCAAAAAAGTTTAAAGAAAATCTCAATACTGGTGACATGTGCTTCAAATACAAAAAAATAAACAAAACTGAAAATAGTATATTGCACATGCAAGCAAAAACAATAAAAGTTTTAAATATCAAAAACATATAGGTTATAATAATTGACACACATTTTCATCTAAGGAGAGGTAGAATAGAAAGGTTTCTCACCAAAAAATGAGATCCATTTCCTTTTTAACTCAACCACTGTGTGAATACAAACAATTTTCAAAATAAAACAGTTAAAGAGTATATAATGCACATTCAAAGAAGTACCACAGTAGACCAGTTAATTACAGTACCAAACAAACCCACTATCATATTTCATATAAGTTGTTGTATGACCAAAAAAAAAAACCACCCCACTATGAACTGAAGGATAATTGTCACACTTTTTAGAGACATAGCAAATCTTTCAACCTTGGCAAATATAATTTTAAACAAAGTAAAACTTATTTGAGTCTAGAACATCACCAAGAAATCTAGATAGTTCTGGTGGAAATAAATTACCTTGAAGAGGTTTTTCAGGAGTTCTATTTCGGTGTCCTGGTTAATAGAAACACCTTGGTAGGAACATTTCTTTCTCTACCTTTAATATAGCATTTTTAGAAAACCATTAGTTAATTAAAATGATTTCTGAAGACTCCTTAGAATTACCATTTAAATTCTTAGCTCATTAAATTTTTCAAAGGTTGTTACGCAATTGTAACCAGTTTTGATGAAGTCCATCCATCCTCTATGTGACAATTCTACAAAGCCAAAATGGGGGGGGGGGGAAGCTGTTTTTATATGGGCTTATTCAATAATATTTCTTCAATATAGTTATAGGGGAAAGGTAACAATATAACAGTAGTTATAACCCAATAGTTTTAAACCGATTCAGCGTAACAGAATAGTATATGAATACTAATATATGAACAAATCCACAAAATTAAATCTTAAAACAATCAATAAAATACAATTAAGATACAGATTTCATTTTAAAAAATAATCTGAAAAGGCTTAAAATTTTAACCTCCAGTCTTGTTTAAAGTTCCTTATCTGGTATCTCCCATAGTAAGGGAGAACATGGATTTGAGGAATCTCAAACTGGGCAGGCACAAATGGCAAAGGGTTGCAGTTGGGAAATGAATTTCTGCCCTGAATTTCAGGCAAGATAAGTGAAAGATCAGTGCACTCATGAAAAAACATCCTGAATCTGGAAGTTGTTTGAAAAAGGTAATGCACTGCTCTTTCATGGAATACGCCATGCTTGTAATCAACTTCCTGTTGGGAACAGTCTCTTCTTTCTCCCCTCTACTCCCCCTGACATCCCCTGCCATGTGGAGGCTAATCGTTGCCTATGGAAAAAACACCCCAGTTTTTTTAAACATCTGCCCTGACTCCTAGCTTCTTGGTGGCAGCAATCAGCAACAGCAGTAGGGGTTGCAGTACAGTTGGAGATCAATTTTAGGAGTAGAGCTGGAGATGAGGAAGATTTCTGGGAGCCGGGGGCTGGGGCCTGGCCGGATGAGTAATTAGGGTCGGGGGCTGGAGGAAGCGGTATCAGCAATGCTAGAGTCAACAGAGAAGAACTGAGGAACATTGACTTGAGCAGGATGGGCTAGAGTCCTAAAACTGAAAACAGCTAGGCCTGTATGGAGGACGATTGGGCAAAAAGCAGGGAAAGAAAAAGCCAGCAACTCCCAAGAGAGGGTGCGGAGGGTGGGTGAGTAGTGCAGTGTACAAAAAGCCTTGGCAGGAGAAATGTGGCTTAAAAAAAATTGTCTAGGCTATGTTTAAAAGAAGAAAAATTGAATGTTTTTCTCATCCCTTTTGTTTGCCAGTGTAAGAATTAAAATTCTATCTAATAATAAAAATATTATATTTTTGAAAGTTTATTAAATGATCATTAGAAATCAAGGAATAAAGAGGATACAAAATAAAGACCATGTGCCCATGGCTGATTAGCCATTTCAAAATCCCAACCCTACCACCATTGCCACTGACTGCAAGCCAAAGAGGAGGAAGAACCTCAACTCCCCTTGCTTTATCCTCTGTCTACAAGATTTTTGCATTTTCTGTCCTGCTGCTCCTACATACCCTCTGAGCAGACATTCTTTGGGAATGGGAATTACCTTTTACCTCTTGTACTCCCTTTCCTGTTCTCTTCTCTCACATCTTTTTTTTTTTCTCCCCTGAAAATTCTAACCAAACCACCACCTTGGATTTGTTCATGGTTAGTCTATTTTTCCATTCCCTTCTCCGGTTTTGTCTCCTTTATTAGTTGTTTAACATAGGCCGTGGTACCTTAAACATTTTCATTCCTTAAATTCTTCTTTAAACAAATAAATCCTTACCTTCCATCTTAGAAAACCATATGTGTTTTGGTTCCACAGCAGAAGAGTGGTAAGGACGAGACATTCATGGATTAAGTGACTTGTCAAGGGTCACACAGCTAGGAAGGATACCTAAGGTCAAATTTGAACCCAGGATCTCCTGTCTTCTAGTCCTAGCTCTCAATTTATTGAGCCAGCCTTCATCAAGTCTTCAGAGGGCAGGGAAGCTCCAACGCCCTTCCCCCACAGGTTGCTAGACATTAATCCAATCAAAGCCTCCAGAGAGCATGGGAATGTTGAAAAGTTATTAGGAGTCTTTCCATAGCACTGTAGTGCTGTTCATGGTACTTGATATGTGAAGTTTTATGTTGTTTACAAGTCATCTACTTTTCTCCTCTCCACTTTTTTAATCAAGAAGTAGCTCCATCTTGTCTCCTGACACCCATTCCTTCTGCCATTTCATTCTGAGGTGTGGGATGTGGTTTGAGTGAGGGTACATACCTTTCTGAGTTAACAGTATTCATGTGCTTTGTATGTAGTTTCTCAAAATATTCGTTATTCACTGGGTATCACAACTTCACATAGCAAATATTTGCGAACCTTGAAAAGAAAAACTTTTTTCTTTTAAAGTTTTATTTCCTCCTCAATTACACATGTAAACAGTTTTCAACATTTTGCTTAAAAACAAAACAAAACAAAACAAAAAAAAAAACCCTTACCATCTTAGAATCAATACTGTGTATTGGTTTTAAGGCATAAGAGTGGTAAGGGCTAGACAATGGGGGTTAAGTAACTTCCGCAGGGTTAGGAAGTGTCTGAGGCCATATTTGAACCCAGGATCTCCCGTCTAGGCCTTGCTTTCCATCTACTGAGTTTCCCAGCTGCCCCTGGTTTTCAACAATGTAAAAAGGATTGTCTTGGCCCCCCCCCCCCCCCCGCCCCCCCAGTCTCATTTTACACATGCAATCACATAAAACAAATATTAACTTACATATATACACACACACACATATATATGTATATGTATATGTATATGTATGTATGTATGTATCAAATTTGCCATTCACTATGTACTATAATTGATTACTATTTTGACCTGTGTAATGGTCATCCGAAGGTGAAAAAATGGATGACAGTGGAAGAGAAATGTGGTTCTAAAATGTTAGTAGAGTTGTGTTTAGCTGTTTAAGCTTTTAAAGATGTTTCTTGTTCATTTTCTTTTTAATAGAATAATTTTTGTAAAAAGCTTTTTAGATTGCTATTCTAAGCAAATATTTAAAAAATTAAAATTAATTTTAAAATGTAGTTATTTTTAACATTTATCTACTAAAGAATTAAATATGATTATGGATTTTCAATTTGACTGATATTTTGCTACAATAAAATTTGCATCAAATGCTTCATTTTTTAGAAAATTAAAAAAATTGGATGTTTAACTTTCATTGTTGAGTTGCTATTATAAGAGGATATAAATCTTCAGTATTATTGGTGAATTAAATCTAGTGTAATCAGTGTTTCATTTCTTATTTTGGCAGCTTTAATTTTGGAAAGGACTAACCATTTTAGAATTCAGTTTGTTTCTGAGTCCTTTGACCTTTTTTTTAAATAATGCATTCCCTAACCAAAGCTAAAATAATGACTTGGAATGGCTTTTCCCATGTAGCTTCCACAATTGTTCCTCAGTCACCAAATACTTTTTTTCCTTGAGATATTTGCCTTACATATATAACTTGGTTTGCCAACTCCTGACTGTATAGAAAGAAACCAAACTTTTTGCTTTTCCAAATAATTTCCATGTTAATTTGATCAGAAGGAACAACTTTCTTCACCCAATTAGTATTTTGAATGAAATTGGTGTTGTCGGTATAGGATAATTTTTCAGTATACATATATACTTTTATTTCCTCCTTTTAAAGATATCTCATATCGTACAGACTAGAGGCCTTATCACGTTTATGCCAATACTTTGTAAACTCTTTATGAATTTTCATCCTGTGTGATGCCTTTTTCCCCTTAAGCCCTTATATTTTTAGAATTAATACTGTATGTTGGTCCTAAGGCAGAACAGCTTTAAAGGGTAGGTAGTGGGGGGGGGGGGTGTTAAGCGTTTTGCCCATTGTCACACAGCTAGGAATCCTCTATAGCCAGATCTGAACCCTTACGTGACTCAATCCACTGAGTCACCTAGGTTGTCCCTGTGGTGTATTTTTTTTTAAATTTAATTTATTTAGTCAATTTAGAACATTATTCCTTGGTTACAAGAATTATATTCTTTCCCTCCCTCCCCTCTCCCCACCCTTCCTGCAGGCGACATGCAATTTCATATTGGGTATTACATGTGTCCATGTTGTTGGTGTTTGTATTATGATGTTCATTTAGAGTCTACATCCCTAACCATATCTCCTTGACCTATGTATTGAAGCACTTGTTTTTTCTTCTGTGTTTCTACTCTCACAGTTTTCCCTCTGAATATGGATAGTGTCCTTTCTCATAAGCACCTCAGAATTGTCCTGGATCATTGCATTGCTGCTAGTATAAAAGTCCATATTTATGTATTGCCATTTCATGCTATACAGTTTGTCACTGTTCCCTCTTAGTGTACTTCTTTTAGCTGCCTGGGTGATAACAATTTTTTTAAGAGTTACCAATGACCTCTTTTCTTATAGGGATACATATCATTTTAACTTATTTGGTCTCTTTTTTTTTGTTTTGTTTTTCTTTTCCCCCTCTTTTTTAATTACCTTTTGATGATTCTCTTTACTTTTGTGCTTGGTTGGGCATCAAATTTTCTGTTCAGGTCTAGTCTTTTCTTTTCAAATGTTTGGAATTCTTCTATTTTGTTAAATGACCATACTTTCCCCTGTAAGAAAATAGTCAGTTTTGAAGAGTAGTTAATTCTTGGTTGTAGACATCATATTCCATACCTTTCCATCCTTCAGTGTAGATACAGCCAGATCCTGCATTATCCTCTCTGTGGTTCCATGATATCTGAATGATTTCTCAGCAGCTTGTAATATTTTTTCCTCAGTCTGATTGTTCTTGAATTTGGCTATAACATTCCTGGGTGTTGTCATTTGTGAATTAAGTACAGGAGGTAATCTGTAGATTCTTTTAATCTCCAGTTTTTCCTCTTTTTATAATATCAGGGCAGTAATTTCCTGTAGTATGATGTACAGTCTTTTTCTTTTGTCATGGTCTTCTGGTAAACCAATGATTCTTAAGTTATCTGTCCTGGAACGATTTTCTAAATCTTCTGTTTTGTGAATGAGATGCTTCATATTTTCCTGAATTTTTTCATTCTTTAGATTTTGTTTTATAGTGTCCTGCTGCCTTGTGAAGTCACTTGATTCTGCTTCTTAAAGACTGGATTTTCTCCCTGGCTTTTTGGTCATCCTTCTCTTTCTGGTCAGATTTTCTTTGGAGGTCATCTTTCATCCTCTTTACCTCATCTTTCATCTCCTTTGCCTCAGTTTCAAGGTTGATTTTGGCTTTCAGGACACTTATTTTCTCCTTTTAGTTCACATGCTTCTGTTTCCAGATGACTTATCTCAATTGTCTTTAGCCTCTCTTAATTGTATTTTGAGTTCTTTCAAAGCCTGTATCCAGTTCCTGGGTTTTCTGTTTTATTGCTTGTTGTTTCCTCCTCCTCCTCTGTTCTCTCTGGTCTTTGTTCATTGCCTGTATAGAAGCTGTCGGTTGTTTGGTCATATATACCCCTTCTTTACTCCCTGCAGTTGTCTGTGCTCTTGCTCCTCTTCCCCTTCCCCCCCCCTCTCTCTCTCTCCCTCTCCCTCTCCCTGTCTTTCCCCCTCCCCCTCTCCCTCTCAATCTTCACTCTTGAAGTTTTGTCAGCAAATCTCTCAAGACAGTCTGTGGGTGAGGAGTATTGGAGCTTTTGCTTCCATGCTCCCTGGAGGCTTTGATTAATGTCCAGCAGTCTGTGGGGGAGGGGTGTTGGAGCTTGAGCTTCCCTGCCCTTTTGATGGGATTAAGTCCAGTTGGTTTGGACTTGATATGCCCTGAGGCCAAACCCTCCTGGAAGGGGGTCTCAATATGAAGTGTCTCTGCTGCTGCATCTAGGCTTCCCCCTCTGGGCTCCTTTTTTAACTCCTTCCCCACCATCTGTGTTCCGCCCTTTCCCTTCACACCAGCACCTTTGCCCGCCCAGAGGTTCCAGCTACTGCTGGAGGCTTAGCGCTCTAGGTGGGGAAGAGGTCCTGGGACCTTCTTCCTTCTCCCTTCCCCTTAAACTAGAGTGTTCCCAAATTCCATCTTTGGGGAGGTGTACCTTGTCCAGCATCCTGCTGGGTTCCTTGGCTCTGTCTTGTTAGCTTTGATTTTTAGTCCCCCAGGAGCATTTAGTTTGTCATTTTTAAGGAAGGGTTTTTAGAGGTGTGAACTTTTGCCACCTTGACTCCACCATCCCTCCACTGTGATGCAACAGTTGATCCACTATTATTCATTCTCAGTATTTGACATCCTATAATATGGTACATCTACAAGCCAAAGGCTCAAGGAGTTTGAAATTAATATGGTGTATTAGAATAAGGTGGTAGGCCACCTTGTTATGTAGTAGAGGTAAAACATGAAGTTGAGCATAGCTTATGGAGAGCTTTTAAATCTAGATAGATGAATGAATTAAAATGAGGTTAGATTGGAACCAGAGATACTAACATTGAGGTTTTTCAGTAATTCAGTAAGTTGATATAGGTCTGAATCAAAGTACTGTTCTAAGAAGTGTCAAAACGCAAATTTGATAGACACTGAACAGGAAGAATAGACAGTATTTTTTGTTAGAGTATAGGGCATGTTGATTTAAACACTGAATTGAATAAAGGAGAAGGAATATTTTTGCAAAGCCCTGATACTTACAAATTCAGCTGTCTGTTGAGATATGTTCTGGCCTCATAAAGATATGCATATCTTTATGATACTAATGTCTTAGTATTTTTGTGAAAATAGTTTTGACCTCATAGAACTCATAAAACATCTTGAAAAAAGATGCCTAGAATTCCAGAAATCCTAAGACCACACTTAGAGAACCATGTCAGAAAATAGTTCTTTGTTATAGCTTTCCTTTCCTCTTCCTACAGTAATCTAAATATTTTTTTTTTTTTGCTATCTCTATGTGTTTCATCAAGTCAACAAGTATTTATTAAGTTCCACTTGGGATAACAGAGAAAGTAATAAATAGTCCCTGCCCCCAAGGACCTTCCATTATAATGGGAAATAAAACATGAAAAAATTATTCAGAAACAGAATATAGTCATGTATTGGAGCTACTCTGACAGGGGGAATCTGGAAGGTTTCTTTGTAGAAGGTGGTGTTAATTGAATCTTCAGGGATGAGGGAGTGGGAAGTCCCAGACACTAGGACAAACCAGCCAGTAAAAATTCAAGGAATTAGGCCATAAGAAGTGGTCTTTAAATTGAAATTAGAGAATTTTATATTTGAGTTGGTTTGACCAAGTTGTCATTTGGCTTTGAAAAAAAGAAAAGTTTAAAAACAGTCATTCTAATAGTAATTCTGAACTTGCGATTCAGTCTCTAACTTTAGGCTAGCCTCCTCTTTTTTCAAAAACCCGTACCTTCCCTCTTGGAATCAATACTGTGTATTGGTTCCAAGGCAGAAGACTGGTAAGGGCTAGTCAATGGGGGTTAAGTGACTTACCCAGGGTCACACAGCTGGGAAGTGTCAGAGGCCAGATTTGTCAACCAGGATCTCCCATCTCTAGGCCTGGCTCTCAATTCACTGATTCCATAGGAGTGATGGAAAATATTGGTAAGAAGATGTTACCTTTATGAAGATCCAGCACAGAACTTTGTGAAGGAATGCTCAGAAAGGTAAACGGAGTGAATAGTGTTATGAAAACCTAGGCACATCAACATTATGACAGGCTGAAGAAGTCAAAGATATGAGGATTGAGAAAAAAACTATTAGATTTAGCATTGACTAGATACATGACAACTTTGGCAAGCAGTTTCAATTGAATGAGGTCAGAAGCCACATTGTAGAGGGAAGAAGTTTCAGCAGAGTTTATCTGAGAAGCAAAGAAAGAGGCATAGGAAGGTAGCTCACAAGAATGGTCTGACCAAGTGACTTTTAAAAAAACAATAGGGTTGTATTCATAAAAAGGGCCACATAATATTGTAAATCAGGTAGAGCACTAATATGGAACAGGATTGCCTGCCAGAAAAAAATTTTTTTGGGGATTCTGAGAAAAGAGTTTATATAGATGGTTTTTCCCCCCACATAGAAAGGACTTAAATCTGTGAGAATGAAGAAATAATGCGCAGAAATGATGTTTGATAAAACATCTTAGTGGGTTGGGGAGAGTAACATTTGAAATCTTGAAGAGGGCTGGGATAACCACTATCTTGAGTGGGTAAGTGAATGTTTTAGAGAACTATTAAAAGATCGCCTTTTGTAGAAGAATTTGCCTAAATTTAGCAAGGATTCAGTTGAGATCATGTAACACATTTTTTAGTGGACTTGGTCATTATTTCTTAAATTGCCCTAGATCTATGAACTAGTCAGATCAAATAAGAGTATTGCTCTCATTTTAATATTTAACAGATTAAACAATTTCAAATGAGAAAGAACCTTAGAGATATTTTCTAGAAGAGTGGTTCTTGACATTGTGATCTGTAAACCTGAATTGTAAAATATTAAAAATTTTCTTAATAATATTGTTGATGTTCATTAATATTAATTATTTAAATATAATTATCAATGAAATTTTAATATAATTTTATATTTTATACATTTAAAAACATTATTTTGAGAAGTCATCCATAGGTTTTAGACTTCCAAGTTAGATCAATGATATGAAAGTTTAAGAATCCTTGTTTAGGTCGACCCATTGATTTTCCATGTAAGAAAATTGAGGCCCAAGGAAATTGAGTGATTTGTTGTTGCTCACAAGTGACATATACCCTCTTTCTAAACTCTCTGCCTTTACACAGTGTGTCCCTTATGACTAGAATATGCTTTTTTCTCATTTCAAAAATTTTAATCTAATTTTCTCATATCGAGGAGGAAAATGAGCAATAAGGTTATATGCTTTGTCAGAAGTTACTTATATTTGCCATTCTATTTCTTTTTCTTAATATTCTTTGTGGTTTTTGTTTTTGTTTTCCTTCTAGGCTGTTCGCTGCTACGAATCTCTAATCTTAAAAGCTGAAGGAAAAGTTGAATCTGATTTCTTTTGTCAGTTAGGTCACTTCAACCTCTTATTGGAAGATTATCCAAAAGGTAATGTTTTCTTTTCTACCTCTAGTAGTATTTAAGTATTTCTAACATTTAAAATGATTTTCTTAATGTATGTTTTGATGAGATAATGCATATAAAAGACTTTGTAAATTTTAAAAGGACTATGTTAATGTGATATTGCTTGTGGTGGATGATCCTTAATTTGGTAGAGATAATATAGTCGGATACAAAGTAAATGCTTGAATTTAGTAATTTCATATTTCATTATGTAAATTAGTTCATGAAAAAGTGACCTTATATGTGTTCATCTTGTTCATCACTGTATACCCAAAACATTTATTTCTTCTAGGAATTTATAAAGGATAGATGATAGGAGAGAGGTCATGATGTAGTGGAACAAGACTATCTCTAAAGCAGGAGTTTTTTACCTGAGGTCTGTGCACTTAAATTTTAATGTTGTTGTTGTTATGGTTTCCTTTGTAATCCATATATCCATTTTAAAACATTCTAAGAAGAGTTCACACAGACAGATCTGAAGGAAAAAACACCTGTTAGAAAAAACCCCCTCTGTTTCTTGAATTAAAAGAATAGTGCTCAAATTCCTTTTTTTTGATTCTTATTATCTGAGCCAAATCAAGTAGCACCCCTTATTAGTTCTCTTAATGAAATGACAGAATTGGATTAGATGCCTTAAGCTCTCTTCTAGCTCTAGAAATATGATGCTTGAATCCATATTTTGAATTACTCATTTATTTACTGTGGATCATAAGCAAGTAAAGAATTAAGTAGAATTCAGTAATTCATTTTCTTACCCTACTTGTCCTATTTAAACAATTTTGGTAAATATTGTTTAACTGAATAGTAGGAATTATAAAATTATTAAAAATTTCAATTAAAATGATTGCTTCTCTAATTCAGAGATAAAATTAAGCTATAGAGTACAGATTGGGAATTTTGATGTGATACTCTCCAGTATCATTCCAATTCAGTTAAACCTGTAGTGTTTCCTGTGTACACAAGTTAGTGTAGAAAAATGTCAAATTTAGTTTACCAGGTAATATAATTCCCATGTTTCCTTTATGAAGTACTTTTTAAATAGCTAAAAAAAAAATAGAAGTTTAGTAAGAATTTAGTAAAAATGCCATTTGTTTTTGTTCAGCAATTTCATTCGTGTCCAACTTTTCAGGGCTTCATTTGGAGTTTCCTTGGCAAAGACACTGATATATTTTGCCCTTTACCCCTCCAGTTTATTTTACAGATGAAGAAATTGAGGTAAACAGGGTTAAGTGATTTGCCAGGGTCACACAACTAGTAAGTGAGAGAAAAAATAATAGATTCAAAGTCAAAATATCTGGGTTTAAATCTCATCTTTCTTAATTAATCCTATGATTCTTGAGTTCTGAGCTTGTTGGATTAGATCAGGGATTCCCAAACTACCAGCCTGCGGGCCACATGTGACCCCCCTGAAGCCATGTATCTGGCCCCCACCGCACTTCCGGAAGTGGCACCTTTCATTGGTGGTCAGTGAGAAGAGCACTGTATGTGGCGGTACCGCAAAGTGTGGCATCTCTCACATACAGTTCTATTTTCGGTGACATAATCCTTTGCGTGGCCCCTTGTTCTGAGAGTAACTGAACGAGAATGAGGTGCTGCGCAAAGGACTATGTGGCTGCACAATGGAAGACGTCAGCATGGTGAGCGGCGATCTGGGAGAGGGGATTCTGCACTGTGTATACTGCTACCCGGTATAGTTGTGGCAGTGATGGGCCTGTGCAAGCTGTGACAGGCCCATCCCAGCCAGCGCTGCAGCCTCTGCTATACCAGACAGAGGTGTACAGTGTCACAGGCCCAGCACTGCCTCCAGTACTGTATACACGCATTGGAGTGTTGATCTGCTCTGTGACATCAGTGGTGGGCCTCTACTATGAGAAGTCCACCACTGCCACTGGGTAATTTTATAAGATACCCCCTGTTTTGGGGGGGCCAAAAGCAGGCCCATAGTTCCCATTGAAACACTGGTCAGTTTGTTGATTTAAATTTACTTGTTCTTTATTTTAAATATTGTATTTGTTCCCCATTTTGGTTTTTTACTTTAAAATAAGATATGGGCAGTGTGCATATGGATTTGTTCGGTTTTGTTAATAGTCCGGCCTTTCAATGGTCTGAGGGACAGTGAACTGGCCCCCTGTGGAAAAAATTTGGGCACCCCCGGATTAGATAATTCTACTTAGTAAGCCAATTTAGTAAACATTTATTCACAATCTTCGTTGTACCAGGAACTCTGCCTAGCATCTGAGGACACAATGACAAAAATAAAGATTTTGTTCTTATGGAGTTTGCTGAGGAGTTTTAAAAGTCAGATCTTTTATCATTTTAAAATCCATGATCTGTGAATGAAGCAGGATTATTCACATGCCTTGCAAAAAAAACAGGAAAAGTTAAACTGTCAAAGGATACTAAAACTTATTCCAGAATTTTCATCATCTCTAAAAGAGAAAATCATACTCATGCACACACATATGTTTGTTTGGGTGTACATATAAGTGTTTATGTATATATACATGCATATGTATATATGTATGTGTGTAGATTTTCAAACATTCTGTAGCATTTTAGATGTTAGGCTGTGGAGTATGTATCAGTTGAAGTCTTTATTAAATCTTCAAATAGAGATCAAAGTTAACCTATTGATAAGACATTTGGGAAGTTTCAGGAATAAAACCATTGCTAGGTAGTGAGCATCTAGTAGTTTCCTTACTAAAATTTAAATCCTAAAACCCATATCTGGAATCATTTTGTAGAAGCAAAGCAAAATAACAGTGGGTAATAAAAAATGTCTTAAAAGGTAGGGGAACAGAGCTGTTGGTTACTTAATTATGATTATTCTTGGTATGAACAAAAACCCTCAATTTGAATTGCAGTGGTTTCTTTAAGTGATAGTGTAGGGAGAATGGATTAAAATGATGAACAAAGTTATAAGTTGAGGTAACAATTAGAAGGGAAGAATTAATGACAAGTATCTGTTATGCTTTTTTTTTTTTACTGTTGACACCTAGGGGTCAAAAAGATTTGGACAGCAAGGTGCATCAATAAAATAAAAATGCCATTTAAATAAAGCATATAAAGTGAATTATGGATCAAATTAAAAGTGAAATTTCCTTTTTTATGTTGTGGAGAGAAAAAGAAGAGTCAGTATTAAACACAAATTTGTATTTAAATGGATGATTTAGAAATAACATTGTGGAAGTAACAAAAAGCTGACTTTTTCCTGATAGAAATCATATCTGAGTATGATACTGGGGACAATGGGGAGAATATACATATATACATACTACATAATCTTATATTTTTGAGTGTTAATGGACTGAATTTACCAGTAAAAAGAAATTGGCTCACAAAATTGATAATAAAGACATACACGTTCATATCTTGTCCGATTTATTTGAGCATAATGTAATGAATAGAGAGCTGTGAATATTTGTTTGACAATTCACTCTGTATTTAAATATCTTTTTATGTGACATTCAGAATAATTGATACTATAAATTGTTAAATAGTCATTATAAAGACTAAATGCATAAATGAGAGTTAAGTCCTTTGAAAAATCATAGTTTTAATGGAGTAGTATTTGGTAGAGTGACTGATAAATAAAAATAGACAAATAGAAATTGAAAATGGTTTGCTTAAGAATTGTTATTCTTAAAGATCAACTTACTGAAAATTATATTAGATATAATAAGATTACAGTAGGTAAAAATTTTGAGGATAAAGCATATTAAGGGCAAATTTATTTCCCTTAATATTTTTATACAATAAAGATTTATAGGCTGAGGTTACAATTAGTCACGAAGAATTAGAACTAAAAAACAACTGAACAACAAAAAAAATCTCACTAAAACTTCTAAGATCAAAAAAGAAGGGAACAAAATATGAGATGGGGGGGGGTCTCTAAGATCTTGTTTTTGGAAAAACTTAATAAATTGATATACCGCTGACTAAACCAAAAACAAGGGAACAGAAAACAAAATTAGCAAACCAAAAAAAAAACAAGAAGAGGTAAATCATAAGTATTAAGGAAAAAATTATTAGATAGTATATATAATTTTATTACAAATTATAAAATAAATGGATGGATAATTATGTTATAGCATGATCTGACCAAAAGGCTAGACTAAAGAAGATCTTATGCTACCTGTCAATAAATGGATCAGTAGCTTGCCAACAACAACAGAGTTGTATTTTTGGTAATGGGCCTCTGATGAAACTGAGAAGGGCTCAAGTTGAGTGCAGATATTGTGACTTGATTGAGGAAGGATAGTTTGATGCCTAAAGATATAGGGCCCAACTTTCTTTCTTTCTTTCTTATACAATCTTCAAGTTTAGCAAAACCTTGAAGCAGCAATAGATTTGTTATAAGCAGGAGATTTCTTTCTTTCTCCAATACTGTATATTCCAAGGCAGAAGACTCATACAACTAGGATATATTTGGGATCAGAGTTCTTCCCAGGACTTCCTATCTCTAGGCTTGACTCTCCATTCACTGAGTCACCTAATTGCCTCCACGATGGATTTTTAAGTTTAACCCATTAGAGAGGTTGTGAATTCTGAATTAAATTCAGAGACAAAGAATTATAAACAGTTATAGGACACAAGCAGAGTACAGGAAATTAATTAATTGTTAATAAGGAGCAAAAAGAAGATGACATAGGATCATTTTTAACCTCATTTACGAAATTTGGAAACACATAATATGCAGAAAGAAAACCTTCTCAATTAAAAAAAAAACAATCTACACAAAGCAGCAGTAACAGAAAAAGAAATCAAATGAACCATTTCCAAAATTCTACACAAACCTCCCAGTGAATACTTGCAGTACATAAACTGTAGAGCAAGCTTTATCAAATCTTTATAGAAGAAATAATTCTAATACAGTTGAATGTTTTTTTTAAAAAATGTGGTGTTATTAAAAACAGTTTGAGTAGACTGATTAATGATTTTTTTATCACAACATAATCAATATCGAAACAAATATCAGCTATAATATGGTAATAGGAATACAGCACCATTGAATGGTAATATTATAATAGCCTAATTTTTTCTTTCTAAACTCTATTCATCTGTTTTTCTCTATCAAAAAAATCTTCATCATCTAAACCCCCCTCCCCCCCATATTCAAAGCACTATAGATACTGAGGCAAAAAAATGAAAAATAGTATTTTCATTAAAGAACTAAATTCTGTTGTTGGTTTACAATATGTAAACAGATAAATTATATACAGAGAAGTTTGAGGAAATGGAAGATATCATTGATGAGTGGATGCTAAGTAGGTAGTAAGGTAGTATAGTATGGTTGACAAAAGATACCTCCCCTTTCATCTCTCATTTTTCTACCTCCCATTTATCTCCTTCCAACTGCTTTGTGATTCCTCCTGAAAAATGTGTCTTTCTGCCCTCATTTTAGAGAAGGCCTGGATCTTTGGGCTTGATTGAGAATTATTCAATGAAAGCTTTGGTCCTAGTATAGAACATGTTTTGAGGGTGGTGGTGAAGGGGAAAGTGGAAAAAGGATTGGTTCTAGAGTCAGAGGATCTGGGCTCATTTCCCATTTCTGATGCTTACTGCCCTCTGACTTCACTTGGCTGTGCCTCAATGACTCTGTGTTTGAAATCAATATGTTGAACTAGAAGACCTCCAAGGTGTCGTACAGAACAATACTTGGGTTTATGTTCTCATAGATCCCATGTTTTCAGCTTTTCCCCAACTGTGTAGTTCCCTTGGAACCCCCCCGCCCCCGCCCCCGGTACCATGCCCACCCACATCCATGAAAACTGGGGCTCCTCTCATGGACCATTTTCCCCCAGGTTTGCTGACCTGGTTGTATGGGAAGCAACAGAGAACCGCATGTTTGGGTCATAAAATTGTTTCTTGACTCCTCCGACTTTACAGTGAAACCGAGTACACAGGTCATGTTCTTTATTCTACTCATGTCATGTATTTTTTTCATTCCACTGCTGAACACTTTGGTATAGTTTCCTTTTGCTTCTTAAGATGAAATACAAATTAACTGGTTATTTAAATTCCTTTACTATTTATTTCATATTCTTTCATTTACTCTATGCTATCTTTCTCTTTCTCTATTTCTCTGCTCCATCCTCTGCTTTGGATGTCTTGGGTTGTTTCCGATACCCAGAGTCCTTTCCCTTCTCACCTCTACCTCTTAAGAATTCTTAGCTTCCTTTAAGTTTTAGACCATGTACCATCTCTTACAGGAAATCTTTCCTTTCTGTACATGATATTAATATTCTCTCCTTCAAATGATCTTGTTATTGTTCGTGTGTTGTGAATTACCTTTAGTAAAATGTAAACTATTTGAGGGCAGGGACTTTAAAAAAATGTTGCCTTTCTTTCTATATAACATACCTAATTATTTTTTGATTTAATTACTGAAATTACTCATGACCAAGTGAAATTTATACTAGGAATGTAAGAATGTTTTAATATTATTAACCAATCTGCATAGTTTAACAATAAGACAAATTTACCATATGATTTTAGTTCGAGGGAAAACTTTTTTTGATAGAAGTGGAAGGCCTGTAGCAGGCTGGTGAGAGAGGAGGGATGGTAGAGTAATGAAAAAATTAAGAAGTGCATGTGCTGAATATGTGTAGAGAAATAAGATCTAAGAAGACTAGAAAAATAAGGGATAGAAATGACAGGATTTTTACTAGATTGTGATTCTGGGAGAGTTGCTGAATAACACTATCTTGATTTCCTTATTTATTAAATTTGAGAAGGTGCTTAATGGCTTATATCCTTTTTAGCTCGATGTCTTTGATCCTAGGATTCTATGTACATATGTAAATGAGCACAATATGTTTATCCCAACTCACCATAATTAATTTTGGGGGGGGATGAGAGAGGAAGAAAATAACTACTGGGGAATCAGGAAAGTTCTCTTGTAAGATATAACTTTGGACCTGATTCAGGCATGGCTATTTGGTGATAAAATAGCTGGACCATGTATTGGGAGCAGGGGAGATATGCTAGAAGGTTGTTTCATATTAGTTTAGAAAAGAAGTCATTATGCCTAAACTCGGGCAGTATCCATATGTAATCAGAATCAAGATTTGATAACTGGTAGTGTTTTAGTGGTGATAGACTTAAGGATGGTTCTTACATTGTCTAATAAATACATGGTACCATCTTTGACAAATGAAGTTGAGATAAAAAGAAAATTATTTCTGTTACAGACATAATTTTGAGATTCATATATTTATCAAGAAGTTTGTAAGTAATATAGGACTGTAACTTGAGAAAGAGATGAGGGTAGTACACATTGATATGGAAGTGTCAAATATCATAAAGATGATTTCTTGAACTAAAGAGATCACTGAGAATGTTAGAGAAGAGTACTAGGTTACCTAGAGGTATTAAGGGACATTTGGATCTGAGTGATAAAGTTAAAAGAAACCTTGGGAATAGCTGAAATAATGATAATGAGTGAACACAGTTTTAAAAAAAAAACAACTTAGTGACTTTTTTGTCATCCTGCATAGAAGATAGGAGTGATAAGGAATGGAAAAAGGAGATTAGACTGAACAGAATCATTGGTGACCATGGAGAAAGCAATTTCAACCCAGTGATATGGTTAGAAGTTTGATATAATAACAGAATAAATTATAGCTAATAAAGCTACAAAATCCATTTTTTTACAGAGCTGTATAATTTGTATATTACAAATGGCAAGGGTGGAGATAGGAGCCAGAGGTAAAATAACCCAGTGGAAGACTATATAAAATATTTTATTGAATATTCTAGGCAAATGTGTCGGGAATTCCCAAGTTTTAGTAGTTGTGAATGGCTAACTAGCAAAGTTGAAGAAATTACTGTAGGGAAAATTATGCAAGAGAAAAGATGATAATAGGAATTTGGGGAACAAAAATCCCACCCTCTTCAAGAAGGGTTTCCCAATCTCCCTTTAATGTTAGCTCCTTTTCTCTGAATGAGTTGAGTGATAGACCTGTAGTCAGACCAGAGTTAACATCCAGCCTCAAGTCATTTAACAGTCATGATCATAGGCAGGAAAATAATTTATGTTAATTCCCTGATCTGTAAGTTAGAGTAGGGTCAAGAATGGGCAGGGGGGGAATCTAATGATAATAGGCACTTGAAACTAAAAGCAAACTCCTAATATATTTCCAAGGAAGGTAGTCATTTAGAAAATGAATTGGACTGCTTGATGGTTATATTACAACAATTAGACTTAGGACAAGTCTTTCTGACAAGTCTATATTATAAGCATTTTTTCTTTCTGGCAAGTCTATATTTTCCCCCTAAATTACTTGTAAAAACAAAACTTTTGTTTTGTAAAATTTTTGAGTTCCAAATCCACCACCCCTCCCCCCTTTGAGAAGGCAAGAAATATGATCTAGGTTATGATGTGGTCATGCAGAATATATTTTTTACACTAGTCATGTTACAAAAGAAAACATAGGACCCCCACCCCCCACATACAACCTCCCCCTCAAAAAAAAAAACCCGAATGTATAAGAAAATTGCTCTTATCTGTTTTTTCTCAGAAGATGGATGGCATTTTTCATCAGAAAGCCTACAGTATTGCCTTGGATGTTCATTGTATTGCTGAGAATAGCTAATCATTCATAGTTAGTCATCATTCATTACTGCTGTTACTGTGTTCAATATTCTCCTGTTTCTGCTCACTTCACTTTGCATCAGTTTATATAAGTCTTTTTAGGTTTTCCTGAACACCTCTTGCTCATCATTTCTTAAAACACAATAGTATTTTATCACAATCAGATATCATTAACTTGTCCATTCCTCATAGATAGGCATCATCCAATTCTTTGCTACCACAAAGGGGGGGGACTGTTATAAATATTTTTGTAAATAGAGCCTTTCTTGTTGGAATAGGGACCTACTAGTGGTATTGCTAGGTCAGAAGGTATGCAATTTTATAGTTCTTTGCCCATAGGTCTAGGTTATTCTCCAGAGTGGATCCATTCACAACTCCCATTTTAATGTGTATCTTTTTAATTTTTATTCTTTGCTCATCACAGAGGATACAGGTTTTAAAAATCTACTCTTAAAGTATTTATATTTTCACCATGGGGACCATATTTACACATATACATATATAAAATAACAACAACTATATAGAATAGATACAAAATTTAAGCCCAAAGGTAGTATAGAAGAATTTTTATTTGTGAGAGTGGTACTTGAGGAAATTTTCTCCTTTTGTTCTTCCTCCCTTCCTCTCCATTTTGTTTTTGGATGGAGGAATTTTTGTTTTTTGTTTTTTGGATGGTGGTAAGGATTATTTGGTATTCTAAATGGAAACATAGAACATAGACATGTTCTGGATAAAATTATGAACAAAGGATTGCTCTGGGTAATTGATGATGGGTGTTTCGTTTAAAAATTTAATGAGTAATTGGAAAGAAGTATGTACAGTGACATTCAGAAGTTTACAGATAACCCTAAATTTGTTTCTTTCCAAATCTTTATGGCAAGAAACCATATAGGTCTTGCAGCTTATGTGAGTGAGCAGAAAATTAAACTAGTGAACTTCTTTGTAGTTGAATAAAACATATTAGGAGTGGAATTTAAGCTTTATTTGTAGAATGATGTTAATTTTGTCTTAGAAAGGGCTATAGAAATTATTTAAAACTGTTGAGGAACATATTAACTCATTTTATTGCTTTAGTCTCAATTGAAAATAAGCATAATGCTTATTTTTACTAGGAATGGCATAAAAGAAATGAAGAAAAAACATTATTTTCCTCTTTAGGTACTTTTGTTGCTCTTTAACCTCAAATACCATGTTTAGTTCTTTTCTTGAGAAATTTTAGCAAATCTTCTAGAGGATCCAGAGAAATAAATAGGTAAAATTAATGAAGGTGGGGGAAATGTGAGATCAGATTAAATTTAGTGTGGAAAGATGAAGACAAGTGAACTCACAGTTGCTGAAAATGCTAGCTGTGGTGCATTGTTTGGCACACACAGGTGGAACTGATTTTGTATCAAGAAGGAATCACAGAGCAGTTATAACAGCAAAACTAGCAGCAATGGAAGGTCCTGAATTAATTTTAAATCTAGCAATCATTAATGAAACCGATTTATACCAGGCATACAATGAGAAAGTAATGAAGAAATGGAATCAAAATTTTAAAGCCAAGCACATAAATGAACTGTGGGTAGCATTACAGGGTAAACTAGTACTGCCAAGAACATTTTACAATTAAATTTGTGAAGCAATACAGAAGAATGGTCATTTTGGGACACAAAGCATAATTGATTCTGTAACAAAAGTCTGGATAGCCCCTGGAAATAACAAATAATTGCTTCAAAAGTTTGCCCAGCATGTCAAATTTGTCAAGCCTACAACCATGTTTTTAGAGGGTAGGCATTTGGCGGAAGACCTTTGGCTTATTACACTCCATTTGAACATTTTCAAATAGATTTCATATCAGTGCTAAAAGCTGGAAATCACAAATTTTGTTTAGTAATTGTAGATCAATTGATAAGATGGCCAGAAGCATTCCCATCAAATAAAAACACAGCGCAATTTGTGGTGAAAGTATTATTGAGAAAGATCACACCCAGATTTGGATTACCATTGAGAATTGATTCAGGTAGAGGGACACACTTCACAGATTCAGTGTCACAGCAGATTTATTTGTGCCTGGGGATTAACGCATAAATTTAATGTGCTTTATCACCCACAAAGTTCTGGTTAAGTAGAAAGGTTAAACAGGAAATTGCATATTTGGAAAATTATGCAGAGACACACTTAAAATGGCCTAATACCTTACCTTTAGCTTTGTTTTTATCTGAGAACTGGACCAAGAGGATATTTGCATATTTCACCCTATGAATGTTATTTGGACATCTACCCATGCAAGGCAAGACATTTAGCCCTGTCTATGTCAGTGGTAGCTAGAGATACAACAATTGCTGAATACGTTAGGAATTTGCAAATTAGAATCAAGGAACTTCATGATTTAGAAGCAATCATACAGGCTGATCTAATTCATTTTTCATTATTTAAATACAAATCCTGGAAATGCTGTTTATAGAACAGGAGGAACTCAACCATCCTGGGAAGGTCCATTCCAGGTACTCCTAACTACACAGATGGCTATAAAGATTGGAGTGAAGTCAGCATGGATATGTTGCTCCCATGTGAAGAGAATCATGAGTAAGAAGATAAAGACTACTGCTAGTATAACTGTATTCTTTTTAATGAGACAAGTTTTAAGGATAACAAGGACAAATGGACAATGGAATTACTAAGGACACTAAGGACAGTGTACTAAGACTAGAGATTATTTGAAAGGGCACTGTATTGCAACGAAGACTATGAACACTGGGTTATTTTAAAGACACTGAATTTAAATGTCAATAAAAGGTTTCATTTTTTGTACATACAGGTTTTTGTAGTACAAGAGAAGAGTTAAGTATATAGTTAGGATTTCTGGTCTGGCATAAAAGGAGACTGGGAAAAATGCTGGGCTCTGGTTTCTCTGGCTGTCTGGAAGAATGGGGTGGCCATTGTGAGCTCTTGATCTGAAAGACAGTTGGTGGAAGTTTGAAGGAAAAAGAGATTCAAGAAAGCTGAAGAAGAAAGTTACTATTTGTGTTCAAAAGATTAGTGACTGAGGTTTTTTTTTTTTCCTTCTCAGCACACTGAGGGAAGGAGGTCTAGCTTTGAGGTCTATTCACTAGAGGAACTCCAGAGGGGAGCAAGAGAGCTGGTCTGCGAAAAACTGTCACAGCAGTATTCTTTGAATTTGAGTGAGAGAGAGGTTCTGCATTTAGTTATCTTTTATCTTTACTTTAAGAGGTCATAGTTAAGATTTATTATCCTAGTATAAGGTAGTAAGATAGAATTTGATATTTAGACAGTAAAAGTAGTTTATGTTAGACCTGATTACAGGCAAGATGATTCTTCATGAGGAGTTGGGATTTTGGATTTATTTAGAAATCTTAGTGTAAAGATTATTCATATACTATTTCAAAATCCTGTTTCCTTTCCCTGCCTCTCCTCATAGAGAATAATAAATTAGTTGGATCAAACTGCTTCAAGACCTTCCATCTACCATCTGAAAGTGGTTAACCCTGACAGTTTAGTTTGTCAATGCAACTGGGCAATCAAAGCTATCACAGTCAGATCAATTATATTCATACCATTTCTTATTATACAGTTTTAATTTACCTATTGGAGTTGGCTGCATACAAGACATTTATTACAGTATGATAGACACTTTTGCTAATTAACTATGATTTTCTGCAAGATCATCTTTAGTAATTCTTATAATAGAGACTACATTTTATGTGGGAATTGAATATTGGGTTCAAGTTCTACTTTTGTCACTTTTTGGCTGTGTGTTCTTGGCAGTTAACCTTTTAGAGTTCTATTATTAAAATAGAAATAACTATTTATTTGCATAAATCTCTAATGCTATTATGATTATAAAGCTCTTTTCATAATTATTATTTAGACATGAGCTGTCACTACTAAATTTTTTTATTCTGAGTATATAAAAGCATGAATTTATGATTAGGACAAACAAATGTATAATTTATTGTCGTCCGTCTTCCACATTTTTGCCAGTGATTTTCTTTAAGGGTAAATCTCATCATGCTACCCTTGTACTCAGTAAATTTCAATGGATCTTTGATGCTTCTAGCATCAAATATGAATGCTTCTGCTTAGCTTTTGAAGTCTGTGTTTTGCAGATTCATTGTATATCTTCCAACTTAATGAATATCATTAATTTTGTTTATATCCTCAATCATTGGAATATTCTTGTTGATTAACAAATATTTATTGATTGATGAAGAATATCCCTTTATACTACATGGGTGTAAATTTCTTAAACAACTACTTGTTTTTTAGGGGCCTGAGCATTTTCATTTAAAAATGAGGGGGATTGGATTTACCACCTCTTTCCCCTATGACCCCCTAGAGATCCAAAGTTTAAAGGAAGAATTAGTTTATATGGAGGAGAGGAAGTGTAACAGTAATAAACTTGTGAAGTTGATCACCTAATATCTAAAATATACCCAAAAATGATTGAAAATTTTAAGGGAATTAAGGATTATTTTTTTGGCCAGGACACTGAGGTATGTCTACAGTACTTTGAATTCATATCAAGGAAGCCATTCTGCTCAAAACCATGTGTTATTAGTTGCTATATAACAAAAAGCTGTTGGAGGTTAGTCTCTAAAGACAAATATCAAGTCATAAGAATGTATGAGTATTTTTTCAGTTTTTTAATACTATATTCTTGACTAGATATGCAGCTCTTGCCATTTTATCTTTCTACCAGTACAAAACAAAATAGGATAGTATCACTAGTATTTTTCCCCACTCCCTCTCACCCCACCAAAAAAACATAGCCATATATTCTTTTAATTTTGAAATAAATGTAAAATTCATGATTGATTGTATTCAATGTGGAAAATAAAATAATTGTTTTATTAATTTCATTGTGTTTCTTTAGAGAACTACTTGGCCTGTAAAATTTCAAACTTGATTAAATATATTGTTATTCAGTATTAATTTTGTGCTGTCTCCAGATTGCAGTGCCTACATTTTCTATTCTCTGAAAAAGTTACTCTTAATCTCTCAAACATGAAATTCTGTTCCATCATACCTTGGTTTGTGAGATTTCCTGTATATTTGATTGTTTGTTATTGTTTTCAATGCCTTGTTTAGAATAATTGTTTGGATACTCCTGGATATGTGCTTAAAAAGTATGGAGGAAAGTCATTTACAGTAGAAAAATTATCATAATGTAAACCAACACCTCAATAATTGGCTTTTTAATTATGTCTGTGAACTTCAAGTAAAATAATAAAGAAAATTAGGAAAAGTCAGGTTTTTCTATTGATACTGTGGCCAGTTTTTAAAAATTACCATTTTTAGACCAACATTTGTATTTCATATAACACTATACTTTCTAACATGCCCTTAAGGGGACATTACTCGTATGGGTAGGATGCTCATTTTTATATTCTGTATAAATACCCCCTTTCTTGTGTTCTTCACTTTTTTTGGAACATATTATAATCATTATTATATAATTCTAAGGTACCTTTTCTGATGTATATGTGCTCTTCTCATTATATCTAGAAATGTGATGTCATATCTGCTACTGTTAGCATATAAACTTCTACCGGATCTTTTACATTAGATAATTCTCTTGATCAAGTACTATTATTTCCTCCTGTTTTAGTTTATGTAAAATTTTAAAAGAAAACTTATGACCTTCCCACTTCATTATCCTACTTTAATAATATTTTTTAACCATTTTCTGTTTCCATTTCTTTACCATCTTACTCTTTATCTTTCTTTCCCTTTATTGATTTCTCTATTTTTTCCTTTTATCAAGATTGCATTACCTCTCTTCTGTTTTGCAAAACAACTCCTTTCTGGAATTTAAGGGCAGAATATTTGGTGGTTTCTCCTAAAATAGATAACCATAGCCCAAACTTGAGGTGTAATAGTGCTGTGGAGTAGAAAATAAGGGAATGAGGAAAGGAATGAACCTTTATGAAGTACCTACTATGTGGTAGACAGTGCAAATTGCTTTATACATTTTATCTCAGTAAGTAATAGGTAATTAGGTATTCTTTATTTTTAAATAAACTGCATTGACTCATTTTAAAAGAAAGTCAGACACACTGGTCTAAATTTGTGAAAATGTCTTTAATTCATATTTCCACAAGGTTAGCTAGATTTTTTAGGTCTTGAATTTTACAGAATAATATAGAGGCCTAATTTTTCACTGTAAGATCAGAGGTGACTATGGTGACCGATTTAGCAGGGAAGAAAGTAGTGTACTAAAAATCTTTCAAACTCATATTTTAATTAGTCTACTTATTTAATTTTATCTCTGTCTCTCTGTCTAAACACTTATCTTCCACTTTAGAATCAATACTCTAAGGCAGAAGAGCAGTGGCGGTTGAGTGACTTGCACTGGGTCACAAAGCTAGGAAGTGCCAGAGGCCATATTTGAACTTAAGACCTCCTCCCTCTAGTCCTGGCTCTCAATCCACTGGGCCACCCAGCTGCCTCCTGTTTAACTTTAGGGAGTATGGTGATGAATGGGGAAGTGGTATAGGTTTTTGAACATCATATTAACAGGATGACTTTCCCATGTTGTTGTTTTCAAAACTATACCTTACTGTAACATTCATGAGGAGCAAGTGAAATTACGAATGATTTGTTATTACTCTTCACTTGGAAAAATAGTTCATTATGTATAAACACACACACATATATATGTATCTTTATAGTTTTGATATATTTTGGAGCATGGTATAGACATTAATTAGACATTTTAAGGAGATTTGAATTAGTCCGAAGGTGTGAGGGAATGAGACTGTGATATGCTTATTTCAGTGGGTCACTTTGAGAACATTGCTTTTATAAATCTAAAATTTCCATGCAAATATGACTTATTGTTCATGTCTCAAATTTAGTTACTTCAAACTGCTGCTCTCAGGTCTTAGTTTCTTTAACTCTTTACTTTTTTTTTTTAAACCCTTACCTTCTATCTTGGAGTCAATACTGTGTATTGGCTCCAAGGCAGAAGAGTGGTAAGGGCTAGGCAATGGGGGTCAAGTGACTTGCCCAGGGTCACACAGCTAGGAAGTGTCTGAGGCCAGATTTGAACCTAGGACCTCCCGTCTCTAGGCCTGGTTCTCAATCAACTGAGCTACCCAGCTGTCCCCAACTCTTTACTTTTAACCCTTTACTCAGAGGCTTCCTTAGTGGCTATTCTTACCTTTTCCCCAATCAACATGTATATTTTTTTGAGATTGTTGGGGATAGAGATAAAACCCAGTGTTTTTAGATTTTATGTGTTGCTATGTATGATTATGTAAATAGTACTTTTGTAATCTAGTTAAATTGTGAGATATTCCTGGAATGTGAGGAAGTGTATATGTAAGTAATATGGAAGCCTAGAAAATCTGTTAAGGTCTTTAGTAGTTCTAGAAAATTTAGTGCCAATTCACTTTAATCCAAAGGCCTCTTCAGAAATGGGTTGAGTACAAATGTCTAGACTTGGAGTTGTAAAATCTATTTAAGAAGTTGAGAAGATCTAGTTCTTGGTCTTAAGGGAAGATGTATAAATTTTGCACTTTGTCAGGGTTATTCTTGGAATACTCTTACCAGGCTGAGAAGATAACTGCATGATCCTTTGTGTTATATATAGTTCCCTCATATTTTTTGAAAAAAAAATCTTTGTCATAACATCAAACCTACATTTCCTAGAAAAACTTTTAAAATCATGTTAATTTGATTTTGGATTTTGAAAAAAAGTCTTTTAATGTCTTAATTTTTCTTAACCTTTTTTTTTTCCCCTTTCAGCATTATCTGCATACCAGAGGTACTACAGTTTACAATCTGACTACTGGAAGGTTGGTGCATCTTTGCATTTCTACTATATTGCCAGTTGCTTTTGGCATATAATCATTTCTGAGTTAAATCTGAAATAAAATGCTGCCATTTCTTATCAGTGATGAATTTGATCATTTCTATAATGAATTTCTAGAATAAAGGATCTGATGGTAGGGAAAGATGAAGGATCTTTCCATTTGATTTGTTAGTCTTAGTTAGTATTATGCAAATTGTATTGGTTCAAAGATGTGGTTGTTCCTATACCTTTTTGTTTTTGCCTTGAATTAAGGAATGTGGGTGGTGTAAAGAGTTGGAGTGTATATAAGTGTGCAAGTAAGTGGCCATAATATTTGTACCTTGGTGGAGGGGAGGAGTTGGTTGGAAAGTTGACATCCAGATATGTTGAAATTCTTCTCTATTCCCATTTCAGTGCTATATGATGTGCCTTATTTTCAAAAGAAGTCTGACTATCCTCTTTTTTTTATGCTCGTTGTAGGTAGCACAGATTCAAATTTAAGCACATTCACATTCTTGTACATCAACATTCCACAAACAGCTTTACACTAATATTTATTTTCCTTTATAAATGAGGCAATGAAGCATGATGATGTTATTTCCAATTACTATTTTAATGTTATATTCCTGTATCACCAATTAGCACATTATACTTTCTGTATTTTCTATTGGTAGTCTAGTTTAAAAGATGAAAGCATCTGTTGATAGTTTAACTATGAATAACAAAAGCAAGAAAGAGATATTGTGGTGGTATGACTAGTCAGCCTTGATTGGGGCCAGGAAGACCTTGGTTCAAGTTGTGCTCCTGACAGCCTTCAGCTGAATAACTTTAGACAAGTTGTTTAATTTCTCCTTGCCCCAAACATCTTTCTTTGTTAAAGGATGACCTTTTGGAAGTGGGAAGGATTGTTAAAGAACAAAAGAGTGTTGAAAAAAAATTTTTTTTTGTTAAAATTTTTCTTAGAAAAAGCAGCACATTTTCAGGTGATAGAAACTTGGGTATTTAGGATAGCTTTGTCCTAATGATCTGAGCCCAAGGCATGCAAAAAAGAAGCTCTTTTGCTCATAACATGTGGCCCAAATGAAAAGAAAGCACTTAAACACTAAGTACAATTTAAGGTCACTTAAGAATAAAATGGTGACCATAATATTGTCTAATTACTTTTTAAGAACTGGTACACTGAAGTGTTTTTGTCTTTATATAGGTAATATTCTAAATTTGAGAATTTTTCTAGATATGTTTATCTATTTGACATTTGGAGCACTGTTTTGTTTCTGGCTTATGAAGTACTCTTAGAGCTGATGCCATTAAATAGAAAGAGAAGCACATACAGTAAAGGGCATATAACTATTTCTATAGGTAATCCAAGTAATTTGAAGTTTCTAGTACTTTTCTAATTAGAGAAAAGTCATCTTTTGTAAGCATTATTTGAATGCTAATAATTAATAGTAAACTACTTATTTGTTTCTTATCTAATTTTATTTATAGTTGATATTCATGTCTTCTTTTTGTGCCTCTTTCATTTGCCTTATCTGGTAGAATCCAGATCTGTTGGTTGTTAAATGGATGAATCCTGTTTCATTTGTGGATGAGTCTTACAGATTTATACTCTTTACAGAGTTACAGAGGAGACTATCTGGGTAAATTTAGGACTACTGGAAATGTGAAAAAATCAATGCAGATTTCTTTGAGTGTTCATGCTGAAATGCAAGAATGTGTATCATATGAAACATAGCTTCCAAAATCATTTCATGATTAAGAGATACTCATCTTCATTAATACTCTAAAAACGACATGAATTTTTTAGCATTGGAATTTCTTCACGACCTAGCCAGAAACTTTTTCTGATAATCCTCAATTAATAGTCTCCACTTCCAAAAGTGTTTCATATTCAACTCTACTTTGTAATATTTATGTTTATTTACTTTGAGTTTGTGTGTGTGTGTGTGTGTGTGTGTGTGTGTGTGTGTACTTGTGTCCCCCTGAGATTATTGTAAGCAGGAATTGTTCCATTGCTAAGTAAAGTGCTTGATCATCACCTTTTCAATTTTTATCACACTATTCCCTTTGCCACCCTTTAGGTCAGCAATACTCATCTACTTGCTTTTTTTCTCACCTAGAGTCTTATCTTTTTACCTGTGCCTTTCCATTAGTTTATCCCCTATGCTTTCCAGTTAAGATTCACTTCATCTTCAGGAAGCTTTCCAAGTTCCCTTGTTGGCACATTCTCCTTTAATTCTACTTAGCTTGCATTATTGCCTTTGTAATTTTTAAGACTGGTAACTAATTTTGCTTTTTTTCTTTGTGTCCCACATATATAGTATCTATCCCATAGGAAATACATGCTTGTTGATTGAAATAGCCACAGTTGTAAAGTAGGCAAAAATTTTCTCCTTTTTATGACCATATTATTTCTTGGCTTCTAATGGAAGGAAAATTTCCTTACATTCCTTTTTCTCCTTATTTCTTCATTAAATACCACTAATCTTGTCTAAGCCCAGATTTTTCAGCTAAAGAGTTTCTAATATTGTTTAACAGGGAAGACCTAGATCCTTTTTATTCAGTGTAGTATACTTGGAATACTAATCAAACTCCAATTAGCTCCTTGTATGTAGCCTTAGTTCACTTTTAAGTTGTCATAGTTTTAGGAACTAAAACTATCCTAAACATAGTTTAGGAACATAAATTCCTCATACCTGGAGTTTTTAAATGAATCCTAAATTTTTATTCCTCAAATAATTATATATGTGGTAACAAGTCTGATGGTATATACTGTTTCCTTGATTTTAATATGAATAATTTGGCCTAGATAATTTATAGTCTTAAGTTCCAAAGTTATTTGTTTCCAAATTTTCTTTGCAAGGTCTGTCCTGATAGGGTTATTTCAAGGGAGTTTACTACTGTGTGGTACGATGGAAAGAAATATGGATTTCAAGTCAGAGCATATGGTTGCAAATCCTATCTATTTCTTAATAACTATGTAACTCAGGTAAATCTAAATCATTTAAGTTCTCTCTCTTTGTTTACCTCCCAGTAATGGAGAATGAACAAAATGGCCTCCAACCCTTTTAATGGGCATGGCATAAGGTTGTGTAGCACAGTTAAGATGTTGTGCTATACATTTTCCTATTGTAAATAGGCAGATGCACTCTACCTTTAAATGAAAATTATTTTCATAAAAAGATACTTTGATATCAACAATGTTACTAATGGAAGGTAAAACTATAAAAAATCTTTGTAGAAACATGAGGCTTTAATGAAGTATAACCTCGAAGCTTCATTAGGCCTACCTATGTGATTTTGGGTAAGTGACTTAACATCTTTAATCATCAGAAACGATTTCAGACTTTTTAACATCTTTAAAATGAGGGAATTAAATTGGGTGATATTTGAGATTTTTTTTTGCACAGTGGGTACTTAATAATGTTTAATGATAATGATTCAAGTTATGATTATTATCTAGGCACTCTGTTTAGAGCTGGGAGATACAAAGAAAGGCAAAAAAACAACCCTTTTATAATAGGTGCACCTCATAGAAAAGATGTCATGTGGAATCCAACAAATATGCCCCAGGAAAACCCAGATAAATAGTTGGAAATTCAAAAAAATTACACATCTTTAATCTACCTGTTATAAAACATTTGTTTAAAGGCTTCATCCTAGTAGAATGCTTTTGCCAAAACTGGCTTCCCTGTGTAGAATGTAAAATTTACTATACTTAAATGTAAAACTTACATTTAAATGTATGCACATCATTTTCACTATTTCTCCATTAGACTATGCCAGTGACTTATAATTGGTCTTTCCTCCAATCCATTCCATCACCTGCCAGTAATGTTAAATGTAGGTTTGAGTATGTGATTCCTGTACGTAAAAAGATTCAGTGGCTATCTATCTTTTTTTAGAATCAAATAGAAATTCTTCTTAGTTTTAAAACTCCCTTACAACCTGACCCAAATGGACCTTGAAAGTCTTAACTTTTCCTCATCCTTGCAGTGTCTCCTGTCTTGTCAATACATTATGTTTTTTTCTGGAATGAACTTCTCATCCCCATCTCCTCCCCTGCCAACCCCCTCATCCTTCCTTTCTCTGTATTCTTTAAATCTTCTGTATGAAGCCTTTGAAAATTCTTTCTAACTCCTAAAATTCATTTCTATTCCTTAGTGCTATGACTGGATCAAAGGGCAGACAGTCTTTTAGCACCCTTTGGGTATAGTTCCAAATTGCCCTCCAGAATGGTTGGATCAATTCACAAGTCCACCAGCAACAAATCAATGTCCCTACTTTGCCATATCCCCTCGAGCATTCATTCCTTTCCTTTGCTGTCATGTTAGCCAATCTGCTAGGTGAGAGGTGATATCTCAGAGTTGTTTTGATTTGCATCTCTCAGTTTATAAGAGATTTAGAACATTTTTTCATGTGGTTATTAATTGTTTTGATTTCTTTATCTGAAAACTGCCTATTCATGTCCCTTGGCAATTTATCAATTGGGGAATGGCTTGATTTTTTGTACAATTGATGTAGGTCTTTGTAAATTTGAATAATTAAACCTTTGTCAGAGGTTTTTATGAAGATTGTTTCCCAATTTGTTGCTTCCCTTCTGATTTTAGTTACATTGGTTTTGCTTGTACAAAAACTTTTTTAATTTGATGCACTCAAAATTATTTATTTTACATTTTGTGACTCTTTCTAAGTCTTGCTTGGTTTTAAAGCCTCTCCCTTCCCAAAGGTCTGACATGTATACTATTCTGTGTTCGCCTAATTTACTTATAGTTTCCATCTTTATGTTCAAGTCATTCACCCATTCTGAATTTATCTTGGTGTAGGGTGTAAGGTGTTGATCCAAATCTAATCCTCCTTTCTGTCTCTTAGCCAGTAGTCGTGTTCATATAGTTCCTGTGTTTGTCTTGGCAGATTCTATTGTTTAGGGTGATTTTAAATGGTATTTCTCTTTCTAATTCTTGCTGCTGAAATGGGTTGGAGATATATAGAAATGCTGATGAGTTTATTTTGTATCCTGCAACTTTGCTAAAGTTGTTGATTATTTCCAGTAACTTTTTGGTTGATTCTCTAGGATTCCTTAAGTAAACCATCATATCATCTGCAAAGAGTGATAGCTTGGTCTCCTCATTGCCTATTTTAATACCTTCAATTTCTTTTTCTTTAATTGCTACTGCTAGTGTTTCTAGTACAATGTTAAATAATAGAGGTGATATTAATAATAGATAATAATAGAGGGCATCCTTGTTTTACTCCTGATCTTATTGGGAAGGCTTCTAGTTTATCTCTATTGCAGATGATGTTTGCTGATGGTTTTAGATAGATACTGTTCATTATTTCTATTCCTATACTTTCTGGTGTTTTCAATAGGAATGGTTGTTGTATTTTATCAAAGACTTTTTCTGCATTTGTTGAGATAATCATATGATGTTTTTCAGTTTGCTTGTTAATATGGTCAATTATGTGGATAGTTTTCCTAATATTGAACCATCCTTGCATTCCTGGTATGAATCCTGCTTGGTCATAGTGGATAACCCTTGTGATGACTTGCTGGAGTCTTTTTGCTTAGTATCCTATTTAAGATTTTTGCATCTATATTCATTAGGGAGATTGTTGTATAGTTTTCTTTCTCTGTTTTAGACCTGCCTGGCTTTAGGATCAGTACCATGTTTGTGTGGTGAAATGAAATTAGTAGAACTCCTTCTTGGCTTAATGTCAAATAGTTTGTATAATATTGGGATTAGCTGTTCTATGAATTTTTGATAGAATTCATTGTGAATCCATTTGGACCTGGGAATTTTTTCTTAGGGATTTCTTTGATGGCTTGTTCAATTTCTTTTTCTGATATAGCGTTGTTTAGGTAATTTATTTCTTTTTTAGTCTAGGCAATTTATATTTTTGTAACTATTTATCCATATCACCTAGATTGCCATATTTGTTGCCATATAATTGGGCATAGTAGTTTTTAATGAATGCCTTAATTTACTCTTCATTAGAGGTGAGGTCTCCTTTTTCATCTTGGATATTGTCAATTTGGTTTTTTCTTTCCTTTTTTTTAAATTAGACTGACTAGTACTTTGTCTATTTTATTTGTTTTTTCAAAGTACCAGCTTCTAGTCTTATTTATTAAATCAATCGTTCTTTGACTTTCAGTTTTATTAATTTCTCCTTTGAATTTTAGGATCTCTAATTTAGTTTTCATCTGAGGATTTTTAATTTGTTTGTTTTCTAATTTTTAAATTTGCATGCCCAATTCATTGACCTCTGCCCTTCTTAATTTGTTAATATATGAACTCAAGGATATAAATTTCCCCAAGTACTGTTTTGGCTGCATCCCATAGGTTTTGAAAGGATGTCTCATCATTGTCACTTTCTTCAATGATGTTATTAATTGTTTCTACAATTTGTTCTTTAACTAACTGGTTTTGGAGTTTTGTATTGTTTAATTTCCAATTAATTTTTATTTATCTCTCCATGTTCCATTACTAATTATTTTTATTGCATTGTGATCTGAGAAAGTTGGATTTATTATTTCTGCTCTTTTGCACTTATTTGCAATGGTTTTATGCTCTAATAGATGGTCAATTTTTGTGAATGTACTATGTGCTGCTGAAAAGAAGGTATATTCCTTTTTGTCCCATGTCTACTAACTAATTTTTCCAAGATTTCATTCACTTCTCTTACTTTTTTCTTTTTTTTCTTTTTAAATTTTATAGTATTTTATTTGATCATTTCCATGCATTATTCATTAAAGACAAATATCATTCCCCCCCCCCCCCCCCCCCCCCCATAGCTGATGCGGATTCCACTGGGTATCACATGTGTTCTTGATTCGAACCCATTGTCATGTTGTTAGTATTTGCATTAGAGTGTTCGTTTAGAGTCTCTCCTCTGTCATGTCCCCTCAACTGCTGTAGTCAGGCAGTTGCTTTTCCTCGGTGTTTCTACTCCCACAGTTTATCCTCTGCTTGTGGATAGTATTTTTTAGATCCCTGCAGATTGTTCAGGGACATTGCATTGATACTAATGGAGAAGTCCATCACCTTCGATTGTACCACAATGTATCAGTCTCTGTGTATAATGTTTTCCTGATTCTGCTCCTCTCACTCTGCATCACTTCCTGGAGGTCGTTCCAGTCTCCATGGAATTCCTCCACTTTATTATTCCTTTTTGCACAATAATATTCCATCACCAACATATACCACAATTTGTTCAGCCATTCCCCAATTGATGGGCATCCCCTCGTTTTCCAATTTTTGGCCACCACAAAGAGCGCAGCTATGAATATTTTTGTACAGGTCTTTTTGTCCATTATCTCTTTGGGGTACAGACCCAGCAGTGCTATGACTGG
This sequence comes from Monodelphis domestica, assembly GCF_027887165.1. NCBI lineage: Eukaryota > Metazoa > Chordata > Mammalia > Didelphimorphia > Didelphidae > Monodelphis > Monodelphis domestica. Next base: position 17,048,825 of record NC_077230.1, on the reverse strand, counting down.
ATCAAAGGGTAGACATTCTTTTGTCGCCCTTTGTGCATAGTACCAAATTGCCCTCCAGAATGGTTGGATCAGTTCATAACTCTACCATCAATGAATTAATGTCCCAACTTTGCCACATTCCCTCCAGCATTCATTACTTTCCATAGCTGTCATGTTAGCCAATCTGCTAGGTGTGAGGTGATACCTCAGAGTTGTTTTGATTTGCATCTCTCTGATTATAAGAGATTTAGAACACTTCTTCATGTGCTTATTAATAGTTTTGATTTCTTTATCTGAAAACTGCCTATCCATGTCCCTTGCCCATTTATCAATTGGGGAATGGCTTGATTTTTTGTACAATTGATTTAGCTCTTTATAAATCTGAGTAATTAAACCTTTGTCAGAGGTTTTTATGAAGATTTTTTCCCAATTTGTTGTTTCCCTTCTGATTTTAGTTACATTCGTTTTGTTTGTACAAAATCTTTTTAATTTGATGTAGTCGAAATTATTTATTTTACATTTTGTGATTCTTTCTATGTCTTGCTTGGGTTTAAAGTCTTTCCCCTCCCATAGGTCTCTTAATTCTTTCTTATTTATTTTTTCGTTTGATTTATCTAGTTCGTATAGAGGAAGGTTCAGGTTTTCCAGTTGTATAGTTTTTCTATCTATTTCATCCTTTAGCTCCTCTAGTTTCTCCTTTAGAAATTTGGATGCTATGCCATTTGGTGCATACATGTTGAGTACAGGTGTTTCTTCATTGTCTATACTGCCTGTCATGTGACAAGGAAATCACTTTAAAAGACTGATATATATTAATTTAAGGTCGCCAAGGAATTCAGCTATGTAATTCCTAAATGAAAACTCAAGTCAGCCGTCAGCCTTTTATAGAGTTTAATTACAAACAGGAGGAAGAAAGGAATGAGAGAGAGAGAGAGAGAGAGAGAGAGAGAGAGAGAGAGAGAGAGAGAGAGAGAGGGAGGGAGGGAGGGAGGGAGGGAGGGAGGGAGGGAGAGGGACAGGGAGAGGGAGAGGGAGAGAGAGGGGAGAGAAGGGAATAGGGCTTAAATACCCCCTCTGTTTAGGCTAGGCCAAAAGGCCCAAGCCCTTAGATAGCTGGGGCAAAGAAAGGAGATCAGTCCCTATTACTCACGTGACCAAAATGGAGAAACAGTCTCCGGGGCCTCCACCTCCAGCTTCCTTCAGAGCAAGCTTCTCAGAGCACCTCTCCAACCACTCAGCGCCAAAACTCTCAACCCCCCCCCCCCCCCCCCCCCCCAGTCCTCCGACCCCTCTAACTTTAAGGAAACCATCCAAGTTCCCTCCCCTCAGTTCTCACATCTACCAATCACTGTCCATCATTTTCCCTGTGCCAATGGTGGCTCTAGCTTAACCCAGGACCGCCCAGAGGTCTGTGGCTTTGCACATGTCTGTTGGAGGTCATATTCTCAAATAATTAAATCTTGATCTTTTGCTACAGCCCTTCCTAAATCCTGTTACCCTGAGTAGGGTAGAGATTGGAATAATTAAATTTTGATCTATGCTGCAGCCCTTCCTAAATCCTGTTAGGACTAAGTAGGGTGGAGATTGTAATTTCCAAGACTTGGTTCTGTCATTCCAAGTATCTCCATTGTATCAATTCTAAAATCAATCATGACTCAAAGAAATTCCTGTTCTCTGCTTAAGCATAGGTCAAAGTCCTTTCCATTGTTCAGCAAAAGGTTTCTGTCCTAAAGTAATCTTAAGCAGGGAGGAGGAGGAAACTCTCATGCCAATGGGGTTCACATTCCAATAGCCAAGACCCACTATCAATAGGAAATTTTTCAAGTATGAAATTTCCCAATGGTGAAATTTCCAACATTTATAAGTCTAAGAAACTTTAAGGTTTACAGTCATCAGGATGTAATTACCTTCCCTATCTCTTTTAAATTAGATTTATTTTTACTTTGGCTTTGTCTGATATCATGATAGCAACTCCTGCCTTCTTTTTATCAGTTGATGCTCAATAGATTTGGCTCCACCCTCTTTCTTTCACCCTATGTGTATCTACCTTTCTCATGGGTGTTTCTTGTAGACAGCATATGGTAGGGTTTTGAATTCTAATCCACTCTGTTATTCGCTTGCTTTTTATGGGTGAGTTCATTCCAGTCACATTCAGAGTCATGATTACTATCTGTGTATTACCCAGCATTTTGATTTCTACACTTGTTCCTGCTTTTTCTTCTTTCACTATTTCCTTCTACACCAATGTTTGTTTATCATCAGTCTCCCTAGTTCCCACTCTTATTTTACCTCCTTTTCTTCCTCTCTATCTTCTTATTCCCTCGCCACCCCCTCTTATTTTCCCTGTAGTCTTTCTAATATTAACCTCCGTCCCCCTCCCTTTTCTACTGCTTCCCTCCCTTTTAGTCCGTTTGTTACCCTTCTACTCCCCTATAGGGCCCAAATCTATTCTCTGTCCCAATGGATTGGATTGTTCTTCAGTCTTTGGGTCAATTTCAAAGTATGTAATAGTTGAGTATTTCCTATCTCCGACCTCTTTACCCTTCCAGTGTATTGATGTTCTCCCCCCTCCTGCCATGAGATTCTCTGTGACATATAAATTTACCCCTATTTGTTTCTTTTCCCATTTCTTTTAATATTAACCTATTTTTAGCTCTTTTTTTAATAAATATTTATATGTTTATATATATACATGCATATACATGTGTATGTATTCATGCATGCAGATATCTATATACAACTTTCATCCTATATATTTTGTCACTGCTCCCCCTAAGTATACTTCTTTTTGCTGTCCAGGTAATAACAGTTTTTAAGAGTTACCAGTGACCTCTTTTCTTATAGGGATACATATCATATGAACTTATTGAGTCTCTAAAAAATTTTTGTTTTGTTTTTTCAATTACCCTCTTTTTCAATTACCTTTTGATGATTCTCTTGAGTTCTGTGCTTGGGCATCAGGTTTTCTGTTCAAGTCTTTTCTTTACGAATTCTTGGAATTCTTCTATTTTTTTGAATGACTGTAATTTGATTTTGAATGACTGACTTGATTCTTGGTTGTAGACCTAGTTCCCTTGTTTTCTGGAATATTATATTTCATGCCTTTCGGTTTTTTCATTGTGGATGCAGCCACATCCTGTGTTATCCTCACTTTGGTTCAGTGGCATCTGAATGACTTCTTCTTGGCAGCTTGTAATATCTTTTCTTTGGTCTGATGGTTCTTGAATTTGGCAATAACATTCAGTTGGGGATTAAGTACAGGAGGTAATCTGTGAATTCTTTCAGTCTCCATTTTTCCCTCTTGTTCTAGGATATTGGGGCAGTTTTCTTGAATAATTTTCCTGTAGTATTATGTCCAGGATTTTTCTTTTGTCCTGATCTTCTGGTAGACCAATGATTCTTAAATTGTCTCTCCTTGAGCGATTTTCTAAATCCTCTGTTTTGTGAATGAGATGCTTCACATTTTCCTCAATTTTTTCATTCTTTTGGTTTTCTTTTATTGTGTCCTGCTTCCTTGTGAGGTCACTCAATTCTAGTTTTATTCTGGTACTTAATGACTGGATTTTATCCCTGGCTTTTTGGTCATCCTTTTCCTTCTGGCCTGTTTTTCTTTGGAGGTCATCTTTCATCCTCTTTACCTCGTCTTTAATCTCCTTTTTCTCATCTTTCATCTTCTTCACCTCGTATTTCATCCCCTTTGCCTCATTTTCCAGAGGGTTGATTTTGGCTTTCAAGACACTATTTCATATTTCCAGATGAATTATCTTAGTTTTTAAGTTCTTTTCCCAATTGTTTTCAGCCTTCCTCAATTGTGTTTTGAATTGAATTTTTAGTTCTTCCAAAGCCTGTATCCAATTCGCTGGCATTTCTGATTTTTCCTTTACTGATCTCTCCCCCTCTGTTTCATTGGCTCTTTGCTCATTACCTGTGTAGAAGGTATCTATTGTAATTTATTTCTTCTTTTTCAGTTCTTTGCTCATGTTTTCCCCTTCTTTGCTTCCTGTATTTGTCTGTGCTCTTGCTTTGTCTGTGCTCTTGCTCCCCCCCCCCCCCCACCCCATTTTGGGGCTGTCATTCTTCTTTCTTGGAGCTTTGTCAGATCTCTTGGTACAGTCTCTGGGGGAGGAATGTTGGCTTCCCTGTCCTCTGGAGGCTTTTGATCGGAGTAAGTTCAACTGGGTTGGGCTGTATGTGCTCTGAGGCCAAAGACTCCTGGAAGGCTGGCGCTGACCAGGCTCTCTCCAGTTCTGTACAGCTTCTTCTCCGCTGTGTGCGTTCCCCGCTCTGAGCTTGGCACAGCAGTGCCTTTGTCCGCCCAGAGGTTCCTCTCCTTAAGGGTGGCCCTGTATTGTGGGGAGTGGGGGGTGGGGAGGGGTTCTTGCCTCCCTGAGCGCCTAGGATCATGTTCAACTGGGTTGGTCTGGATGTGCCCTGAGTCAAAAACCTCTGGTGAAACTGGGGCCCAATTATGAGCTGTAGGCTCTTGGGTCTCTCTCTGGCTGCTTCCCTCCCGCCTGTGTTGGACGCTCTGAATCTGGCCCAGTTTGCTCACAAGGTACACCCACCAGACCAACACTTTTGCTCATCCAGAGATTCCCTCTGCTTCTGGGGGCTCAGCGCACTGGGTTGGGGGGGTACTGGGACCTTCCTTCTGTCTACCCCTTAGACCTGAGTGTTCTCGGATTCCGGCTTTTGGGGGGCGTAGCTTTTGAATGGAGTCCATTAGGGAGGGGTCCCTGGGTCTTTCCTGTTGTTAAATTTGAATTTCAGTCCCCTATGAGCATTCAGTTTGTGGTCAGTAAGGAAGGGTTTTCAGAGTTCTGAACTTTTGCTGCTTCTATGCCATCATCTTGACTCCGTCGAAACCATAGTTTTGATTTCTTTAACTGAAAATTGCCTATTCATGTCTGTTGCCCATTCATCAATTGGAGAATGGCTTGATTTTTTTGTACAATTGATTTAGCCTTTCATAAATTTGGGTAATTAGACCTTTGACAGAGCTTTTGTAATGCAGAATATTTCCCTGTTTGTTGCTTCCCTTCTAATTTTGTTTGCTATGGTTTTGTTCGTAGAAAATCCATGTAGTCAAAATTATTGATTTTATATTTTCTGGGGTTTTTTCCTAGCTCGTGCTTGGTTTTCAAGTCTTTCCTTTCCCAATGATTTGACAAGTATATATTATTCTGTGTTCACCTAATTTGCTTATAATTTACTTCTTTATATTCAAGTCATTCACCCATTGTGAGTTTATCTTGGTGTAGGGTGTGAGATATTGATCCAAACCTAATCTTATGCTGTCTTCCAATTTTCCCATCAGTTTTTATCCAATAGGGTTTTGGTCCCCAAAACTGGGATCTTTGGGCTTGTCAAAGACTCTCTTGCTGAGGTCAGTTACCCCAAGTCTATTCCACTGATCCTCCTTTCTGTCTCTTAGCCAGTACCAAATTGTTTTTAGGACCACTGCTTTATAGTATAGTTTGAGATCTGGACTGCAAAGCCACCTTCCTTCGAATTTTTTTTTTAATTTCCATGGTTATCTTTGATCTTTTTTTCTTCCAAATGAACTTTGTTATATATTTTTTCGAATTCAGCAAAAATTTTTTTGGTCGTTCAATGGGTATGACACCAAATAAGTAAATTAATTTGTGCAGGATTGTCATTTTTATTGTGTTAGCTCATCCTACCCATGAGCAATCAATGTTTTCCCAATTGTTTAGATCTAGTTTTAATTGTATGGAGAGTGTTTTTTAGTTGTATTCATATAGTTCCTTTGTTTGTCTCGGCAGATGAATTCCTAAGTATTTTATATTGTCTAGGGTTGTTTTAAATGGAATTTCTCTTTCTAATTCTTGCTGCTGAGATGGATTGTAGATATATAGAAATGCTGATGACTTATGCAGGTTTATTTTGTATCCTGCAACTTTGCCAAAGTTGTTGATTATTTCAACTAGCTTTTTGGTTGATTCTCTGAGGTTCTTAATGTAGACAATCATATCATCTGCAAAGAGTGATAGAGTGTAGTATATTTTAAAAGACAATATAGTTTATACTTTTTAGTTACTTGCCAGGTTTAGGAGGCCATTGCAGTAATCTGAGCTTCTGGGAGTGCCTGAACCAAGATGGAGAATGTCCTTGTGAATGGAGATACTAGGATTGGGTATAGAGATTTAGCAGTTATTTGCAAGAGGGATAAATTGAATACATTGGAGCTTTTCAGGTAACAGAGTATAGAGAAAAGACAGTATAGAACTTTGTAATTAATATAAGTATCTGAGACTAGATAACATAAATCTCCAGTTGATGTTAGCAGCATGACTTCCCTAACATCTAACACCTGACATTAATACACAACTTACTGCTATAGGTAGTAGATAATTGGGTCATGGAAGGTATAATTGGTGATAGTATAAGGATTTGAGACTAGAGGAACATATAATGTTATTGAGCTAGTGTAGTAGGGTGAAGATTGGTAAGGCTAGGAGTAAGCTTTTTCCCCCACCCACATTTTACATGTAGAACAATCTTGGCATTTATTTCTGACATTTTATAATTCAGATTTCCTCATCTCTTCTCACCCTTTCCCTTAGGCCATAAACTGATAGGTTCTATCAATGCTTTAATGCAAAACATAATTTTGTCTTTAATTGAAGACACATGGAGGAAATAAAGTTTTTAACTTCAATCATGAGTCTTGGAATCTTGTTTTGGTGATAATTTCATTTCAGTTGGTTTCAGGGTAGTGTTTCTGTTACTGTATTACATTGTCGTGGATCTGCTGCTTTCACTTTGCATCAGTTCATATAAATCTTCCACGATTTTTCTGAATTCATCACAATAATTTTGCATTAATACCACATCTTGTTCAGCTATTCCGCAATTGATGAAGAGTCCCTCAATTTACAACTGTTTTACCACTACAAAAGTAGCTGCTGAAATAATTTTCCTTTTTCTCTGATTAGATACAGGCCTACTAAGTATTGCTGGATCAAAAGATTTATATAGTTTTATGGTCCTTTGAGCGTGGTCCCATATTGCTTTCCAGAATGGCTTTATCTGGTCAAAGTTCTCCTAAGAGTGCATTGGTATTTCAATTTTGCCATATTCCCTCCAAAATTGTTTTCCCTTTTGGTCATATTAGCCACTCTGATAGGTGTGAGAAGTAAAGGAGTTAGATTTTCAGGGGTCATGTAATACACTGAGTTGGAATCATAAAACACATTGGATAGAATCACTTTGGATGACGGAATCTGGATCTAGAACAGCCATAAAATGAAATTTAAAAGGCATAAAATAAAGTTTGGTAGGTAAAAAAAAAAACAAGCTTTTAAGTATAACATCAGGCAATTATGAATATATAGCATTTGTGCTGATGATATGGTAGTTTTAGTGAACTGCAAGTTAATATGAATCAGCAGTTTAATAAGGGAACCAAAAAAGCTAAAGGAAGAAATGAAGTTTGAATATAATTGTGAGTTTACAGTGTTGGCACTGTGTAACCTTTGTCAAAATAAATGCTAACAAAAAAAATGACAATGTCTACCCTCAAGGAACTTAATCTGCACCAAGCCATTATTTTGACAATAGGAAGTAAGGAAAAGGCTAGGAAAGGAAATGTGGGCTGCTTTGTATATGATGTGAGCTGTTGATCTATGCCAAGCTTTTCATTTAAACTGCCTCCCATTTTTTCTAGAGTTGTTCCCTCAAAATGGTTAGTTGTTCCCTCAAAAACCTGGATCTTTGGGTTTTTAAGCACCAAGTTACTGTATTTCCTATTGTATATTGTGTACCTACTCTTTTCCCCTGATCTGCCATTCTAATTTCTTACATGGCACCACATTATTATGATTTTATAATATATAGTAAGGCATCTGAATCTGAAATGTTCCAAATATACCAAGACTTAAAGTCAGATGGCCGAAACCATGGATAAGTGAACACCAACTACCAACTGACTTGGCAAACCATTGCAGCAGATGGATTTATGATGTTTTGGGCCAGACTTTTAGAGCTTTCGGTTGATTGCAGAAAACTGAAACTACAGAAAATCAAAGTTATGGATAATGGGACCTACAATTGTTTAAAATTTGGTAATGTTAGTCTGTCATTGTGGTCTGTCCGCGTCCTATGTCTCTGTCCCCTCTCCCCCCCTTCCCATTCTCTTGATATTCTTTAAGTTTTGTTCTTCCAAATTAATTTAGCTATTTACCCCCTCAATTTATAAAATAATTCTTTGTTAATAAGACATTGGCCATCCTAACAATAATTTAGTTATTCAGTTTTTATTGTATTGGGTTGGTCTGTCACTGAATATTTTTCCAGTTGTTTGGATCTGTATTTGTTATGAGTGTTTTGTAATTGTGTTCATCTGGTTCCTAGTTGTCTTAGAAGGGAAACTCTCAACTCTGCCATTATTTTAAATGGAGTTCCTTTATCTCTTCCTGCTGTCTTTTATTTGTAATATGTAGAAATAAAAGGATTTGGTGGAGGTTTCTTGGTTTTTTTAATCTCGCAAATTTGCTTATTTCGTTTAAGTTGTTAATTATTTATCTAGTTTTTTAGTTGATTCTCTAGGTTTTTAGAAGTATGCCATCATTATCTGCAAAGAGGGACAATTTTGTCCCTCTTTGCGTATTCTTATTCCTTCAATTTGTTTTACTTATTGTCATAAGGCTATAATGGGTATAATTGCTTCACCCGTGGTCTTATTGGGAAAGCTTCTAGTTTTCTATTTGCAGATAAGATTTGCTCTGGTTTTAGTTAAAAACCACATACACTATTAAGAACGATTCCATTTATTCCTTTTCATTCTGATATTTTTAATCAGATTGGGTATTTTTTCAACTTTTTTTCATCTATTTATATATGATTTTTGTTGGTTTTGTTTTTAATATGGTTATTATGGTAATACTTTTCCTAATATTGAACTACCACTACATTTCTGTTACATATCCACCCGCTTATAATGTAGTTTTGTAATGTGTTGCAGTGGTATCCTCTCTAGTAATTTAGCTAAAATACTTGCATGAATATTCATTAAGGAAATTGATCTATAGTTTTTTATAGTTGATTTATAGTGTTCTTTGTCTGGTTTTTGTTCTTCCTGCATTAAATATCAAAACCATGTTTGTGTTTCAAAAAAATATCTGTTAGGACTATGATATGTATTTTTAAAAATGGTTTGCATACTAATAAGAATAAGTTGTTCTTTAAAATTTTGGTAGCGTTCTTTTATAAATCCATCTGGCCCTGGGGATTTTTTCTTAGGAAGCTCATTTTATGGCATATTCAATTTTTATTTCTAAGATAGCTATTTAGGTTTTCTGTTTTTTTTTCTGTTAACTTAGGCAATATTTTATATTTAAATACTCATCTGTTTCATTTAGGTGATCAATTTTATTGCTTCAAATAATTGCTCTAATCTTTCATAGGTAATGCATTCTCTTTTTGCTTTTGATACTTATAACTTGGTCTTCCTTTTTACCCCTCTCTCCCATCATATCAACCATCAGTTTATTTATTATTTTTAATAAATAAAACCAGCTACTAGTCATATTTATTATTGTTATACTTTAAATTTATTAATCCCTTCTTTATTTTCAGGACATCCATCTCATTGTTTAATCAGGGATTTAAAATTTTATTTTCTAATTAGACTTATCTAGTTCTGAGAGTGAAAATATGAGGTCTTCCACTAGTTTAGTTTTATTAAATTCATTTAACTTTGCTTTTAAGAATTTCCTTGCTATGCCATTTGACACATTTGGTTTAGTACTGATGGTTTTATGATGCCTTTTAGGAAGACATTTTTCCATCTATCTCTTTCAGTTAGGCCTACTTTTGCTTAATCTGGGATTTTAATCGCCATCTCTTCATTTTTTACTTCAGTTGAAACATAAGAGATTCATGCTACAGCCCCTTATTTTAACTCCATGTACATGTTTATGTTTTAAGAGTGTTTATTATAAACAACATATTGTTGGATTCTAGTTTCTAATCTAGTCTACTATCTACTTCCATTTCATGGATGAGTTCCATTTTATTCACAGTTATGATTATTGTGAATTTTCCTTCATTCTTTTTTCTTTTATCCTATTTTTAAAAATCTTCCTCAAAAGTTGTTTTGCTCCTGACCACTGTTTATTTTAATGTCTTTTCTCTTTTTATCAATTCCCTAAAGATTTGTTTCACCTTTACTTTTTATGCTACTTTTTAGACTTGTGTTTGAAAATAAAGTTTTGTTCTCACCTCTGATTTAAGTCATGAGTGAGTGCTTTGGAGCCTTCTATTTTATTTTATAGCTCTTTTTCCTCCTAAAGGATTATCCTTCCCTTTTACTGGATAGTCTATGCTTGGTTGTAGTTCTATTTCCTTTACCTTCCAGAATATCATTCCAAACCTTTTCTCTCCACCAATTAAATATTGTGGATGTTTCAATAATTTCTCTTTGGCTTTTAAAAATATTTTTTCCTTGACCTGACTGCTCTGATTTTTGGCTATAATTAGTTCCTGGCAATTTTTATTTTGAGATCGCTTTATGGAAGTAATTGGTCGATTCTTGTTCTTCTAACTATGATTTCTGTGTAATTTTCCTTTATAAGTTTCTGAAATATTGTCATTCTTTTTTTTTAAATTGTGACGTTCAGGCAATCCAGTAATACTTTTTTTTAACCCATACCTTCTTTCTAGTATAAATTCTAAGACAGAAAAGTAGCAAGGGTAGGGCAATTAGGTTTAAGTGACTTGCCCAGAATCACACAGGTAGGAAGTGTCTGAGACCATATTTGAACTCAGGTCCTCCCAACTCCGGACCCAATGTTCTATTCCTTGTGCTACCTAGCTGCCCCTCAGTCCAGTAATTCTTAAATTATCTTTCTTTGATCTATTTTCCACATCAGTTGTGTTTCCAAATAGGTATTTCACTTTATGGGGGAGTGCTGGTATTTTTTTTTCATTCTTTTGATTTTGTATAGTCCTTGATGTTTTGTGCAATCATTAACTTTCCTTTTCCAAATTCTAATTCTTAAGGAATTATTTTCTTAAATGAGCTTTTCTATGCCTCTCTTCCCTTCTGCACTTTATTTGAGCAATTCTGCCTTAAAAAAAATTTTTTTTTAAATAAAGAACTTACCTTCCATCTTGGAATCAGTACTGGCTCTTAATCCATTGAGCTACCCAGCTGCCCCCCAATTCTGCTTTTTAAGGAGTTATTTTCATCCATGTATTTTTGTATCTTTTTTTTTGATCAGATTTCCATTTTAGGGTGTTACTTTCTAAAGCATTTTCTTGTGCCTCTTTTTACCAAGGTGTTAATTATTTTTTTCTAATTGTCAATGTTTTTACATACCCCCACCCCCACATTTTTTCTTTTACTAGTCTTAATTGATTTTCAATCTTAATATTTTGCTCTCTAAGGATGATTTCCTGGCACACAGTCCCTTCCAGTTAATAGGAGATGAGGTCAAGCTTGTGACAAATTTCCTTCATGTAGTGATGTGTAGTGGTCAACAAAGCTGCCTAAAGGCTCCCATTCCTCCTCTCTTTGCTATTACAATGATCTTCTGCAATCCCTTTCTCACCAATTGTCTAGTTCACTTAATATCTTTGGGCTTAGAAATGTAGACCTTCTGTTGCCATTACAACTGCCTCTGAAGCCCACTGTTTTGCTATCTGGGTTAATCCCTAAGCCAGTGGAATACATATGTCCTTCTGATCAAAGTTATGTTGGACTGAAAAAATGTCACTTCTTTTAGACCTTTCTCTTCTGTTTTTTTTCTTGTTTCTGCCACTCCAGAATGCTATTTGTGGTGTCATTTTAAAAGCAGTTTGGAGGGTAATGTTCAGAGAAATGGACTGTAATGATTCTTTTACTCTGCCATCTTGATTTTAGGAAGATTAAGTCCTAGGGAAAAATGAAATAACTTTTTTTTTGCATGGTGAATTTTTGAATTCTTGATCATGGTGCAAAGGAAGTATGTGAGGAAAAGATTAAATCTGGAGAAAATATCAAAGAATAAACCGGTAATTAATGTTTTGAGGATATATGATATTATGAGTCTGTGTGAGAGAGGCAATGGACAAGGAGGAGAGGATGAAAATGAGAAGGGAACAAGTATTTATTATTACGTTACTACTATGTATATCTGATAAATACCTCATTTGACACTCAAAACAATCTTGGATAGAGAGATGCTATTTTAATTTTCACTTTACAGTTGAGGAAACTGAGGAAGAAAAGTTCAATGACTTGGCCAGGGTCTTCTGATCTCTCTCAACAGGAGATCTTGTTAAATAATGGTTATACAGACAAAATTTGATAATAGAAATGGGAAGGAACTTTACCATTACTCTGGTAATTACATTACTAAGATAAGAGTATGATTTCATTTGGTTATTTATAATTTTTCATTTCTTATCATTTATTTGTTGGATACCTGGACTAATTGCATTATCTCTCTTTCCTCTTTAGTTAGAGTATCCCTTCCAGAAACTTCAATTCTAGTGATTATTCTGAGCTCAAATTTGCTTCCTTCTACTAGACTGCTCTGTTTCTTCTTTATTGCCAATATTTTGCAAATTTGTGTACATTTAAAGAGTGAATGATGCTAGGTTTTTTTCAATTGTAACTAATAATGCCTTTACTATTAGTCATCGTGCTCAATAATTGTAAGAGAAATCTGTTTTGTAATAGTGTATATTAATAAATTTAGATAGATAATTTCTTTTCCCCCCATTTAAAATCTCTTGATTAAATTTGAAAGACTCTAAAAGTTTATCCACTTTATCAACCCTTTTTATTTTTATGTGTGTACTCACTTCCTGTGTAAACGTCTTTTATTTTATGGTCCCAGAATTCAAAGCCCAGCTATTCAGTTCCCAAATTTTCTCATCTTTTCCTCTTGCGTTCTAAATTCTTCACTTTCTTGCCTTGACTTCAAGTTTGTGACTATTAAAAATAGTTGAAAGATTATAGGCTTGATAGTATTCATTGTAGGATGTCACATTTTGATTATATTCTGACTTAATTTTTCAGGTATAATGTAATAGCTATCTGGTCTGGATCAGCTTTTGTTCCTAAGGATATTTTACATTCATTCTTTCATTTGGTCTTTTGAATGACCCTATTTTGTAGGTATTAAAATATCTTCAATTTACATATGAAGCAACTGACTGAAGGGAATTTAATTGACTTTAACATCAAATCCTTTGCAAGAATATTATAACAGGAGTATAAATTATTTTAGAATGGAGTAAATAAGTGGAAATGTTAGTGCTACTGTTTTAAAATTGGTAGTTTTTTAGTTTTGCAAAAAGTAATTAGGCATTTTAGTAGAGTCTTAAATTGGCAATTTCTTTAAAAAGTCATTTGTCATTGAGACAACTGAGTTGCCGAAAAGAATGGTGGGCAGAAGCCCTAAAGTTCAAGGGGAGAGGGAGGAAAAGTCATGATGGATCCCACTTAGATCTTGATTTTAATAAATATATTTTTGGATTATGAGTTTTTAATTACATATAATGTTCTCTCAGTCTCAAATGCTAAAAATTTTTTTTAAAGGCATCAGCATGAATGCTGGGTTAGCTCGTTAGAGAAAATACCCTGAGAAAGGTAGCCTTGGCTTTCTTTAGTGACGTTATTTTACTATTCATTTTCTCAGTTGTAAAATATTGAAAAGGATGTACTAGATTGACCATTAAAATCTCTTTCATCTTTCTCAATTCTTTTTTTTCCCTAAACCCTTGGAATCAATACTGTGCATTGGTTCTAAGACAAAAGAGTTGGTAAGGGCTAGGCAATGGGGGTTAAGTGACTTGCCCAGGGTCACACAGCTGGGAAGTGTGTAAGGCCATATTTGAACCCAGGATCTCCCATCTCTAGGCATGGCTTTCAATCCACTGAGCTACCCAGCTGGCCCCTTTCTCAATTCTTAATTTGATGATGAAGAAAAATAGACATACTATAATGTAACTACAGTTCCCCCTCTTGTAACAGCATATCGAGGATTTATTAAGAAATTTAAAGAATTGCTTTAGGTGTTAATTCCTTTTTATAAAAAACTTTTCTGGTAGGTTCATAGCCTAAGAGTACTAGAAGGGATCTTAGAGGTTCTCTGGTTCAATCTCCCTTACATATGAAATAACTGAAGCCCATTGTTGTGAAGTGATTTACTGAAAACCACATGCTATTTTTTAGTTGTTTTTTTTTTAAACCCTTACCTTCTGTCTTGGAGTCAATACTGTGTATTGGCTCCAAGGCAGAAGAGTGGTAAGGGTTAGGCAATGGGGGTCAAGTGACTTGCCCAGGGTCACACAGCTGGGAAGTGTCTGAGGCCAGATTTGAACCTAGGACCTCCCGTCTCTAGGCCTGGCTCTCAATCCACTGAGCTACCCAGCTGCCCCCTTTTAGTTGTTTTTTAAAAATATATTAATGTTTTATAGTGAATCATCTTAAGTACATACATGTCTTAATTTAGGATGCTTCAGTGCAAAAAATGGTTGAATAGAAGTAACAAAGGATTTTAACTGAGTATATACTTTTAATTATAAGTCTTTTCTATGACATAGCACATCTCTGGGAACTTGAAAAATAATCTAACCTTCCTGGGCCTCAATTTCCTCACTTATAAGAAGGGAGTTATATCTAGATGACTTTTTCAGGTACCTTTTAGCTCTAGATATTGCTTCTTTGATCTTTTTATTTTTATATTAATTTTGAAATTAAAGTATTTTAAGAGTGAAATAATTTATTTTTAAATTTATTCTGCAAATCCATTTCCCTTTCTTGTTTCTATATCTATTATATTTTTGTAAATATTTATAAGACCATTAACATACACAGGAATATTTCTTATACTTGATAGGGTTTGAGACTTGTGAATTAACAATTTTCTCATTAGTTCATGGTTCCTTCGGATCTTTTAGGTAAGTTGTTTTGGGGATCCAATTTATGACAGTTAGATCAACATAGATGACTTAAGATGTGATTTTCATATTTGTATGGTTATAACCACCATCTCCTTTTCCTCTGATTATTGTCATAGTTAATTATGTTATTTCCTCTCATTCTATTCAATAACATGTCTTTTAACAAAAAAAAAAGGTTTTCTCCCAGATTCTTATAGCAACTTTTATTTTTTTTTGGCAAAGGTCTTGTTTCTAAGATAAATGAGAACTGATTGAAATTACAAGAATGGAGCCTTTATCTAGTTGATATATTGTCTTGAAGATATGAAATGGAAAGGAAAAACTTTTTATAGCTTTTTATACTTAATGAGAGAAAATGCTCCCAATTACTTATAATTGGAGAAATGTCATTTAGAGCCACTCTGAGGCTCTGTCTCATACACTTCAAATAGGCAAAGTTGACAAAAATGGAAAATGACAAATGTTGGAGTGGCTATGTGTGTAAAATTTAATGTCAATAACTCCAAATATTAATTTTATAAAGTTTATTAATAATTACTTAGTTCAAAGCCTAATTTTCTAGCTCAAGTAAGACCATGTGTATAAATTATCCTTCCTCTTCAAAAGTCATCTTCAGCAACCATGTTCAAAGAAAAAGAGAAAGAGGCAGGGTGACACCAAAACTTCATCTTCTGTATGTTTGCCCGCAGTTTTTGCACTCATGAAATTTTGGAAAAGTATGATGTCATATAATCTTATTCTGTTAGGTTTTCATTGTAGTGTTATAAAGCTCTAATTCTGACTTTTCCCTCATCTCTTTGTCATTTGAGAGTTTATTAGTAATGGTATATTATAGAAGAAAACGTCATGTATTTATATCTGTTGCCAAGAGATGGATTTCTAAAATATGTATTCTGTATGCCTTTCTTTAAAAAAATAAATTCTTTTCTTTACAGAATGCTGCCTTTTTGTATGGCCTTGGTTTGGTCTACTTCCATTACAATGCATTTCAATGGTAAGTCAGACTAAAACTAATCTTTTTTTCCCTGTAAAATACATACTTTTTAATGCCATTTCACTTTTTTTTTTTTTTGGTAATAAACATTGGATTAAAGGTATCAGACTATAAGAATTGTGAGGGCCCATTTTTTATAATCATGTTTACATGTTATTTATTATCCATCCCAGACAAACACACATCTTTAAATGTGAAATCAGCAACGAATGTTACCTTGAACAACTGAAGCTTCATTTCATGGGCAACTAATGAAAAGGGAGAATTAGTGCAATGGGAAGAATGATGGATTTGAAGTTAGAATTGATCTGGGGTTAAAATCTGTTTTTTGTGCCTAGTACCTTTTTTTATGTGTTAGGTAAGCTTTTTTCTTTACAAGGAGAGGAGGGCCTAGATTAGATGACTCTTAAATTTCCATATAATATTGTATTTGATTTCATTTATAGGTTTGTGTGAATTAGTCATAGGTAATCTTGCAATTGAGTTATAGGAGAAAATCCCACTTAATATATTTAAACACTATTGCCAATACTGATAGTTAAAGTTATTAGAAAATAAGCATTTAAAGAGCTGATATGGAAAAACAGCTAGAATCTTCAGTAACCTCAACAGAATAATTTAGGTAATAAATATTTTCCCCAAAGTGATGAGATAAAAAGTAAATCAATAGTCAAAAAAGTGAGCCTCCTTATTATATACCTAGATACTATGTTAGTCACTCTCTTTGAATCTAGAGCTTTTCATCTTCAAAATACTTTCCATTTGTTTAATGACATAATTGTTGACCAGCAGAAAAGATACTAGGATTTTTCTTTTAATTGAACAATGACAACAAAAACAAAAAACTGCAGTAAACTACCATATTCCCCAGTCAAGATTGAGCAATTTAACACTTTTCTTAACAATATCTTTTGCCCCGTAGACTCACCAGCATTTCTTTTCTATCTTTAGCTATTTTGAGACATAAATGAAACAGTATGAGATGTTTTATGTTCCCTTTTGAAGTGATTACTTTTTCTAGATACACACATAAATCTATAAAGACAGCTATTAAACTGTATTTAAAAACTGTGACTTTAGTTTCCACATATATTTATGGATTTAATTCAAAGCAACCATATACACCAGGAAGAAGTAATGATAAAAATGGATAATGAATGTCATGTCACATTTTGCAGAGGTCATTAACTAATGGAGTACTTTCGAAATATTAGACTTCTCAAGCTTTATGCCACGATGCAAAAAATTGAAGTTAAATGGAACAGAAAAGAGACTGAAGACACAAAACTATTAGATATAAGAGCTGGTGTTTGATTAACCTAGAAAAATTGTAAAGTAGAGAAAGAATTCCTTTATTTAATAAATGAAGTTGGTGTGACCCTGGGCACACTAGGTGTGCTCCATTGAGCTCCATTGCCTAGCCCTTACCACTCTTCTGCCTTGGAACCAATACACAGTATTGATTCCAAGACGGAAGGTGAGGGTTTTAAAAAAATAAGTGAAGGTGGGAAAATTTGTTTATTACTATGGCCAAAAAGCCTCATTATTCACAGTGTTTAGTTTTATGTATCTTTTTAACATTGAAAAATATCTGTAGCTTTGGAGAAATGGGTGGGAGTGTTTTTTCATCATTCAAAAAAGAAGAAATTGTTTTGGACAAGGCATATGCTATTTCATACAAACCCGACAATTTGTCTATAGAAAGAAACAAAATAATTGATATGGAAAGGAAAATTATAGCCTGGAAAAGATATTTATGATAAATGTAACACAAAAAAGTATAAAATTCTTAAGGTGCCAACAAAAAGCATTCAAAAGAATTATCAATAAAAATATCAAATAATGTGATACCCCCCCCCCTCATCTCCCCACCCCTCTAATATAGCTATTGAAAATGATTCCAATTTAATAGCTTGAAAAATGTTCAAGGTCACTAATTACCCATGAAATTAAAATTTATGTAAGTGATATGCTTTCTCATATCCATCAGAATTGTAAAATATCTAAAAAATTACTTAAACACAGGAGCTATAAAGCAATCTTATTACATTTTACAATTGGAGTTAGAGCTCATTAGCATTCTGTAGAATTTTTAAAAAACCAACGTCTTTGAATGTGCCTTGAAATTATTGTGAAAACAAATTTACATTCACTTAAAGGCATTATTTGTTTACTACAGAAATGCTGAAAAATAGTTCCCAGCAATTGCAGTATGATTAGATTAGTGTTTTATATTTATATTGGAACACTATTCTGTGATCAATATTGATGAGCATTGCTGTGGGAAGGAAACTTCCCCCATTATGTTGCAAAAAAATTGAAAAATTATATTGTAAGATTTTTGTGACAAATCAAAGTTAGCAGAACCCAAAGTATAGAGTATAAATTTTCTGTAATAATGTAATTTATATTGAAATGTATTAAAAGTGAATAAATGAAAGAAGTGCGCAAATGATAAAATACTCAAAAACATTCAATAATCACAATATTGGTTTCCTTAATGTTTAAAGTTAAATGTGTAATTTTTTTTTAACCTTGATGTGTTATACTCTGTTGTTATTCTTACTGCCTTTTAATTGAAAATCCCTGAGTGACAGGAAATGAGTGACAAGAAAGGGAAAGATATCCTAGTGGTCTGTATCCATTTCAAGGAGGCGGGCTAGGCAAAGTACCATTTAAGAGAACTTAACATTGAAGAAGACATCTAGTCAAATCACATACATGACTGAAAATCCCTTTTTAGAATATTCTAGAGGAAGTTGCTCTCTAGGTATCATTTGAAGACCTCAAATAAGAAAAATCCACTACCTTCTGAGTCTGCTCACAGTTCTCATTTTTAGGACAGCCTTATTCCTTATTAGTGAATCATAATCTATTTCTCTTATCAGTTTAAATAAGAAGTCATAACCTTTTTGCTGCAATGGACTCAATCTTCACAGATTAATATTTTTAAGTATAGAATACCTAAAGCTACCAAGGAAACAATTATATTGAGATACAATTGTGAAAACTTTTTTTAGACATTTGTAGACTCCAGTTTAAATAACTTTTAGACTTTCAAAAGGAGCTACTTTTTATTAAAGAATAGAAAATATATTACAGAATTTGAAAGAACTCCAGAAAAATACCTATCTTAGCTTTTACATGGCTAGAAATTCTCCTTAAAACAGCTGGGACAACTTTTCAACTTGCCTGCCTTTGGAATACTTGAAATCATGGTGGTTCTATCATCCTCCCAAGTTGTATTCAGTCTAAATGTTTCCATTTTCGCCAGTTGCTCCTTGTATGTCCTCATCTTTAAGCCCCTCATTAACTTATTCTGTCTTCTGGGAGTATTTCAATTTGTCATTAAATTGCATGGAAGCATAGACCTTCTTACATGGTCTGACTGGGGAGGATTAGAACAGTATATCAGGACTATATAGTTTAAAAAAAAATCTATTTTTTCCTTCAATTAAAACCTGTTTTTTCCCTTTCTCTTCCTACTTCCTTCCCTGACATCGAAAACACAGGGGGGAATAATTAAGTATCCATAGTCAAGCTAATGAAATTCACCTCATTGGCTTTGTTTAAAAAATATCTCATTCATTACTCTGAATCTTATCATTTCTCTGTCAGGTGGTGGGCAGCACCCTTCAGTTCCCCACTATTTAGTAAGTGCCTTCTTTGTACCGGTCATTGTGCTTAATAAGTTTCTTCATGATGGTCTCTGGAATTATAGTTAGGGATTATGATCAGTTATGAATTCATTCAAACTTTGGTTGACTTTTACAATGTTAATGGATGAGAAAAAAATGCCTATTTTCTTTTTTCAAACCTTTACCTCCTGTCTTCGAATCAACAATGTATATTGGTTCCAGGGCAGAAGAGTAGTAAGGGTTAGGAAATGGGGGTTAAGTGACTTGCCCAGGGTCACACAGCTGGAAAGTGTCAGAGGCCAGAGTGGAACCTAGGCCCTCCCATCTCTCGGCCTGGCTCTCAATACTCTGAGCAACCTAGCTGTTTCGCACTGCTGCCCCACCCATTTCTTTAAAAAAAAAATACAAAAAAACACCATGAAATATAGGCATAAGAGGACTTTTCTTTAATATGACAAGTATCATTCTAAAATGTAAATCTAGCATTTCATGCCTTACCCTTCTAAGAGCTTTATTTCATCTTAGGTTAATTTTTTTTTCATGAATCATGGTTAATTTATTAAATTTCTACAATATATATCAGCCACAATGAGTAGAGTAGATAATAAAGCAAAAGCAACAGTGGTTTTTGCCTTGTTAACTCTACTCATTTATATTGTTGATCTTATCCATTCATACCCTTAGATTTTTCTTTTCTTTCGAACTGTTAAGACTCGATTGTTTCTTTATATTTATTCTATTTGGATTTCATATCATTTTATTGTTAGTAGCTTGCTTTTCTGGATAAAGAACTGACCTTTAAACTAGAAAGCATGGCTTCAAAGTTGCACTTTTGACATGTACTGGGTATGTGAACCTGGACACATCTGTTATGGGCAACTCTCTTGAGAGGCAGAGAAATCGAAGGCTTGTATTGAGAGAATTTCTTCCTCAAGAGATTTCTACACCAATGATGAACCTAGGTTTGTAAATTTCAGATCTAGTGTCCTTCCTACTGAGTTGTTGCAAACAATAATAGGAGAATTGGTTTTTAAAAAATTCCTTTTTATATCTAAATGCTTGAAGAAGGATTTTATTTTTCCTCAGAACTTATTCTACCAAACTGAGCTGTATGGGACAATTTCCAAAACCTGTTAACTTCTTATTTTAAATAAGTTAATTTACATTTGGATTTAGGGAATGACAAAAGATGATAAATCCCAGATATTTGAACTTTATATAGTTGGGAAAGTGCTTGCATTTTGATAGGTAGTGTAAAATATAGGACTTTCTTAAAATAATCTTAAAATATTTCTTAAAATTATTTCTTAAAATAATTTTTTAAAACTGAGCATAATTATGTAAAATTAAATGCAAAATGATATATATTTCACAACCAAATAATTGCACATTTTTTTAAGTGTTCATTTTTGTTACAAGTTTTTGGGTAAACTGGGGCTAGAGTTAAGATAAATTGATTTTTAATTGTTTTCAGATACTACTATATGACCCTAAGCAAATAGCAGCCTCTTTTTGCTTTGGTTTTTCCAATTGTAAAGTGGAGATCATAATAGGACTTACCTTGTAGAATTTTTGTGAAGATTAAATGAAATAATAACAAAAACATTTAGCACTGTGGCTGGCACATAGTAGGCATAAATTAAATGCCTCTCCTCTACTCTTATCTTCCCTGAAAGGGATTTCATTTAAATGCTTTGGGTACAACATTAATATTGTTTGATCCTTTAGTGGATATATTTTTTTAATTAAAATGATAGGATATAAATTAATCAGTGTCATCTTTATATATTTTAAAGCTTTATAGTAATTTCTCATTTTCTAAAGATCCTATCTTTGAGAAGTAAATGATAGAATATAAATTAATCAGTGTCATCCTTATATCTCTCTATATTTTAAAGCTTTATTGTAATTTCTCATGTTCTAAAGATCCTATCTTTGAGAAGTTGTAACCTAGCAAATTTAACCTTCTTCAGTATCATGTGTCTGTATAGTTTTTTTCAAATATATTCCATCCTATCCCTTAGCACATTTGTCTTTCCATTTGTTATTTCAACTTCTTTCAGGGACCTATGAAATGAAATAACTGTGACTAAAATGTCAGTAATTTGATAAGGAAAGGAAAATGGAAAAAGAAACAAGGAGCAGAGTTTTAGAAGACATTGAGAAAATGAATATATAAGTGTATGACATTTTTAGGATTTTAAGTGGTCAGCCCATTGAGAACAGATATACTGTTTGACTGCTGGGCAATGAAATAGACAAAATAGTATGTGAAAGGAAATAACAGTGCATGGTGAATCTATAATTATATTTATGGAATATTTTTCATCATTTGGTATATTTCGCTTTTCTATGGAAGCTTAGTAATGAGAAATTTGAAAGTGATAACAGTATTCGTTTGTTCAACAAACATTTATTAATTCCCCATTATAAATATACTCCTTGCTTTGCTGTTTCCATATCCTCAGTGTTAGGAAAAAATGACTTGTAATAAAAATTTAGTAATAGATATTTTTCCAGAATAATATTTTAAGGTTGTCATAGTTTTAACTCCCTCATAAGCCAAAGTTGATATTTTGAGCTTTATGTTTATTAAATAATCTTTATCTCCTTCTTAGAGCCTGTATAACCACTTAAATGAATTGTAAGTGTCCTTTGGTATTTTTTCCTTTAGCCAGTAATCTAGAACACATGGTTGTCAGTCCACTCCAATGTATACCTGTAACATGAAGGGCAATCCCAGTGTAGGTCTGAACTTATTCCTCACTAGGGCATAGCTTAAAGGAAATGAAGTAAGCTCAGAAAAATCCCAGAGAGGTATAAAATAAAATGGGATTTAATTATTTATAGTATCTAAGTTCTCATGTAGATATTATTGCATGGATCAGTAATCTATGTATAAGTAATGACAACAACGATAGTAATAATCCTAATTTATATAGCATTTTACATATAAGGAAACTTGAGGTGATAAATTCAATGACTTGCACAGGATCATCTTGCTAGAAAGTATCTTTGATGTAATATTTGAACTTGAGTTTTCCTGGATATCTTAGACAAGTTGTCAAAAAAAATTATTCAAGGTGCATGGGTGGTAGGCCTTAATAATCTAGAAATGTAGCATTTATAATTCTCATTAGCATGCATCTTCATAATGACGACAATATAAAGATACTTATACATAAGCATTCAGAAGTCCTTGTAAGTATATTCTTAGTATAATATAGTAAGTATAGCTCCATCCCTATTTGTACAACTCGCACATTGTAGCAACTATTCCAGATTAATGATAAAATGTTAAAACTCATGAGCCCCTACTGGTAGGTTAGGTAGGGAACTGATATAATTAACTTCAAACAATGTCATTTGATTTGAAATGTCATAGCATGATCAATAATAAGGAACTATTCCCTCTGTAAATTTGTGCTACTTCTCCCTTGAATAAAATAAAGCTTCAATTGTAAAGATGGGCATATACACCTATGTTTATATTACCTGTTTTCTCCTATGGAGGTGTCTGCTTGAGAAACAACTTGTACCTCTAATCCTGCAGACCTTTGTTTTTCTTTTATTGTAGTATCTTCATGTTGCTTTTCCCTGGCCTGTTCTTTGTTTGGCACAGCATCTCTATTTGGTAAATTGCCCTGCAGCAAAATGCTGTCATAAATTTGGGGAACATAAGGTGAGAAAGAAATCTCCTGAACTCTAGAAAAGGCACAAAGGAAAGGTAGATTCCTTCTCAGAAAGATACATTCTACATTTCTGGCCATCTACTTACAGTGGTGATTCCTTCAACTCATAGAACCCTCCCATCTCAACTGGATTTTTAGATACATCTTCTAATCATATTGGTTTCTTAAAGGCCAGCAAAGGTATGGTTAGTACTTTATTCATATTTTAGCTAACTACTCTCTGATTCCATCAAATTGATGGTAGTATTTCTTCATAAAGGAATAACTAGTTATTAAACACTTCTTTATAGTTCATCTCCATTGTGAATGGGTGGCCTTTAGCTTTTTAGCTTTGATAGTGTCACTCAATCAACTATAGTAGCTCCATTATCACTTCCAGGATTAAATATAAAATCCTTAGACATTTAAAGCTTTTCATACCTTAATTGTTTCCCCTTCAGCCCTACCCCTCTACTTTCAGTATTTCTATAGCACAACCAACTAGGACCATCTGCTTCCCCACCTACTGTGCAATCCAGTACCACTTACTTCCTTGTCTTTCCAGGAACAGGGCTTTTCACTCTCTTTCTAAGGGCTCTCCCTCTATCTCCTTGCTTCTTTCAATTGTAGTACTCTTCCTCTGCTGATTATTGGTTCTTTATCTTGATTGTAAAACCTTTTTATGGTGCGTTCCTATTAGATTGTGAGCTCCTTGAGGGTTTTTTGCTTCTCTTTGTATCCTAAGCACATACCAAAGTATGTGGCACAAAATAAGTGCTTAATAAAAGTTTATCAAGCAATTCTATATCCTTTACAAGGTAAAAAATGATCCATTAAAAATACGAATTGAATTCACCCTTTGCAAAATGAAAAAATGAGACTACCATTCTTTACATTCTTTAAAGTTATTACTTAGACTTGGAAGAACTCAGTTTTTCATAAATCCATCACCATGTACACCAGCACATGCTTGTTTTCATTTATCTGTGAAAATTATAGGGAAGCGAGATGAGAACAGTGCACTTTAGACCAAGAGAAGGGCGTGGGGGCAGGAAGTGTAATAGAAATAAGAAATGGAGAATTATTTATCTGGAATAGAAAGAATGGATATAATTTTAGTGGAGAATTGACCCTGTCCTATGCCCATCTAGCAAGACTGGCTCCTATATTGGACAGGTAGATGTTATTGTCAGAATGTAATATGATCATTTGAATAGAAAGAAGAAAAGGGTGAGTTCAATACTTGGACCACAAATTTGATACAAAGTCGTGGATAGGGGTACAACTTAATTGTTTGGATATGCTGTACCCAAAAGAGGTGGCAGCTACTAATTTGATAGTTTATTTTTTATCGTCCAAAAAAGTGGACCAAATCTAAAGGCTATAAAATAAAAGTTAAAAAAATCTATACAATTAAAAAAGAACATTGAAGAAACAATAAAAAAATCATATTCCAAGTCTTGTTTTTGATAAAAGGGGAAAAAGTATTGCTCGACTGTGGAAATGATGGAGAACTTTTGGGGGACAGTGTCTAATTCTTGTTTAGTTCAACAAAAGTAATCTATAATTAAAGTAAGTCCAGGAAGAATTAAATTTTGAAGACACAAGGAGCCAAAGTCTATGAGGCAAAAAGAACATTGTCTAAAGAGATGGATCAACTGAGATTTTTAGATAAACAACAGAAAACTGAAGGAAGAATGGGCAACTGAATTTTTTTTTAAAAAGAAACTTGGTACAGTTACATAAAAATATCAGGTGAAATGCCAAAGCTCTGAATGAGTTCAGACTTTTCCAGAACTATGTACAATAAGGGTTTTAATCAAAAATATAACTATTTTAAGGAAAATAAAGGAAAACATAAAGGAGTAATAACCTCTTCTTGGAATGGGTGTTGTGTTTAATAACAGAGGAGGTAGATCTGGTTAACAGTTATTTTGCTTCTGTTTTCTCTGCCAAAGTGAATGATGATCTTTGCACCCTAAAAGTATAGAACAAAACTGAATATTAGGGTAAATTAAAATCAATTTTTCACAGCCATTTAATTTGATTTTTGCTAAAATTCTAGAAATCATTATTTTAGGGGAAACAAAAGTGAAAACAAAGTAGTAATCATAAAGTGTCTAAATTTTCTGCATGAAGAACAAATCATGGGAACAGTTAGGTGGTTCAATGGATTTAGATCCAGGCCTAGAGAAGAGAGGGTCCTAGGTTCAACTCTTCCTTGCTGTGGTTTACTAGGCAAGTCATTTAACTCCCATTGCTTAGCCCTTACTGCTCTTCTGCCTTGGAACCAGTATATAGTATTGATTCTAAAATCGAAGGTAAGGGTTTAAAAAAACAAACCATGTTTTCCTCAAAGATGTGTGCTTGGCCCAATATAGTTTATTAACAACTTGGATAAAGGCTTAAATGGCTTGCTCATCATGTTTTCAAGATGACCAAATTGAGAAGACTACTATGCAACATGCTAAATGAGAGATTGGGGATTCAAGAAGTAGTCATAGACCATTGGTGTGAATTGAATAATATGAAATTTAATTAGGATAAATGTATAGTCTTGCACTTCAGTTAAAAAAAAAATCAATAGTGCTAAATAAGATAATGTTTGTAAAGCACTTAACATATTGTTAGTCAGCACTTAATAAATTCCTCCCTTTCTCCTTTAACAACTAGTTAGCAGTGTAGTATGCCAGTCAAGAAAGCATGCGCATCCTAGAGTATTTGTCTCATTGTATTTAGCCTGATCAAACCACACCATGTGTGCTATGTTTAGTTTTTAGCCTTCTCATATGTCAGAAGAACATTATAACCTGGAAGTTTTCAGAGCTGAGCAGCTAATATTATTGTGAATGGCCTTGAGTTCATGTTAAAGAGGAATAGTTGAAAAAATTGGGAACGTTGCACCTAGATTACTGAAGACTTCTGAGAGATAGGTTAGTGATTCAGTTATTTGAAAGTTCTGTGGGGGGAAAAAGATTATTTTTGTCTTATTTGGCTCTAATGTGAGAAAAGTGACAGAAGCTCAAGTTAGATTCAACATAAGGAAAATGGTATTGGTAGTAGTCTCTCAGTAACTGAGAATGACGATTGTCTTTGTGCGTTTTGCACAAAGATACTTGTGCATGAAGGAGATTTAAGTGGAAAAGTCGATGCACAGAGACAGTCCTACTCTCTTGGAGTTGGAAGCCTGGGTCCAGTGGCACGAAAAGTCGTTACACCTGGAGACTTCCTCAACTGCATTGGATGGCTGTGTTGTCTTTTGTGCTCCAACACGCCCTAAGCACTCCACAGTGCTTCGCTGCGTCGCCCTCTCAGCTGTTAAACCTTCTTATTGGTTTCTTCCGTCTGTTCGGCCGAAGCAGTATTCACATGCTGGGTGAGCAAAGCCCTGGCTCACCAGGAGTCTATGACCCGATGGCTACCCTCACGAGGTTTAGCCGGCCTGTCGAAGCCTTTGCCTGGGGTGTGGCCGCTGCCGCATGCTAGCAGCTACTGGGAGCCACACGTGAGAGCTGGGTGTCAGGTGAGGGTCAGTGGCTGGAGAGCTGCCCTACGAGGGCACGACAAGCCCTCCATACCAGAGATACTACCCCTCTCTGAACACCCTATATACCCCATAACATAACAACATAAGGACAATAGTATTAAAAATTAATTATACCTACAAAAACACCAGAATTGAGTATTTTGTAGCTGTCTTATTTTAAAATTTTTTATTTGTTAAATGGCCTAGTCTAGATGAAGATTGAGGTCCTTTCTTACCCCAAAATTGTGATTCTCTAAATTTTATACTTATTTTTCTCTTCATTTTATTTTTTTTATTTCTCCACTTCCCTTTTGATCTTTTTTCACCTTTTATCCCTATTATTTTGGCCTGTCCAGAGTAATCAGTGATTTCTATGCATGTTGTTTAGCTGTGTGGACATAGTTTGATGGTACTCATTTCTTAGAACATCTACTGGCCCATATGCTGTCCTTGGGAGAAATTAATTTGAGCTCACAAAAGCTAATTATTATCCAGACTATTAAAAAGAAACAGAAAAATTAAAGAAAACTCATTTATACCTATTATTCTCAGTGTAATGTTACAGTTTAATAAAGTACTTGAAGTTGCCAAATACTTTCTATACATTTTTTCCCCATTTGACCCTCATCAGTGCCCTGTAAGGTGCATTTTGTTATTGGCCTCATTGTATAAGTGGTGAATCTTAGGTTCAGAGACCTTCAGTGACTCATTCAGGGTCCTATGGCCAATGGGGTACGGCATGCTCAAGAGTCTCCTGGCTCTAATCTTTGCTTTTGATATGTTGCTTTGTATAGCTTTCAGCTCGAGGATCGTTAAAGTGAAAGGGGCTGTAAGTATAAGGTCTCTTTTTTTAGGGGTAGAGTATTGATTAAAAAAAATGAATAAAAAAAAGTTTCTATATATAAACTTCCATCGGCTCTAAATTTTTTTATTTAGATATTTAATCCGAAAGAAAATAAAATATTCTCTATCACTCCTGAAAGTGGTAACTGATGTGTTTCAGATTGGCTACCAGTTCTTTTATTTATATGACTAGTCTTTCTGTTTCTTCCCCCTCGAATTACTGTCAAGGGGGCTAAAGGGCGGGGTAGTTTGAGGTACTTTTTGATTAAAAAAAAAACATCATTTGTAACAACAGGAGGCAGCATGGCATAGTATA
Source organism: Monodelphis domestica (assembly GCF_027887165.1). Taxonomy (NCBI): domain Eukaryota; kingdom Metazoa; phylum Chordata; class Mammalia; order Didelphimorphia; family Didelphidae; genus Monodelphis; species Monodelphis domestica. Next base: position 17,020,939 of record NC_077230.1, on the reverse strand, counting down.
AAGAACTAGCTTTAGAGTTAGGGGACCTGTTGTCAGAGGGTTCCATTCTTGAATTTATCATTAAGTACTCAGTGACCAAAAATAGTACTTTGAATGTGATAGGTGCTGTATAAATATTTATTGAATTAAAAATGGTATTCAGTTAAAATAAAATATATAATGTACTCCTTAGCAAATATATGCAAGTAAATAGCAGAAAAAAAAGTGATATCTTTTATGTCTATTTATTTCAGGGCAATTAAAGCATTTCAAGAGGTGCTTTATGTTGATCCCAGCTTTTGTCGAGCCAAGGAAATTCATTTACGACTTGGGCTTATGTTCAAAGTGAATACAGACTATGAGTCTAGTTTAAAGGTAGGTTCTTGGGTTCTATTTCCCTACCTCCAGATAAAATTGTTACTTTGTATAGTTTCTTAAATATGCTTAATGTTGGCGTTTGTAATTAGCAAGTCAAAAGCTATCTTTGACATTTAGGTGATTTACTTGTTTATATAATAGACAAGAAATAAAATATTCTGAAATATGATTTTTAAGGTCCATGGGAGTTTCCATGATCCTACATCTTATCTAAAAAACAAAAAACTTTTAGTAAAAGATTCAACAGGAAAAAAAATGTGATTTTTTAAAAAAATTTTTTTGAGAGGACTAATGTGCCAAAGAGTCACATTTGGGATCACCATGTTGTAATTTAGCATCATCAGAATGTTTCAAAATATTTTAAACATTTTATTAGAAATTATTTTACTAAAAAAAATTACCTAAGGGCTACTTTCTCATTTCTTGGGTGCCTTATCCTGATCATTAACAGTAATTTGCATATGAATTAATTTTCAGTTCAAAATATTGTTTCTTAAAAAGTTGATTTGAAAAAAAAATAGTTTATTTAGTAGTCAAGGGAAGAGATAAATTTCTCTTGACTGATGCCAAATTCTTTTCTACTAGAAGTAACATGTACTTGGTCTATTCATGTAATTTTAGGTAGAAAAGGAAGTTCCAGTAATTTCATACATTTTGAAATATTTTAACTTTTAATAAATTCCCATATAAGTTGTCCTATGTTATATGATACATATTGTATGTTTCCTTTCCTTCTTCCCTCCCCTCTCCTGGAGCTGACAAGCAAGTTTATCTGGGTTTTTATTTAAACATACATCTATATGTATATAATTATGCAAAATATTTCTATATTATTCTTTTTAAGTCAATAATGTTATAAAACCAAAACTCTCAAACATATACCCAAGTAAACAAGTGATAAAACATCTTTTCATGTATTTGAATATTTTTAAGTTCTCAAAATGGCTAGATTTTTTTTTAACCAAGCCTCATTTTCTTGTGTAAAATAAGTGTCCTAGATATATTCTGCAATGACCCTTCTAGCCCTAAATCTATGATCCAGTGATCATTATTGAAAAATACTTATTAAACACTACTAATTGTGTGCACATGCTAGGAGTAATTTAATAGATCATTGTCTTTATCTCTTTAAATTATAAACAACATTGATGGACAGACATGTAAAAGATAAAAATCTATCTGAATAAAACTGTAAAGCCAGTTGCCAATAGCGAGTTCACTATTTAGGTTATATACATTCCAGAGGTAACATTCTAGAAATATTTAGAGTTAATTATTAAGTTAAGGTGCTGACTATTTGATAAAGAATTGTAGAGCAACTAGAATTTTCTTAAGGAAGTCATGAAAGTGCAACTTTTAGAGTCGACTAAAATGGTAGAGCAGAGATTTTATGGCAAGGAATTCACAAGTATTCTGGAGGTGAAGCTTTAAAAGAAAAAATGTATAGAGAAGCAATAAAGTTGTATGAATTAGGAATATTGTGTTACATATAGATTAATGGCAATGTTAAATTAGGCTATTTTTGTGAAAAGACCACTTTACCAAAGTACCTGTGTAAAAATTCTTTTTGTCTTTTTTTTCTTTTTGAAGTGGCAAAAAATTTTTATTCATCAGTCTCACATTACATTTTTGTCATGAATTACATTTTTGTCATGAACCATCCCAAATCATTTATTGGACATCTTGAACTAGATGACTTGGAGACATCTTAAACTAAGTATTTTTCAAGCCTTTAAGATTCATTATCTTTCACCCCACTCTTCTAATTACCTTAATACTGCTGACAATTTCCCCATCTCAAATCATTCAGATTCGATAACTAAAATCTAGGCTTTCTTCTGGAATAGAAAATCATTTTCCCAATATAGCTTAAGTTTAATTCAGTATTCTTAAACAAAATAAAATAATGAGATCATAATTTTAGCATAATTTAATATTGATAAAATTTTTGCCCCTAAATGTGTGTGTGTGTGCGTGCACGCGTGCGCGCACGCATGCGTGCTCTGTCTCATTCTCTCATGTCCATTCCCATTGTGTCTTGTAGGACTATAGATATTTGTAGTAAGTTTTGTTCTTCCTCATTACTTGAAAAATGAGTAGGAAGAAGGAGATTATTTTGGAAAATGTCAATTTTTATTTCCAAGGAGTCTTTTGTTTGGGTATATTTGGTATCTCTTGTTCTAAGTGGTTAGTTTTTTGTAGTTCTCATTTCTTTTTTTCATTTCTTTTCCTTAGTGATCTTATTTTATTTAAAACATTTTTATGTCTTTTAAAAATTGCTTATTTTCTTAATTGGCAATATTCATTGAACTTCAATCATTGTTTTTCTTTGAACTTTTGCTTATAAATGTTTTGTAGTCCTTCTCTTGTTCTCAGTTTATGCCATTGGCTTCACTTTCACCATAGTTGCTCTTTATTGTGGGATTCTCTTAACCCGACTTCTCAATTTGGGAATTTGTGTTATTACTAGAAAAATGTCTAGGACTTATTTGTTCGTGTTTTATATATTTTTTTAAGGATATCAGTTGCTGGTAGACAAATCTACTAAACCTTCCTTAGCAACTCAGTATCCCATTCAACACAGTGGCTTTTCCCAACCCTTTTTATCCCATTTAAAACTCCTTTGGCTCTCTTTCCCCCGTTCTCTCAGCTGAGAACCTACCTCTTTCCCTCTCTTCATAATCTCCTCTAAGATAGCTTCTGCCACTTTCTCCTTTTTTACAAACTATAGCAAATGAAGAAAATGTTTCCTTTTTTTTCCCCCTAAACAAGATTACCCCCTCTCTTCATTGAAGGGATCCCATTCGATTCCATATTCTCTAACAGATTTGCTAGTTATTTTCAGTTTTTCATTTCTCAACCCATTTCTTATGGGTACAAACATTCCCATTTCTCTCCAGTCCAGAAAAAAAAACCCTAATTTGTTTCTTCTGTTTCAGCTACTATAATTTTCTATCTCTTCTGTCCCTAGTTACTGAACTGCAAAAAGGCTGTCTGGAAAAGGTGACTCCACTTTCTCTCCTTTTGCTTTTTTAAAAGCCCTTGTCATTCCACTAAAACTGCTCTCTCCAAAAGTGCTAATAATAGTTGCCAAATTGAATGACCTTTCTCTTTGATCACTTTCTCTTGTTACTCTAGGTTTTTGAGAACACCATTGTTTGTTGCTTCTTTTCCTACCTGGTAACTCTTTTTCTCCAAGGGACTTCTCCTTGACTCATACCCTCTTCTTTTAGGTTTTATCCTGACTCCTCTTCTTCTTTCTTTGGTGATCTCATCAGCTCCCATTGATTTGATTACTGTATCTAGTTTAATGATTCTCTACTTCTTTAACCTGATAGTTGCTAAGTCTTGTGCGACCCTGACTGTGATTCCATTGTATTTGAGTGTTCCCTTCTAGCTAATTTTGAAGTATTTTCTGTTTGTCCTGGTAGCTCTGGAATTTGACTATAATATTCCTGGGAGTTTTCATTTGGGGTCTTTCAGATAATGATTAGTGTATTCCTAAATTTCTATTTTATCCTCTGGATCTAAAATCTCATGGATTTCCTTAATAAGTTTCCTTAAATACTACTAGTACTACTAGTACTAGTACTAGTACTACTACTACTGCTACTGCTACTACTTACTACGACTACTTACTACTGCTACTTACTACTACTACTACCAGCACCACCACCACCATTACCATTACCAATACTACTACTTACTACTGCTTTTTTTTTTTAAACACTTACCTTCTACCTTACTATATATTGGTTGCAAGGCAGAAGAGCAGTAAGGGCTAGGCAGTAAGGTTTAAGTGACTTCCCCAGGGTCACACAGTTAAGAAAGTGTTTTAAGGCCAGATTTGAAGCTAGGATCTCTTGTCTGTAGGCCTGGCTCTCAATCCAGCTACCCCCAATAAATTCTTTTTTTTTTAAAGAGGTAAATTGGGCCTTTGTTTTTAATTTAAATTAATTTATTTAGTCAATTTAGAACATTATTATTTGGTTACAAGAATCATAAGTTTTTCCCACCCTTCCCTCCCCTCATCCTTCCCATAGCTGACGCCACAATTTCACTGGGTGTTACATGTGTCCTTGATCAAAACCTATTTCCATGTTGTTGGTGTTTGCATTAGGATGTTCATTTAGAGTCTCCATCCCCAACCATATTCCCTTGACCCATGTATTCAAGCAGTTGTTTTTCTTCTGTGTTTCTGCTCCCACAGTTTTCCCTCTGAATGTGGATAGAGGTTTTTCTCATAGATCCCTCCAAGTTGTTCAGGATCACTGCATTGCCACTAATGGTGAAGTTAATTACAATCGATTGTACCACAGTGTATCAGTTTCTGTGTACAATGTTCTGCTTGCTCCTTTCATTCTGCATCAATTCCTGGAGGTTGTTCTAGTTCCCATGGAATTCCTCCACTTTATTATTCCTTTGAGCACAATAGTAAGAGACAGAAAGGAGGATCAGTGGAATAGACTTGGGGTAAGTGATCCCAGCAAGACAGTCTATGAATGATAAGCTCAAAGATCTCAGCTTTTGGGACCAAAATCTACTATTTGATAAACAACTGCTGGGAAAATTGGAAGACAGCGTGGGAGAGATTGGGTTTGGATTAACATCTTACACCCGACACCAAGATAAACTCAGAATGGGTGAATGACTTCAATATAAAGAAGGAAACGATAATCAAATTAGGTGAACACAGAATAGTATACTTCTCAGATCTTTGGGAAAGGAAAGACTTTAAAACCAAGCAAGAGCTAGAAAAAAAAATCACAAAATATAAAATCAATAATTTTGATTACATCAAATTAAAATTTTTTGTACAAACAAAACCAATGCAACCAAAATTAGAAGGGAAGCAACAAATTGGGAAACAATCTTCATAACAAAAACCTCTGACAAAGGTCTAATTACTCAAATTTATAGAGAGCTAAACCAATTTTACAAAATATCAAGCCATTCTCCAATTGACAAATGGGCAAGGGACATGAATAGGCAATTTTCAGTTAAAGAAATCAAAACTATTAATAACCACATGAAAAAGTGTTGTAAATCTCTTCTAATCAGAGAGATGCAAATCAAAACAACTCTGAGGTATCACCTCAAACCTAACAGATTGGCTAACGTGACAGCAAGGGGAAAAAATGAATGCTGGAGGGGATGTGGCAAAGTTAGGACATTAATTCATTACTGGTGGACTTGTGAATTGATCCAACCATTCTGGAGGGCAATTTGGAAATATGCCCAATGGGTGCTAAAACAGTCTGCCCTTTGATCCAGCCATAACACTGCTGGGTTTGTACCCCAAAGAGATACTAAGGAAAAAAGACTTGCACATGAATATTCATAGCTGTGCTCTTTGTGGTTGCAAAAAATTGGAAAATGAGGGGATGACCTTCAATTGGGGAATGGCTGAACAAATTGTGGTATATGTTGCTGATGGAATACTATTGTGCCCCCAATAAATTCTTGAAATATGATTTCTAATCAATCTCTCTTCCTCCTCCCTCCTCCCCAGCCCCCTCTGAGTTTTTAGAAATTTTCATTGGGTTTATGCCTAATTTTCAGTTTTCTTTGTGGATTTGATCATAGCTGTTTTCACAGAGCTGTCTTTTAAATTTGTTTCTTAATCTTCTCTGTTACCATATGGCTCATTCTTTTTACTTATTTTGGATCATTTTCCATACTCATTCTTGATTTTGAATTTAGTCTATTCACCTAGGGGTGGGTAGGGGATTATCTTAACATTTCAGATTTTCTCAACTTACTCTTCCCAATTAGTTTTTGGTACTTTTAAGTTTGTGGTGATTCTAAAGTGATATGATTTGGGGAGAGGAGTAGTCACTGGTCTTACTCTGGTCCAGTCCGTCCGCCCCGCCCGCCCCCCCCCCCCCCCCCCCCCCCCCCGCGCAACTCTTAAGACAAAAGGGCAAGGGTTACCAGAGCCACATAGCTAGGAAATAACTGAGGCCAGATTTGAACCCAGTCTATGCATTTTGCTACCTAATAGCCCCTTTGCTCTGATTTTTACCCAGGAAGGTCTCCTGCTCCAGTGTAGTGCTTTGCTCTGCCTTGGAACAACTCTGGGCTGAAAGTTCTCATGCTGTTACTGCTATTGCAATTGCCTCCAACCAATGCTGTGACTACCTCTTGTGGCTCTTGTCTGGCTCCCACCCCATTGACCCTGCCTTCCCCCCCTGCAATCTCTCAAGTTGTTGAACTTAAAAAATATTTCACCCCCAAATGCTTCTTGGCCGTCCTTGAAAAGGAAAGATGAGAAGAATTTTTTCGTGATCAGGAAGGCAGTGGAAACAGCTCTATCAAATACTTAAAGCTTGGCTAGACATTGAAGAAACCAAAGATATCCACTGCATCACTAAACATCTCAAACCACTGGACTTAGATGACTGGAAGTCAGATGACTTTGTGCAACTCTGTCTTACTTAAATCCAATTTATGCTCAAGACAAAAGATAACCACTAGTAATTTCATTTTAGTACTCTGAGTAAGATGGAACACAACCATAATATACTAAGGGAGATATTATATTCAAAGATAAATGCTAAAAATTAGAGTTTTACATTGATACTATTGTCTGGGGTAATCATGAACTGTATAACATTCTAGACGAACAGCCAGAGGTACCCTAGGGGTTCAAAGAGATGGAGTACAGTAAATGAGTAAAAGTACCAGGCATTGAGGATAACCTTGCTCAGGGCATGGAGGCTGAAGATTTATAGTGTGTATTAGGAACAAAAAGTAGGCCAGTTTGACTGGAGACATAGATAAAGTTTACATAAGATGAGGAGAGAGAAATAATCTTTCAGGAAATGAAGGCAAACTACATATTTAGATAGGCTATAAATGTCAAAGATGCTAAACATACTGGTGTGAGCCACTGAACTAGAACAGAAAGGCTTGGGCTTCAAAAATTATAAACTTTTGTGTGGAAAATGGGTTACAGAAGGGAAAGTGGCCACAAGAAGGATAGTTAAGTTTTTGCTATAGACCGTAAGAGAAGTGGTAATGTGATTCGGTAATGTACCGAATGAGTACAGTATGAATAAAGAGAAAGGGGACAAATTTGAGAGATATTGACGAGGTGGAATCCATGATATTAACATCTGATTGTTATAGGAGTGGGATGAGAAGTAGTCAAGAATGGGCTTTGAAACTACTAATCTGGCTAACTATGATTATTAAATATTAAGCTTTTAATAAAATCTTATTGAATGATTGGAAGAATGTTGACACAATTAACAAATAGTGAAATTAAGAAGAAATGGATGAGTTTTAGTATAAATTCTGTTTTGGGCAAAATGATAAAGAGAACTCAAAAGTAGAGATACGTGGGACTGGAGTGCAAGAGACATGAAAGGTAGACATGAAATATATCCGGGGGAGTCATGCATAAAATGATAGTTAAGAGTATGGAGTCTTAATGAAATCAGTAAAAGAGGGAAAATAAAATTAAGGAGATAGGACCTGTAGAGATTGTTATGAAAATTCATTCTTGTTTCAGTGGTGTGTATAGTCGGGATGATGAATCTGGAATGGAGAACGAGAAAGATATATCTAATAGATAGAGGGGAACTAACATGATCAAGCAGTGTCCCAAAAAACCAGTGTTCTAATCTAGGCCTAAGTAGGCTAGTATAATAATTCTGACTTATGTTTAAATACCCTGGGGTTCTCATCTTAAAAAGAAATAATATAATCCATCTAAGAATAAATTAAAAATAAGACTTTTTTAATAGTTATTTTAAAATAAGTTTTTATCTTGGTCTTTTGTTTTTATCATATAGTATTCTCAAATCTTCTATTCCTAGAGATAAATTCTATATAATAAATCATTAAAAAATAAAAATAAAAACTAAGGAAAAATTCACAAAACTGATGAATACATTGAAAAAGGCTAAAGAATTGCATTAGTGTGCATACTTATGGATTTTTTATATACAGAAATAGGTGGTTTGGGTGTATACTCTTCTTTTTAGTCATGTTTGATCTTTATAATTTTTAGCAGTGATTACAACAGGATAAGTAGGCAGATAAAAAAATCTCTGGATCTCCTACCTATCAGTGGTCATTCTCTGCAATCAAGAAATTCCTCTTGCTACCAGTTGTCTTGAATGAGGATTCTTGAAGTTCTTGATATTACTAACTCAAAAAGCTCAATTAAAATTAAAGATGTATAGCTCAGAATCTTAACTATCAGAACCTAAGCTGATGGAAAAATATAAAGCATAATAAAGATCAACAAAGCCAGAGACTACTGTAGGCCAATAATTGCACTCTATTTGCCATGCACAATCAATAATAATTTTTATGGAATGAGAATGGAAATATTTTTAATTCAGCAGTCCTTATTCTCTGAAAATTGATTAGGATGCACTCTCTGTAATCCTCCCCATCTCCAGACATATACTAAAACTTATTGCTTCAGTAGTTTTATAATACAAAAATTCTGAGATCTCCTATGACTTTCATCTTTTCGCTTTTGATGTACCCTGTGCCATTCTTGAAGTGAGTGAATATCATTATCCATTCATAGGACTAAAATACTGCTTGTCATTTCACCAAAAACAAATAACAAACAACAACAACCAAAAAAACAACTCAAACCCCAACCAAACAATTCACACAATTATGACTTCTTTAAAATTTGGAAGAACTTCATTTCTTTTAAAAACCCACACCATCTGTCTTAGAATCAATACTTGTGTTGGTTCCAGGGTAGAAGAGTGGTATGGGTTAGGCAATGGGGTAAGTGACTTGCCCAGGGTCACACAGCTAGGAAGTGTATAAGGTCAAATTTGAACCTAGGACCTCTAATTTCTAGGCCTGGCTCTCAATCACCCAGCTGTCCCTGGAACTTTCTTTTAAAATTACCATTGTTCAATCAAGAAGCCTTTATTAAACACCTACTCTGTATGCCAAGTATTGTACTGTGATGATTAAAATAGTAGAAGCCATAAACTGTAGTGATTAAAATAACTGGGAGTTATAAACTGTGGCAGATAAAATAGTGTTTGGCTTAAATTGTGACCGCAGAGAATATGGTTTCAAGACAGTGTCTTGTTTTAAATCAAATATAAGGTGTTTGCCAGGGAAAAATTCCCAAATATTAAATATACCCAAGTTAGCTGGGTTTTATAGAGATTTTAATTAATCCAAATGAGGAATTAGAGAAAGGGAGAGAGAGAGAAAAGGGGAATAATGAGAAAAAAGTCTAGGCCAACTTAGGCCAGCCTTAAGAGAGAGAGAGATCAGTCAGTCTTCAATCCACTCACCACAAGATTTGTCCCAAGCAAAATTCTAGTGTTCAGAGAGACACCAGTTCAGCCGGCTTCATCTTCAGAGAGATTCTTCTGACTGTCTTTCTCTCAGCTTTTCATCTCCTTTTAAAGGGAATTTTCTCCTATGTCACCTCCCCTAAGTTCTCACATCAACCAATCACAGTAGACGTTTTCCAAAGGACAGACCACTCTTAATTCACACCTAAGTAGGCTTAAACTTTTGATTAAGTTCACACCTGAAAAAAATCTCTGAGGAAGTTCTCACCTCTTTGCAACTTGTAAATTCATAAGTTGCCTGACCTTCATAGGTACTTAGCACCCTTTTGTATTATATCTAAAAATAGGCAACGCTTAAGAACTTTTGCCTTACTATTTGTATGGGTTTAAGTACTTTTCATTGTATAGCAAGGAGTTTCTTCCCCTAAAGTATGCTTAAGTAGGGGTGGAGTAGAGTTCTCACATTCCTGACTAAGTCCCTTCATTGTCTAAAGTGGGGAATGGTCTTAACCAAATCTTATGAAGTAGGGTCTGAGAATTTTTAAGATTCACAGTACTAAGTGCTAGCAATCCAAATAATGACAGAAGTGCTGTTGTCAAGGAATTCACAATCTATATTTAAGAGAAACAGGAAGTCAATAACAGTGAGGCACTAGAATAGGAAAGACTCATGGAAGGTTGAGTTTTCCCTGTGATTTGAGAGAAGCCAGGAAGCAGAGATGAGAATATTTTAGGCTTTTGGGACAGTGAAAGAAAATGTCCAGAGCTGATCCATGATATGTCTTATTCATAGGACATCAAAGAGGCCAGTTTAAATAGATCAGAGTTAAGTATTAGATGTAAAAAGTCTGAAAAGATGGGAAATAGAGGGAGCTAAAGATATGAAGATCTTGAGCTCCGAAAAGATAGTTTTATTTTTTATTCTGAATGTGATAGGCAACCAGTGGAGTTTATTGAATGGATAGGTGATATTGTCAGACCTGGTCCTCAAGAAAATCACTTTGGTGGATGAATTAAGTGATGTAAATTTATGTACTGCAGTGTTGCAGAACAAAAAGTATATTGCTATAATTTTATCACTATTGCTATCATGTTTTTATTTTTATTTATTGCCATATTTTTAAAATGAAAGTGTTTCTTCCCTATTTATAGTACTAGTAAGGCAGTTAAGTTTCCTTTAAAAAAATTGTTGGTTACTTTGTAAAGATTAATTTCAGTGAAATCGTCAGTTTAGAAGCTAGTTTAAATAAAGTGAGAGGATAGAAAGTGGAAGCACCTATTGAAGATTGCCATCCCAAGAAATTTAGACATTATACATAGAAGGCATGGGACAATAATTGGAATGGAAGAATCAGATATGTTTTTTGAGAATGAAGGAGTCATTGACATTTTTGTAGGCATTAGTAGTGAAGTAGCCAGTAGAGGAGAAATTGAAAATAAGTGTTTGAGTAAGGATAAAAGAGGGAATAATCTGTTGGAGGAATGGAATCACTTATTCCATATAATGGGCCTTAGCAAGGAAATACGGTCACCTCTTTATGAGATAGAGTGAAGGAGAAGAGTGGTTGGGCTTTCTCCCCTCCATAAAATATTAAACCAAGATTGTTAGCTGAGAGGGTTAAAAAACAGGGAAGTTTGAGGAGTGATAAAAAGGTTTGGAAAGAACCACTGTCATCATCATCATGAATGAGATATCTTGGGGATTGTAGCAGCTGTGAGGGCTTGTCACTTAATGTGACAAAGTTGTAGAGGACTTCTTTGGAATTGTTGGGAGATTTGCCTTGCTTTTCAGTAGTAGTAAGGGAGTAGAAAGAGTAGAGATTGGTTTAAATTTGAACTGAAGGGTTCCAATATATATATTTACCAGGGTTTCAATATGTAAAAAGGAGGAAAGTCTAGCTTAGTTGCAGGGTTGATGACTTGGGAGAGAACTGTAGTTCCTTAATCCTGTAGGTCAAGGAATTACAGGTCATACTCCAGACAAAGAACAAGTTTGATATTAGAAGACAGAGGCAGAAGTGAAACCTCAATAGATTGTGGACTAAGGGAATTTCAGAATTTTATGGACATATGTGAGTGATGACAGGATCTTCTTTGATCTTTGAGCTGAGGTGAGATGGAAGAGTAAATCTTCCAAGAGTAAAGGATCTGAAAGCTCAGTGTATAGGAGGGAAAATCAATATAATATGTACATTGACACCCTTGTTAGGACAGGAGTTGAGGAGGAGAGAAAAAATGTGAATCATGTAACTCATAGAAGAAGGAAAAGGGAGTTTCTTGGAGGTCTACAAGACAGTAGCTACCAAGATTTTGATTCATTAGTACATATGGATTGTATGGTCTTCAGAAGAGTTTACTGAATGATGCTGGAAGGGGGAAGTACCTGAAGTTGACATGAGAGAGTGGGGGCAAGGGAAAGAGAGAATTTTTTGTTTTGTTTTTATTTGTTTTGAAATTTTTATTTAGTCAATTTAGAACATTATTCCTTCGTTACAAGAATCATATTTCTTTCCCTCCCTCCACTCCCCCCAACCCTTCCCATAGTTGACACACAATTGCACTTGGTTTTACATGTGTCCTTATTCAGAACCTATTTCCATATTGTTGATGTTTGCACTCAGGTGATCATTTAAAGTCTCCATCCCCAACCATGTCCCCTGCACCCATGTATTGGAAGCATTTGTTTTTCTTCTGTGTTTCTGCTCCCACAGTTTTTCCTCTGGAGGTGGATAGTGTTTTTTCTCGTAAATCCCTCCAAGTTGTTCAGGATCACTGCACTGACCCCAGTGGAGAAGTCCATTACATTCAATTGTACCACAGTGTATTGGTCTCTGTGTACAATGTTCTGGTTCTGCTCCTCTCACTCTGCATCACTTCCTGGAGGTTGTTCCAGTCTCTATGGAATTCCTCTACTTTATTATTCCTTTTAGCACAATAGTATTCCATCACCAACATATACCACAATTTGTTCAGCCATTCCCCAATTGAAGGGCATCCCCTCATTTTCTGAAAGAGAAAGATTTTAAATTCCAAGAATATTTATGTTATACACGGAGCAGGCATTCTGTAGAGGGAAAGGTTAGATTGTCTTTTGTTGGGACTTTGGGATGAGTGGGTTGGAGGGCTTGGAGATGCGATTTGGATTATGATCTACATACAGGAGTTTAGAATCCCTGGCATGTGTTGGGTATGAATTGGTGAGAGTTTGTTCTTTAAGGGAAAGGCACCTCTACTTCCAAGTGGACATTGGAGATCGGGCTGGAAAAACAAGACAACACAAATTGCAAGGTATAGGGTCAAATGGAAAGCAACCCCAGTACCTTACCTTTTCCCCAGAAGATGGTAAAGAAAGAAATGACCAAGGAATAGAAGAAGGTGGAACACCCAAATCATTTTCCTCTTGCTGCAGGAGATAGATATACATAGCAGTTAGAAGGAGAGATGAAAGTCAAATTGAAGCTCCTTGTTAGTCATAACCTCTTCCTAGATGCTGGAGATTAGGTAGAAGATGGATATATAGAAGATTGAAAGGGCATGCTGTTCTCTTTTCTTGTAGTTGTAGAGCATCATTAGCAGTAATAAAGGCATCTATTCCCTGCTTGGGACATGTACCATCCCTGAATTTGTCCTTTCTCAAATCTATTTTAATACAGAAATATTCAGTTCCTTAGTCCCTTCAGTCTGCTTTGACGGTTAACTGAGTTTTGTAGAAAACTTGACAAGGCTTAATTGTTTTTAAGGACTAAAAAACACGTACCATTTATTTCTTAAAGGCATAGAGAAAATACCTTTACTTTTTGAATGGCTTCTGGCAGTTTATTTCCTAATTTCCCAAGTGGAGTCTTCAAGTCAGCTAGAATTTATTAAGGGTCCCCTGCACATACTGCATTTTGCTAAGAACTGTGAATAGTGTGTAAGGCAAAAACCAAGGGGCTCATTGTCTCTTAGGTAAGATGACATGGAAACAATTTGAGATAATTAATCTCAGAGGGAAATTCATTAAAGGGTGCAAAGAAAAATTATTCCTGTAGAAAGTGTGATTTTTAGCTAATATTTGAAGTACATTAGGAATTTCGGGAGTTGGAGAACTCCAGACATAGATTACAGGTCAGTGAAAATGCTTTGAATTGAGAGATCTATGTCATGTAGAAGGAACAGCAGGGTGGGTGGCCAGTGTCACTGGATCCTACTAAACATTGCAGGGTGAGGGAGGGAGTAATGTATAAGAACATTGAAATGGTACGAGTGGGTTAAATTATGAATGATTTTAAAGGTCATATAGAGAAATTTATGTTTAATAATGGAAATACTAAGTCATCACTGGAGTTACTGTTTTGGGTATGTGGTTTGGAGGTATCGCCAGACCTGTAGTTTAGGAAGATCAAGTTGACAGCTGAATGGAAGAGAGCCTGGAAGTCTCAAAGTAAGCAACTACTATCTTTAAAAACATAACCCAAACTAGAAGCTTAAAGGCCAGTCTGAGTATATTTTCTATTGCATGGTCTATTTCCCCCACTTCAAAGAGGTCATTACATTCTAATCCTGGATGTTATTAAGGCAAGTGTTAAAGACTGGGCTTGATCCATGCCAATCTTTCCAACAATTTTGACTTCAAATTTTCAGCCTCCAAGTTCTTCACCCCAGTGTTATTTCCATTAGGAAATTTTGCTGATTGTCTACTTCTTTCCCCAATTGTTATTTTTCCCCCTCCTCAAATATATTTCATTGTTTTGTTTATCTCATTCCTCCAATAAGAGAAATTATTTTTAGTGAAGGATTGCTATGTTTTTCCTCTCTTTGCATCCTATTTTGGACAGTGTCTTGCACATAGCCCATGGTAATTGTATTTCAGTTTACTTGAAAACAGAACATAGCTGAAACTGCTTACCAGTTTGAACGTGATAAAAGTTTTTCTTTCATCTATCTATCTATCTATCTATCTATCTATCTATCTATCTATCTACTTAATTCCATATTCTAAATCCATACCAGAATTGAAAAAAATGAAGGTGAAACGATGTTACTGCAACTTGCCTTATTCAGTGACTATTAACTCAGATTCTTAGGATTTCCTACAGAAGAAGGCTGTCTCCAAGGGGCCAAAAGAGGCCCTGGCTTGGTCACAAATCTTTATTTCTTTGTTAAACATAGAAATGGGTGCCCATACTAGTATAGTATATAAACTCTTTTATAAGATGTTCAGGAGGGGATTCAGTAGATTGAGAACCAGGCTTAGAGATGTGAGCTTCAAGTGTAACTTGTACACTTCTCAGCTGTGTAACACTGGGCAAATCACTTAGTCCCCATTACCTAGCCCTTACTGCTCTTCTGCCTTAGAACTCAGTAGACACTTGGTCTAGTAAGGGTGTAAAACAAAAAGATGTTAAGGAAAGAGTGATTAACGATTAAGAGCTTTATTTACTCATTAAAAAATGAAGAACTTATGAAGGTACACTGGGATATTGTGCAAGTCCTTGTAGAATTAAAACCTTTGAAACCCCTATTATGCATTTTCTGGCTCCTTTACTACTAGCTCAATTCTCAGTTCTCAGAAATCCTTGCTTGCTATGGCATGGCCTTCGTCCAAGGGAATTCCTAGTATGTAGGCTTCAAAATCTAGTCTTTAGTTCTGTCAGCAATTCATAGGCTAAAGTTCCATGATTATAGGGCATAGGGTTGAGACCCACAACCTTTCCATTCATATCCTGTATCACAGAATCATGCTTCTCTTGGTATTCTAGTTCTAGCTCTGGATAAGACCTCATGCTAGAAGATCTGGTCACTACTAGCCCAGTCTTGTTTTGTTGTGTATGAGAAGTAAGAGAGGGCTTCTAAGTCACTTAGGGATAAATTTGTCAGCCTATTGACAGTTAACATTGCTATTTGGTAAACAGTGGAGGTGACATGATCTAGAGGCATGAGGAAAAAGATAATGACTTGAGGGAGCCTTTTAATGACTTTTAAGGAAGGGCTGGATTTCCTCTGGCATACACTGAGAGTAGATTCATGTATGTACTCCTAGGTTTAGAAGTACAAGGCTTCAGTTGGAGGAATATTGCCTGACAATTCTCAGGATTTCACTATTCATGGAAGTCGAATCCTCTAAAAAGAACAGTCTATGATACAGGCAATTATTAGGTTGGTCAGAACAAGGATTTCCTAAGGAGACTGGAGGGCAGGGATACTCTTTCTTGACTATGTCAACTGTCGGGTTGTTTTGGTACCTTCCCCTTGCTTGCTATAATGGAGACTTTTCTTAGTCTCAGAACAGCATAGTCCACATTATAATTTTCTTTACTACAGGAATAGGAAAGCATGGACTGGGTTAAAAAGGGAAAATCTGGATTTATACACATCTCTGAGGATAAGACACATTTCATAGTGTTGAAGAATCATACAAATTTTATATGTGCTGTGCTGCAAACTGAGAAAGAGATTCAATTACCTGCCTTATACATTTTGAATACTTGTTTATGTGCCTATTTATTTCTATATATGTATTATATATTTCTGTCTAGTTTCATTATGCTCTATTTGATTTTTAGGACCCATTTTAATAATAAAATAATGCAAAAAAAAGCATTGAACAGGTAGATTTCCTAGAGTTCACTTATTCAATTATTTTACACCTTTTCTCTTTTTCTAAATCATGTTAACTTTCCTTTATATCTCCCTACAACATTCATATTTATACTGTAATCTCATAGTAATTTGAAATAAACATTTTTAATTGCTTTTTTGTGTTCATTTATTGTAGTCAAATTCCATGGTTTTTCCTAATATCTCACTTCAATGTGTTAGCTTTTCTTTTCTTATTATGATGATCGCTAATTCATTATAGTTCCTGTATTGTCTCTTCTGATTGCTTACTAATATGCTGACTCTACTAGTTTATGTTTTTTAAAATTTCTAATCAATTTCTTCTTTCCAGTTTATAAACCACTCTTTTGCAACTTAAGACTATTTTTCTGAGCCCTCTTAAATTCAATTTTGACTGTTGTTTTGTACATTGAGGCATGGAATTTACCAAACAGAATGGGGAGGGATGTGCCAAAGTGAAAAGGGTGGTGAAATCCAGAGTCAAAAACATAGTAGGGTAATGAGAGAAAGAGGAAGTGGCTGGTTAGGGTTCATCCCACAGTAGAAGAGATCATTTGACAACCATTGCTCCCACCCCCACACCCCCTTTTTAAATTTTACCTTCCTTCTTAGAATCAATATCCTGTATTGGTTCTAAGGCAGAAGAGCAGTAAGGGCTAAGCAATTGGGGTTAAATGATTTACACAGGATCACACAGCTAGGAAGTATCTGATGTCAGATTTGAACCTCGGACCTCCCATTTCTAGTCCTTGTTCTCAACCCACTGAGCCACCTAGCTGCCCCCAGCCACTTCCTTTTTGTCTAAGTAGTTGACTCGCAATTATGTAATTAAGAGAAGAATTTCTTTCTAGGAATATATGCAAAATGTTGTCATTTTCCCTTTCTAATTTTCAGTATTTAAAGAATGAGTCTGTATTCTTAAATTTCTAGATAGCCAGGAAGTCACATTGGAGAAAACCAAATTAGGAGCTATTCCTTTAAAACACCTTTATGTTTTAGTATCTGTCTTCCTAACCACATAAGTTAGCTATCAAATGAAATTACATAGAAATTACTAGTAACAGATTATTTATAAATGCTATGGGAGCAGTGATTCTGGCCTTAAAGAATCAATCATTTAAATATTTGAGTACTATTTAACTATTAAAGTCTACATTTAACTCAGCCACTTATTTAGTCACTCCTGTGCCAGTATCCTCATCTATAAATTAAAATAATGGTAACCTATCTGTTTGGCGGAGTAGTTATGTAAGAGTTAGGGTTAGTATTTAAATGAGATGCATATGTGAAAGGTTGAAACTTGCTACTTTACAAATACAAGTAATACAAGTGTTAAATGTTCCAAGTATTTCATTTTTTAATTGTCATACAAAATATGCTTCCATATTAATGATTGTTGTAAGAACACACTCATATATAACCAAAACCCCCAAATCAAAGCATATATACATTGATATGAAAGATGACCTCAACAGTTCTCTGGAGGTGGATAACATTCCTTTTCATAAGTGTATCAGGTTTGTCCCAGATCATTGAATTACTAAAAGTGGACAAGTTTTCAGAGATATGACTATCTTAAAAAATTGCTGTTATTGTGTATGATCTGCCAGTTTTGTTTATTTCACTATACATCAGTTCATTTAGGTCTTTCCAGCTTTTTCTGAAATCATCTTTCTCATTATTTTTTATACTATAATAATATTGTCACCAACATGTACCACAATTTGTTTAGCCATTCCCCAGTTCCAATTCTTTGCCACTACAAAAAGAGCAGTTATATTTTTGTACAAGTAGATCCTTTCCGTCTTTTTATTATTTCTTTCAGCTACAGACACAGTAGATCTTTCACCTTCTAGAATATCATATTCTATACCTTCTGATCATTTAATATGGAGGCTGCTGCATTTTAAGTAATCCTGACTGTAGCTCCATGGTATTTGAATTGTTTCTTTCTGGTTACTTATAGTCTTTTCTCCTTTCCGGGGGTGGGGGGGGGGAAGCGGAACAGGACGGGGACTCATGAATTTAGCTATAATAATGTTCTAGGAGTTGTCATTTGGGTATTTCTTTCTGGAGGTAATCTTTGGATTGCTTTAACTTCGATTTTACTTTCTTGTTTAAAAATATCAGGGCTCTTAGAAATCTATCTACTGAGACAAACACAGGAACTATATGAACACAACTACAAAACACTTCCCACACAGTTAAAACCGGATCTAAACAATTGGAAAAACATTGATTGCTTATGGGTAGGATGAGCTAACATAATAAAAAATGACAGTCCTACACAAAATAATTTACTTAATTAGTGCCATACCCATTGAACTACCAAAAAAACCTTTTTACTGAATTAGAAAAAAAACGTGAAAAAGGTCATTTGGAAGAACAAAAAAGGTCAAGGATATCCAGGTAAATCGTGGAAAAAATGTGAAGGAAAGAGGCTTTGCAGTCCCAGATCTCAAACTATACTATAAAGCAGTGGTCATCAAAACAATTTGGTACTGGCTAAGAGACAGAAAAGAAGATCAGTGGAATAGACTTGGGGTAAATGGCCTCAACAAGACAGTCTGGGACCAAAAGCCTCTATTTGATAAAAACTGTTGGGAAAATTTTTATCCTCTATACTTTTGAACACTCTGTTACACTTAGAACTTAAGTTCTCCTTTGATGTTACCCTTACCCTTCCTTCTGTGTTTCTGCAAATTTCAGTTCTTCCAAGATGATATGATGGCCTGTGGGCTAGGAATTCTAAAAGCCACTTCCCACTACTGATTCACCCCCTGAGACTATGGATGGCTCAAATTCTAACCACTGGCTTGGGCATAGGCTTTTGGTCTCACTCTGGGCTTGATCAGATCAGGCACACTACACTCTGCAAACTGCCCTGCCCTGCGGCTCTGCCTTAAGATTTTTGCCAGGGCCAGCCAGGCTTCCACAAAATCAGGACCCTGGGTACTACCCCTGCCAGGGATTGGGGGCCTTGCCCTGGCTCTTAACAACTAGGATTCAGATCCTGACTACAAGCTTTGGCTGGAACGCCTGGCATTACTCTGTGCCTACCCAGATCAGGCTTGTAGAAGAGACCGCCTCCTTCTGGTATTCTGAACCTTACAATAAAATAGGTTTCTTTGCAACCTTATAGGCTGTGATTAGATTGCACTGTGGTTGCAGGATCTCAAGGTCTGGATGTTGGCTTGGGCCCAGGCTCAGAACCTGAAACAGCAGATGTGTGGTGGGGGGAGCTTGCTGTTTGCTTGTTCCTTCTTGTTGTAGCTTCCTGCTGTCTTTGCTCCCCTCTCACCCCAGTGACCCTGACTCTCTCTGCCTATCTTTCAATTTTTCTGCATAAAAGTTGCTTCACTTCTTTTTGTTGTTTTCTTTCACTCCATTATTAATTTTGTGTTGTCATTTTAAGATTGGTCAGAGAGGATTTTCATGGTGGTTTTGAGCTTCCCTGCTTCTACACTACGATTTTGGCTCTGTCTCCCACAACCCCAAGTATTTTTGATATTTATGTTTTTGGTAACTAAAACTAAATCCTAAATTCAGTATTAATTTATATGCTGTTGTTAGTTGGAACTGCTGATAATTAGTTGTGAAATTGAGGACAAACTACTTTAAAGTCTTCATGGAAGTGAAGAGGCCAGGAGAAAGAAGTAAAAAGAGTACTTTGAGAATAACCATCAATCAACAGGTACTAATTAAGCACCACTGTTTTGATAATCCATTACTTACAGTACCAGGCCCTAAGGATAGGTATACAAAGAGTAATAGTGCAACAGTACCTGCCTATAAGAAGCACACATTGTAATGGGGTAAAAAAGACGTTCCTGTGTGTGTTTCACATGCTCACAAATATATACAAAGCAATATGTTAGATAGTTACATACTTGTTTTATATCATATTATATTGTATGCTCTTGGAGGGCAAGTTTATGTAGTTTTTCATCTTGTAATCTCCTAATACTTTTACTGGACTAGGTGCTCAGTTTTAATTTTTAAATTAAAAAGACAAAATAAGGAGAAGGGATTATACTTGTAATTTTATCTGTGTAGGGTGTTCCTGACAAGGAAATTACACTTTCTCTATGAATATCTGGCAGTCACCTTGAACACTGAATACTAAGTGGCCAAGTGCCTTGTCCATTTTCATACAATCAGTGTGTGTAAGAGCTAGTATGTTTTAACTCAGATGCCATCTTAATATTTATTATGCCATGACATTTCTCAGAGTAAAATAGTTGAAATATTTATCATTCAGTAAGTTACGTCTTCTAAATATATGAATATGAATGTTTTCTATTCGTAAGACCTTGTTAGGAAGTTGAGTGGCTCTGAATAGTACACTGGATTTTCCTTTCCATTCAAGACCTCCTGTTCAATGGTCTAGCATTTATAATTTAATTTTTAAATTCTAAGTTACAGATCTCTCAAAAATGAAACATTTTTAGTTCATTTTGACTTGGACCTATTGTTCTTATATGTTTTCATTTACTATCATGAAAATTAAAGAAGAAAGGACTAGTGCTATTTTGATAAGTGTATCTTTGGATTCTCTTTTATGTCCTACCTCCAGAGTTCTTGTCTAGTCTGTATGTGGCCAAGGAAAATTGAGTTTTTTTCAACTGACTTTTTCCTCAGCTTTTTCTGTACTCAATTGGGAAGTTATGCTTTTTAGTAAAGTGTTCTATTCCTTCTTCTCTTGTCGTCTCATTTCTTCCTTTTTCTTTCATCTGCTTGGCATAATAGATCTGGAACACTGTTTCAAATTTTGTCCCTGACAGTAAATAACTCCAATTCAGTATCTATGAATTTTGGTTTCCTTGTTTTGCAATATTCAATAAAGTATCTACTGTGTTGATTATGTATGTGCAGTAGTTTCTAAACTGTAAAACACTTTAATGTTTTAACATTTCACTCATTTCTATTTTGGTTTCCTTTCCTACTTTCCTATTTTTCTTTCCTTGAAAGCAAAAAAAAAAAATTATGGCCCTAGATCTAAAGAAAACTTGTCCTTCCCTGCACTAATGGGTAAAATCCTGGCTGTGAGCCAACACTTGTAATCCCACAAGGTTGTGCTAGTTATTTGAATACAGGCATTGCTAAAGAGCACACACATCAGACCTTGACTACATAATCTTTAATAAGGTATTTTTGAAAGAGCTGAATGACTTGGAGTTGAGCGTTATGGCAATTTTTTCATTTCTTTGTAGGTATTTGATTTTTTCTTTTTCTAGCTAATGTAAATTATAGTTGTTTTTTTAGAAGTTATTGAAAACAATTTTTTAAAGGTTAGCAATATTTACACTGATGAACGTGTTTGAATTAATATTTATAGCAAAATTACTTCTGCTCCAAATGAAACCAAATTTAACAAAATGGTTAGCTATTAACAATACTTAAAAAAATAGTTCATAGACTGTACTTTAAGAACGTTTAATATTAGGCATATTGTCTGTAGTAACATTATTGAGATCTAAAGTCCAAAATTTGTAGGAAATAGTTGTTCAAATGGGTTAAAGATTTGGAATCCCTTTTTAAGTAAAGAAATATCTAAATTCATAAATGAAGTGTTATTTTTTTAGTATAATATAGTTGTATGAATATATATGTACACAAAGCTAGACTTTTGTTTCATACTTCAAAAATTATCTATTCTTAATGTTAGACAATTTTATATCAATTTTTAAAGAAAAAAACTATATTTGTAATCTAGGCCTACCCTGATTGTTCCAAGTGAAATATTAGGATTAGAGAACAGTGTCAACTTTAGTTAAAATTCAAAATAGTGCTTCACCTAGGTGAATCAGGATTTGTATTTTTGTGGACTGGACTCTGCCTTTAGGTTTTGTACATAGTCTCTTAACTGCAGCATCCTCTCCTGCATGATAACAGCAATAGCTAGCTCGGTACTTCAATATTTGTATGAGGTGCAGATGTTTGCTAGCTGCTTCTGTTTGTTGCGAAGATGGGAGTTGGAAAATTTACCATGTTATTTTCAGGTTATGGTGCATGATTAAAGGAAATAATTTGTTTCTGTTTTTTAATACAAAAGGCAATTTTTGTCAAATTTCTTTATCTTAAAGGAAGCCACAAGTTATTTTGCTTGTTTGTTTTTTCCCCATTAGGTTGCCGAAAGGTTGTATGAATGTTTTCATGGGGAGTTTCTATGTTTCTATAGGTTATTTTTTTAGAAATAATTGTAATAATTATTATAAGTACTTTTTATTTTGTTCACAGTTTTTCTAGTTATTTTCATAGAAAATTTGGAATATTTTACGTTTCTGATGCTATCAATTTTGAATTATAGAAGCTTCTTTTAAGGTTTTTAGTGATTAGAAGTCTCTTACTGCTATGTTTCATTGCATAATCTTAAATACTCAGATTTAAATGTAGACTTGGGGTCATTTAACTTAGAGTTATATGTCCTTCCTGATGGGGTTTTATTGTGATACCAGTTTTAAAATGACACCATGAAGTGTTTTGCTTTGTTATATGTTTTGTTTTGTTTTGCTTTTTAAAAGGTGGTATAGATCTCCAAATCTTTCTTATTATTAGAAAATAAAATTAATTCTACAGAATAGTTGAGAATTAATTTTTTGTGTGTTGATGTAAAAATCATGTTATTGCTTATAGGGTCAGATGAATGTTCAAGGACACATGAGTATGTAATTTGAAAGAGAAAGCAATGTTTTATTTGTCACTTCTTACTGTTAAAATTTAAAACTATTAGGCAAGAAATTATGTGTATTTTCTGATAAAATTTTGAATGTTAAACTTTTTGTTGACTTAATATAGCATTTTAAAAATTAATAAATATTATAGATATTTCTTACATTGGCAATGCTTTTGAAATGAACACTACACAATTTCTTGGCCTCAATGAATTCATTGAAGGTGTTAGGGTATTCCTGGTCCTATTAAACTTTTAACTTAATTAATATTAATGAGATAGTTTTATATTGTGGTAATGCTTTAGAAATTTTGGTCACACAATTTCTTATCAATAAGGATGTTAAAAACAATAAAGTTGCTAAATAAAGCATACTTGGCTAAGTAAATAATCCTGGTTCTGTATTGAAATTCATAATTTTTGACCTAGAGTTTACCATCTTACATGTTATGATAATTAGAATGGTTTTGGATTATGAAAATTATTGTTTACTCATATTTTATGAGTAAACTTCCTTATGTTAAAAAACTTAAAAGTAGAGAAGGCAAAAACTATGATCAGTATTATGTAACTTTAAAAAAACATTAAGAAAATGCTTTAATGAATTTTGTATAGTGCTTCCAAAATAGGTCCACAAATTTTTACTCTGATATGAGCTCACTGTTAGTTTCTTCCATGTTCACATTCCATTCTGATAGTCTGTTTTCAAAAGGAAGTTTCTCAGAGATGTTAACACTTTTTTCCATCATTCAGCTGAATAGGGAATGGAAGGGCTAGAAAGAGGCACATGAGAAGATGTAAAATTATTAAGGAGACAGGTTTGATGATTTGAAGATAATTACAAAGTATTTGTATTTAATACTTTACAAATTTAAATAAATTGCTTCTACTTTGGCAACTATTATTTGCAAACTTCCAACAGCTAAACCTATCAGATAAAAACATAATTATAAACAAAGGAAATCAATGCCAGTTAGTTGTCTGGCTAATAAAATGGGCGTTTTAAAATGGTTATAAATTGTTAAGTATTTTAATTTTAGTTAGGCTTGTTAAGCTGTGATATAATCAGCCATATTACTTATAAGATGGTCTTTGTATAGACAAGAGAAGAATTTGAACATTGTGATAATTTAAAATCCCTGAAATTTAGTAAATATTTATTAAAGTATAATGTTAATTGTTCTCAAGAGTTTTAATTGTCTTAATCTTTTAAGTACCCGTCAAAGTATATTCATTTTGATATTCAATTTATGCTTAGTTCCCCTTTTTCCTAATGAATTTTAAGTATTTTCTGTCACACTATCCATACCCAAACTATTAAGAATTTCTAAAATCATTTTTAATGATTCCTTTGAATGACGTGGTAATAATAATTTGGGTTTTTAACAAAATTTCCCCATCTGAAAAGTTGATGAAAATAATCTGTGGAAAAAACACTTTTGGTTTGTTTTGGTTTTGGTAATAATTATTTGAGCTATAATATCTTTTCTGAAGAATATTTCTACACATATGAACTGTGCCTCTATTATGTTAAAAATTTGTATTTCCAACCACATGTTAGGTATTTTAAGTATGATAGTATTGAATTTTTTTAAATTTCAGAAACCAAGCAATAATTTTCTTCGCTTTACTTTTTTGCAGCATTTTCATTTAGCTTTGGTTGACTGTAATCCCTGCACTTTGTCCAATGCTGAAAGTAAGTATTTTTAAGATCCCCCCCCCCCTTTATTATCAGTTATATTGAAATGCTTGCTCTTGAAATACAGCTATCTTTAGGAGAAATAGGTATTTTATATGGCTTTTTCTTTCCAGAATTATTGAATCTAACCTTGTCTCAGTTGCCATGGCTACCTAGCTTGCACAAATGGAACATGTGAATCGAGTTTCTGTGAAGAGTCTATGTTTAAAATAGATGTGCCACTGAAGTGGGTTGTTGAATTAAAATAATTCCCATTAGTAAGGAGAGAGTGATTTTATGTGGATTGGGAGATGATACATATTTTATGAAACATATATTTTTAATTTTCATCCTACATCATTATTTAAAAAAATTATACAAAGATGCTAATCTTATTTGATACCTCTCTGAATCTTACCATGGTAAGTATTTTCAATATATGTTGTTACAGAAGATATTTTCTTACAGTTTTGTAATATTTTTCATACAAATTTTTATGTTCTTGTTGTTGTTGTTTATTTGCTGAGTTTATCATCAAGAATTTTTATTTCTTTTCAAATAGCTTTATCTAGGCTTTCCCAAAACAAATTGATTCTCACGGATGTTCTAATCAGTGTATGGGATATTTTGCTTGTAAAAAAAATCTTTGCTTAAAGATTACATAGTGATTTTTCAAATAAAATAACCATTGACAAATAAGGATTTTAAAATATTTTGCATGCAAGAGAAATACATTTAGAATATTATGTCAAACATTTAAGCAATCTTAAAAGAAAATGCTTTTATTTTTTAGAGAGCTAATGTGTTGCTAATCCTCCATTGAGAAATAATGCATATTTTCCTATAAATCTTCAAATGTAAAAAATGGAGTAAGCCATAGCTACATCTTGTCCTTGTGTAGTGTTTTGATAAACTAGAGAAAGTAAAACACTCTCCCTTCACACACCCCAAATGCATGATCAGCCTTATTATAATGACTCATTTCATAGATTAAAATGTTTTGGGGGAAATTGTCAATTAAAACACAATTTACAGTAAAAGCCTAATATGATACTTAGCTATCTATAATGCTGTCATTGAGAATCATTTTGTACTTTATAATATAGCATTATAAAATTATCTTTTTCAATTTTTAGTTCATAACTTGTATTGAGTACTATTTAGTGTCTTGGAATACAAAGAAAATAGATTATGTCCTAGGTTTATATAAATTATATTTAAGTGGGTATTGAAGACATGGAAATAAAATGAATGGACAAAAGAAAACTGTTTTACTTCTTTATAATACCAAAGACATTTAAGCCAAATTCCTTAAAACATTTTTTAAAATAGTTTTGACAAAGTAAAATTATTAGAATAAACGGATGGCTAAATTTAGATGATTGAGTATTCAAATATTTTCTTAATCTCGGTTTTTATTACCTTAAAGATATTTTATAAGCACTTATCTGTGTAAGTAAAACCTTAAGAGGACAATTTATAAACTATAAACATTTATATTTACTTATACATTTTTCATTCTGAAAGCATGCTATTTTACCTAAATACTCTTTCAAAAGCATGTATGTATTTTTTAAATGACTATTACTGAATATTATGTGTATTGATGCTAAATATTTCTATGATTTTTTTTTTAGCATCATTGCTAATTAAATAATTTTGGAAAGAATTCTAAGCCATGTAAATATAGTAGCCCCTGTCTTGATTATGTATTCACCGTGAATCTTCATTCCTTTAATATTTCTAGTTATATATTGCTGGTAAGGAAATAAACGGGTAACGAAAGGTAATAGCAGAGTTAATTGGTTGCTTTAGGTAACTTGGGCTTCTCTTCTAAAAAAGTGACAAACACATTCATTATAATAACTCAATATTTTAATTTAAAACATTGGTCAAGTTTCTGTCCTAGTTTTCATATTCTTTTCATACATTTCCAAATGAAAAGATTAAGTATGCTAATGCCCCCTCCCCCACCCCTCTAAATGTAGGGGAAGTATTGTGTCCAAAAACTTGCATTTATAAGACACAAACATTTGAAATGATTATTATTTAGATTATGAGTTTTATTCTTTCACAAGCTTTAACTACAGTTTTATTATCACATCGTCTTTTGTATTCATTTAAAATTATTTGATATATATGTATGGCTCATATACATCTGTTTCCTAATGTTCCAGATAGCCTGTAACTTTTAAAACATGCTTTATTCCGGAAGTCCATTTATTTAAGCCTTTTATTAGTAAATTACAAAGCCAGTTGACCAAATTATATTTAATAATTATTTTTATATAATTTATATACAATTATTTAATATTTATGTACCTTTTTGACTATTTTAAATTTATTTGTAATCATAAGTAATGCTTTATTTCTTTTTGTAATTCACCAGCTGTGACTGTTATGGCATTGGTGAAATTAACATTCTCACACATCTTCACCTATTCCTGCTGGCAATAGACCTATTTTTCCAGTTTGGGGAGGACATCTTTTGCTAACCTGACTTTTAACATATAATATTATCAAAATGAACATCCCTCAATTCAAACTCGCTGCCTATCTGTTATGCTCTGAAATATTTTCCAGTTGGAAGCAGTGTCCCATAACAGAAAGGGTACTGTAATAGGAAACAGTAGTTTCTAGCTTCGAATTCTGTCTATTAAGTCTGCATTCTATGTGAACTTGGAAATATTACTTACCTAATTCTGTTTATAAAATTAGGTTGTTGAATCAAACAACTTCTAAATTTCCATCTATCTATAGATCAAGACTTCTTTGAACTGTTACTTTGCTAACTCATTTATCTTCAAAAAGATGTTCAGATAAATGTCCTAATGTTAATTATACTCAGTCATATTCTATTCTAAACCGGTAACCAAAACTTGAAATCATAAAGTCACCTTTCTTTCACTCTCATCCATCATCAGTTGCCCCATCCCGTCAATTTTAACGTCATTGACATACTTCTTTGAAAATAAACACTTTTTGTGAAATCATTCTAAATCTTGGTCAACCTCTTAAGTCTTGAATGGCGACTTTCATTCTTTTAGTTGGCTTAGTTTGTCATAGATTCAATTTCTTTTCTGTGTTCTCTACATTTATAATGTATTACAAGTATTTTGTTTTCAAAAGGAGCATGAAAACAAAGGGGAAAATTCTAAATAGAAATGCTTATGGAATCTATATTGTAGTGTGGAACAATATTTTCATAGGATATGACAATTCATTGACTGGAGAATCCTTTTTCTTCCCTGAAAACTTGAACTTTTATTAAATAACAGTATTTTTCACTGCTTCCCTCCCCAACTTCATTTCCCTCATGTATTATTTCCCAGTTTCACTCTTAAATTCATATATGTAGGTTATTGGATTCATGAGATTGGATTGAAACTTCTGGACCTTAACTTAAGAGGCAAAGCACTAAAACTATGTTTTTTTGGAGCTTAATTGTTTTCAGCCACAGAGGAGAGAGAGAAGTGAGTGTTTTATAAAAGAAACTCAGGTATAGCCATTCCCTCATTCCAAATGTTGATAATTGTTATTTTTGAACAGAAATTGTTACCCATAAAAATAAAACTTTGAAAAACAATTATCAGCAAGAATATAATAGTACTTTGGTAAATATCACAGTACACATCAAACTGTAACTAGATTTCTTTTGTATATTAATATAATCTACAATTAGTGTTAAATATATGTTGAAATTATCAATGTTTGAAGGTTATTTTAGTTCTAATAATAATAACCTTATACTTAGAAATTTATGAAATAGAGTTTCACTCCCTCCTCCTGTCCAATGCTCCCACTATGTTCTCCCACTTCATGCATGGCCATTAAACTATGCTGTATTCCCCTAAAATAACTCAAAATTTTACATTAATATTGTATTCATTAATGAATCTTACATTTCTAAGAGATTTCTACTTTCCTACAGGAACTATAATAACAAATTGGTTAAAATCTTCAGGGTAATCTGTAAAATCAATTCATAATTTGTAAGATAACCACGTAATGTCTAGCAGTAATATTATTATAGTATTAATATATTTTGTGACTTTTTTGCATTAAAAAGTTAAGAATTCTGACTTGAATGCTAGAAACATCTCTTTCATTGCAATCCAGATATTTCTCATTTCCTATCCTTCACCTTATCCAAACCTCATGGCATCAAGACTCTTCCCAATTTGAAACCTTAGACTTAAAGGTATGAGGAGCTAGAAGGATACGTTTTTCTTTTGATGTTGGAGTGAAGTGTGGCTAGTAGTTTAAGAAAGGAATTTTTGAGGGGTGGAGGATGGAATGGTTTTGAAATTTTATGATTGAAAGTAATAAATGAGGAATTTAGGAGCTTTGAAATTATTTTTCTCAGAATTTTTCATGTGATAGAGGGAGTAATGTTAATGGACGAGGAAAGAACCTTAGTAAAAAGTCCTAGAGCAGCAACTTTGAGTTTTCTCTATTCTACTTCCTGATTGGATTCCATTCCTCTTCTGGACCTTTTGTTTATTGATGTAATAAGAAACACAAAGTGATGAGGTTCCCCAAAAGGAATGTGATGCCTTGATGGTTGTTTTTTCTTTCCTTTTTATCTTGTTTCACAAATCCTGATAATCCCATGAAGGTTTCTTGGAACTTTCAAGTAAAAGGGATTTAAAAGGAAATTAGGCTACAGGTAAAGTTTTTTCCCTTCAGAATTTCAGCAAGGATGGGATGCCAGTGGTAGTAAGTGATGGAAAGTAATTTTCTGACAACCCTTATAGGTTAGGTATGTCATACACTTAATCGGAGATTTCAAAAGTTCGATTTGTTTCATTTTTTATTCTTGTAAGTCATTTTAAGAATTTTCAGTTATTTTGACATTTCCCAAAATAACTTTGTTTTGATCCTGGAATTTATTATGGAATGGTGTTATTGCTGTTTTGGTTACAAAAATAATTTATAGTAATAAGTCTCCATAAAGAGATATGGTAATGAGAATTGTGAAGGGTTGGTGGATTTTTTGTTTGTTCATTTTTTAATTGGAAATGAAAGTAATATAAAGCTTGCCTAGAACAATTCTCCTGCTCTTTTCCCAAATTTTGTAGATGATTGTTCAAAATACTACCAGTTAATGAAAATTGAATGTCTGGTTATCTTAAACCTGAGATGACTTGAGAAGTCATGGGAATCTCCTTCATATTTTCTTAAGTTCTATTTACTACACCGGCTTGCCTTCTAAAAGAATGTTTAGAGAACTTCAGAATGATTTATAGTCTTATTTTATTTTTACAGTAACTTTTGTAAAGTGAGATACTATTTTCAATTTATAGATGAAGTATATGATGAGAGAGAGAGAGGGAGGGATGAGGGAGGGAGGGAAGGAAAGAAGGAAGGAGAGATGATCACCCAGCTAGTATTGTCAAGGGGAAATGTAAACCCAAGGATCTTTTGGCTCCATGTTCAACAATCTTTCCTCATTACTATGTGAGTGAAAAATAACAGGATTTTTTAGCTGATTATTTACAGTCCATCATACATTTCCTCTTCTTTAACAACTTCCTTTCTCCATTTTCTATTTTCTAATCCATCTTTCACATAATTGCCACAATAATATTAATCACTGGTATGAACATATTACTTCTCAAATGAAAAATCTTTAATGGATTCTTACAACTTCTGGATAAAATGCTAATTCCCAAGGCTGTCACATAAAACATTCACGTTGTAGTGTTTTCTTGAAGTGATAGCAACCTTGCTTTGGAACTAGGAAGAATTGGGTTCAGGTGCTGATTCTAATACACATTGTGAACATGAGCAATTCTTTTAAGTTCTTGTAATTTTTGACAACTTTGAGGAATTCTTAACCCAGGAGTCATTGAACTTCCTTTTTAAAAAGGTAATATTTTGATCACCATGTTTCAGTATAATTTGTTTCCTTCATAATATTGTATTAATTTTCTGAAATGGGCTACAAAAAAGGATCAGAACCCCTTTTCTAAAACTTCTAAGTTGAAGACAAAGTACCACACTGCATCAGTAGAAGTTCCTCACTGGGAAATAGCTATACCAATGAAATCACAGGTCTAAATTATGCTCCTTACTATATGAATGTTTTATTTCTCCTCTCTCTACCCGGATCCCCAACCTGTTCAGTAAAATGGAAGCAGTTTAAAGAGAAAGAACAGATCATATGCTGTATATGTTTTCTTTTATGCTCATTTTCTAGTCTTCAGGGAAGGGAGGAGGAGGATGATATGTCATTTTATGACATGAAATCTGGTGTAAAATGAAGGGGAAATGACATTTCTTGGCCATTTCATTATTTGACTTTTTATATTTGCCTAATGTATCAATTTAAAAACCCATATTTAGATGTAAGCATTTGACATCACCACTACAATGTTGCCACTATTTTCATTTTTCTCTGAAAGAGTAAAAAAGAAGCCATTCTCTAGAAAATATTTTGATTTGTTTTATTTATTGATATTATAGAACCACAAACTCGATTCTTATGTTCAAATTAAGCTGTTAAAATAATTTTGACTTGATTTTCTGAGAATCCTGTTCATTTTTATTTTCATTAATTCATAGGGTGCATTAAAAATAAAAAATAATTTTTTGCCATTAGTTTATTTAAAATTTGACATGTTAACTTCATTCCATTTATAGGGTTTTTTGGTGTTTTGTTTTTGTTGTGGCATATTAATCTTATGGTTTGAAATACTTAATAACTATTGTGGTTTTTTGTCATTGATTTTTTTCTCTCCCTCATCCTTTGCAGTTCAATTTCACATTGCCCACTTGTATGAAACTCAGGTAAGTGAGTTTAGCTTCTACTTTTAAAATGTTACTATTGATTTTTTTATGATTAAATTTGTTTTGTTCTTATTGAAGCCATATATTTGCAGGTGTCTTAAAGAACCATGCATATACATTAAAATAACATGGTTTTATTTTTCTGGATTTAAATAATCACTTATAAGAAATAATGGAGCAGATTTAAGAGGTTCGCTTTTAAGTATTAGATTCCATCATTCTGTAGCCCATTTTAAGATTTAGGTTTTTAGGTCTTTGCATTTTCATTCAAGAAACATAAAATCTTGTGTTGGTTACTTAAAATTATTATTTTTTTTTTTGTTCCACTGATATTGAAGTTTGCAGTTCTTTTTTGAGAATCTTTATGGATGAGTTCTATAAAGTAGATTTATTTCCTTTTCACACATAGAAAACCTATGTATTCTCATGTGTTGATTTGCCCCACCAGTAAGAGGAACTATTATTTTGACATCCAAAATAAATTGTTTGATTTATGGGTACATCATGATTAGGTGGCAGGGAGAGAGGGTTTTATTTTTTAAAGTTGCAGATTTTATCTTCCTTGTTATATATTGTGGATTATTTTAGGAGCAAGACTCTAAAAGAAAGAACTGGGAAAGATTTCTTGTACAATGTGGAGTTTTTACTAAAGAGTGAAGGAAGCCAGGAGTCAAAAATATGGGGGGAGAGAATTACAGGCATTTTGTACAGAGTAACTGCAGTCATGAAACAGTGGGGTATGTTTCTTGAGTATCAAGGAGGTCATTGTCTCTGAGTCTTATTTATTGTATGTGGTAGTGTAGAGTAAGGTGAAAGAAGACTGGATAGGTTGACAAGAGCCAGTTTATGAAGGTCTTTGAAAAGTAACGAGAAAACAACAATTGCAATGAAGTTAGAAAGTGTGGAAAGGAGTATTGTCTGATGACATGATTAGGCCAGCCCTTTAGGAGAAGGAATAAAAACTACATATAACTAAAAAATTGTTACGGGTTATCTACAAGTAGATAATGGAATGTTTTAATTTTGGAAATTGACCACAATCAATCCTTTCGGAAACCATTATATTTCTTTGCTCGTGTGTTACTCAGTAATTAGATCAAGGAACTTGAATGCTTCTTGGAATATGTTTTTCAGCCATGTCAGACTAATATGTGGTAAAAGAGATTTTCCAGAAGTTTTCTTGTTTTGTCTTGCTTTTTTCCCCTAAACTATAATATTTTGCAAATTAGTAGTTGACTTGAATCTATTAAATAATCCTTTATTATGTGCCTAAATTGAAACTTCAGTGCACATTATTAAACTGTGTTCATTGATGAGACTTTCAGTTTTTGATCTGAGGAAATAATCTACTCATTTTACCTTTTACTTATTTAGAGGCATTCATAATATTTTCCCCTATGCTATATTTGAAAAAAGTTCATTTTTATTTGTTTATTAATTTATGAAGGTGCCTCATCTTAAAATTTAATAATGCAATGACATTAACAGATTATACTTTAAATTAGGCTATAGGAAGGAATGGAAGTGTAGCAGAATTTGGACATATAAATACATTCTCTAGTCTTTAGACATTCCTGGGGAAATTTATTCTATATGTAATTTTAAGATCCTTGAGTCTTTATCTGAAACTACTCATTAGTTAACCTTTCACAATTAAGATCTACTACATGCTTGGAAATCATAGTTTTATTTCTGTAACTTCTTTTTTTTCTGTATCAGTAGTCTTTTTGACTTGCATGCAATGTAAATTTATATCAAATGAGATTTTGATGTCAGAAAGGAATGTATTTATATCATGCCATATTATCTTTATTAGAATTTGTAAGATTATTTTATATAGAAAATTTTTGTTCCAAAACTTTTGAAGAAATTTTAGCTCTTCTAGCAAAGTCTCTGTATTTAAGTCTCTTACATCTGATCTTTCAGTTCATTTGGCATTTAGTTCCCATGACTTCATGTATGCAGTTAAAACCCTTGTAAATTAAATATATTTCATTTACATTTCATGATCAATCTTACTGGCTTTGTGAAACTTGAATTTATATAACTGAATTGACTGTTTGGCTAGGTATTTCCCAGAATTACTAACTCGAAAGAATCACATATATTTTTATGATAGCGCAAGCTATAGTGATTTGAGGTTTAATTGAAACCTTTTAACAGTACTTACTCCATGGAAAAGCTGTATCACTTTAATTCAGTATATTGTCTTACTGAGAACCAGGGGTTTAATCATAGTGAAAGAAAACCCTTGTGCTCTTTGTTTTTAAGCCAAATTATATCAGAGTTAATTTATCTGTATTTAAGCCTTTCTTTGATTGGAGAGAGATTCAAAAGGCCTAAATACCTTGCTGGTAAATGAGATTTTTCTCTCCACCAAAACTTGTTATTTATTCCACAGTAAAGTAAAAGAAAATTAAATAGTATAAGATCTTTACAATTTTTCATCTAGAACCAGAGTGATGTCTTCTAACTCTCTACCCAAGGCCAGTCACTTTCTTTTTAATTATGCTCCTTTCAGTCTAGTCAAAGCTTTTTAAAAAAAGATATCTTTATTAATTTAATTAAGTAAAACCATTTCCTCTCAGTTTGGCCACAGTAGACAAGATTTATTTCCCTCTTTTCTGTGATACAAAATTTTTCTTAAATTAAGTCTTTATGTTTGAAGGAGATTTTGATTCAAGTGAAATGAAGTACATCAGATAAAGAAATTGAAATTATTTCTTAGTATTTTAGAACACATTTGAGGCTTTAGTGTACTATTTGTTTCCACACTAGTGACTGATTTTGTAAACATAGAATAATTGATTGTGCAGTAAAAATGTGGTATGGGGAGAATAGTAAAAAAAAAATCATGAAGAATGGGAATATTTGGAATATAGTATATGTCAAATTAGGCATTTTGATGACATAGTTGGTAGAGTACTGATCTTGGAGTTGAGAAGTCTTAAATTCAAATCCTATATTGCTTATCCTAGGCATTATCCCTTAACAAAGTCTTAGTTTCCTCATGTATAAAATGGAATATTAACACCTCCAAGGTTAAGCATTTTTCAAAACTTTGAAAAGTGTATCATTCTTAAAAATGTTATCTACCTAGCATTCTGAATAAACCCTTCTTTTAACTTCACAGGACAATATGCTAACAATAAGAGACTTCATTAGTACTTCTCTCTACTAATAGTCTTCTGAAAAATATACTAGTTTCCCAAAGTTATGAGTAAAGGTCTTTGTAAACCATAAAGCACTATATAAATATGTAATTCTGTCTCAATTACAAAAGAAACAAATACCCAAGAGTACTTTTTTTTTAAGGTATTAATTTTAGTAGTAGTTGCCTCTTCCAAAAAAAGTCTGCAAAGACATATAAGGAGCTTTAAGAAATATCTGATCCTTTTTAATAGCTACTTCCTAATTTTTCTTTTCTAGAAAATTTCTTGAAATTCCTCAATCAGTATTAAATATTGCTCAGTTTTTAGTAATAATTATAATTAAAGAAATCCTATATTAAAGTAATATTTAGCCATTCACTTGGTTCACCTACCCAAATATCATTTTTCCTGTTTTGCATATATAAAACCCTTGAAATTGACTTATTCTTTATGAGAAGTTCATAATTTAAAAATATTCAACATTTATTTTCCATGAACACCTTTGTAATATAGCAAATTATATATAATCTTCAATGTTATCAGAATGCATCTTGTAACTAATTGTTGTTTTTGGGCAATACTTTGTTATTTGCTAATATATAAACCGATGACCGTGTTAATTTTTGCTTCAGATTTGGAAATATCTCCTTTTTTATATGCTATACAATTAAAGGTTAAATATTTTTCTTCTCATTTCTTTTTAAAAATTCCAGTTATTATTTTTCATTCTGACTTGTATACTTTGTATAAGCACACTTTACACAGTAAAAATTATATAGGATGATATCAAAGTTTCTGAATTTTTTCCCTTTATATATACATAAACATACATATATACATATACATATATATAGTGTATATTTTTATATATATAGTGTTTCTTATTGGTTTTGCTATATATAGCAGGTGGAATTAAAGGGAATAGTTAGCACATTGGCTTGTGATTATTTTGACTATCAATTTATTAATGAAATTTTCTTTTGGGGGGTATTTAGTATAGCAAAAAACCTTATTTAAATGACATATTTGAAAATATGTAGCATTAGGTTATTATAATGATGGCCATAATTATTTGCTTCAGTATCTTTTAAAAGGCCACATGGTGAGTAGAGTATTTGACTTGGAGTCAGAAAGATCTGGGTTCTTACCCTACCTCAGATAGTGATACTGCAACAATCATTTAACCACTCTGAGCTTTAGTTTCATCATTTGGAAAAATAAGGCTAATAAGTACCTGCCACAAAAGGTTGATTTGTAGATCATTTGAGATATTTTAAATGCGATTTTTAATCCTTCAATTGCTATATTTATTCCATCTAATGATGCAAAAATATTTTTTCTGGTTTATTAAATATACTACATTGAACTTAATATAATCTTTTTAATGACTCCTTGTCAGCATTTTTATAATTTTGATAATTTGCCGCATGATTCAAAACCAATTCAAGTTTGTTTTTTTCCTTCTACTCATTTTTCTTGTGTAAAATAATTCAAATCCACTCCCTGCAATCTGAATTCATCCTAACTACCTCCTAGTAGACCTTTTACTATACACTTGTAGGTTATGTATGTTCATGCCATCTCAATGGCTTTTTGAAATTTTTATGTTGGTCTTTCATACTTAACTTTTTGAATGCTTCCACTTGGATATCCTTTCAAATGTTACATTTTTTTTTCTTACTTCAATCCACCCTACTTTCTTGACTTTTTATGTCTATATGTTATGCATTCATAATTATTGCCCTCACCAAAAACCCAATTCATAATGGACTACTTTTTTCCCCCCTTCATAATCTGTTAATCTTTAAGTGCATTCATTTTTTCCTTTCCAATATCTCAGTTATTATACTTTTTAAAAATTTTTCTATAGAAACTAGACTTCTCTCTTCTTCAGGAATTCCCAAGTGAAAGAACCTCTCTACCAATGTAGATCAGTACCAGCTCCATAATTTACAATCTTAGAGAATTGCCCAAGTCAGTGCTGGTGAACCTAAGGCACGGACACCAAAGATGACATGCAGAGCAGTCCCTGTGTACACATACTTTTTACTAGAAAGGCAGAGGGACTCCACTCTGCCCAGCAGTCCAATGGGAATGGACAAGGAGATGGGTGATTCAGTTGGCAGAGCTGGTGGGGAGTGGAGAGCTTCAATCTCAATGTCCTGTCTCTTCTCTCTCTCCCCCTCCCCTTCCCCCTCCCCCTCACTCATTCACTGAGACCATTCCTTCACCTACTCTGTCCAGCAACTTAATAGAAGAGTGGAGAAGGGGGTTGCTATCTCTGGTCTAGATTATAAAGTTAAATATTTTCCCCAGAGGCACACAGCTAGTATGTGTCAGAGGTGGGTCTTGAGCTCAGGTTTCCTGATTTCAAAGCTAGCTTTCTTATATACACACACACCAAGCTTATTCTCATTATGATAATTTTACATATACATATTAAACATAGATATTCAGATAATCTGGATGACAACTTTAGGAAACATAATCATACATAAAACTCTTTTAAGTATACATGCTGAAATTGAAATCTCAGTAAATGTATCTCTTCTATAAGAAAACTGGAAATTGTTGTCCAGAAATGACTTAGACATGGTGAATGCCACTTAAATCTTCATTCACCAAGAATGAGAGAAGAAATAAATATATAAAGTTGGACTAAACATTCAGACATGGATTAGGGCAATAGGATATAACTAGTACTCTTTCCCACTCACATCTATTCATTTTTCCACTTTGGATTGTGATTCAGATACCAAGGGTCATGTGTCCTTTGTTGGATTCCCCAGCTCTCTCCACATATATACTGAAAAAAAGAAGCTGTACCTTTTTTATATTTAGGCCCTGAATGCTGTCATATCAGAACACCCAGGTCTATGTGAGTTGTATCTCATCAGTTGATCAAAACTCAAGAATTCTAGGCTCATTCAACATTTATTAAATAATTGTTTTTTGCTCTGTGCCATTATCAGGGAATATAAGGGAAATTTTTCTTTAGAGCCTTTCTTTCAAGGCGCTCAAAGTTTAATTGAGAGGATAATATGTTAATGACTATTTACAAATAAAATACAGGAAAAATTGGAGATAATTTCCAGAGTTAAGGCAAGAATATTACAGTAGATGGGAATGGGGAAAGCCTTCTTAAAGAATATAAGACATTAGTTGAGACTTATGGAAGTCAGTAAGCCTAACTTTAGGATCAGAGGGTCTCTAGGTCTTTCTCCATCTCACCTGAAAACAGCTGTCGGTTAAGACTCAAAGTTACCAACAGTTCACAATGTGGTACATCTGTTATCCAAACTGCCTCTCTTACCTGGGGTGTGGGGGTGGGGGTGGGGAGGATAAGTGATCTTATAGTCTAGCATATTGTTTCTGTATTGCCAGTCTTCTGGAGCTCAGCCCTAATTCTTGGTCCAGAAATTAAAGCAAGACTTGAAAAAAATATTTTTAAAATATAACAGTGCTGCAGCAGGTAGAGATACTTAAGGCAGTATTAAGTATAATTGCCCCAAACTTCAAAACTACCTAAATATTCAATATTAGAGAATGATTTGATTATGATTTACCTTAATGTAATGTTGATAATGTATTTTAGACCTAAAATTATAACTTATATAAAGAAATCTAGAAATACTTTTATGAAGTAATATTAAAAAGAAAGGAAGGAGGGAGGGAGGGAGGAAGGAAGGAAGGAAGGAAGGAAGGAAGGAAGGAAGGAAGGAAGGAAGGAAGGAAGGAAGGAAGGAAGGAAGGAAGGAAGGAAGGAAGGAAGGAAGGAAGGAAGGAAGGAAGGAAGGAAGGAAGGAAGGAAGGAAGGAAGGAAGGAAAACAAAACAGGAAAACAAAACAGGAAAACAGGAAAACCAGGGGTAGCTGCGTAGGTCAGTGGATTGACAGCCAGGTCTAGAGACAGGAGGTCCTAGGTTCAAATATGGCCTCAGACACTTTTCAGCTGTGTGACCCCGGGCAAGTCACTTGAACCTCCATTGCCTAGCCCTTTACCACTCTTCTGCCTTGGAGCCAATACAAGATAGTGAGCCAATACAAGGTAAGGGTTTAAAAAAAAAAAGAAAAAGAAAACCAGTAGAATGGAGTAGCATATAAGACAATTAGACTGTGTTGACGAACAATCTTGATTAGGACTTAGAAAAAGTAACTGAAAATTTATAATATTTTATGCACTGAAATTACTATTGATTACTAACCAAATATAGTGATATTTTTCATTGTTCAATGGTTTCATAAAACAATTTTAATTTTTAAAAATTTATAAAATTGCTTCATTCCTGTCTTTTGAACTTATTTACTATTTGCATATTTAGGTTTTGGTACTGTTTACAATGGAATACATTGCTCTTCCAGTTCTGTCTTCACATTACATCACTTTATGTAAATTTCCCCATATTTGTACTAATTCCTATCCATAATAATAGTCCCTTCTATGAAGATACTACAATTTGCTCAACCATTTCTTCATGGTTACAAAGATGTTTTTCATTTTTCTTTATACATTACTAGATATTCTATTGTTGAGATATATATTTCTCTTCTCACCCCCTCCCCCCATTAAAATCCTATTGCAGTCAGTTGTTCAAAACATATGAAGGAAAATTATGAAGACTAAATGGAGACATCTATACTGCTAGATCTCAAAATAATACTGTGAAGCATTATTATTTTAAAAAATTAATATTGCATAAAATTATAACACTAAATCCGTGATAAATTAGTTAATATTACCATTGTAAAACTATCCAGAAGTAATTTGAGGCATAAAGCTTTTGAAAAGGTAAAATGAATTTTGAAAACAATGTAAACTTTTCCACTGGTTACAAAACCATTTTCCTCCTTTCCTATTCCAACTAATCTTTCAATTCAGGTTGATCGCAGGTCTTAATATTTTTTACATTATCTCTCAAGAGGTTTCTTTCTGTAAGCTTGCTTTTAGTAAAAGTTTACATTCCTTTCTAGCTCTAAATCTATGATTCTTTAGCACAGCTGTGTTAATTAATGTAGAAACCTCATAAAAGTGGACTTTGTTCCTCTAGTGCATTCTCTTTAAACCATTTTACATTTCACTAACTAATCTTCCCCAAATAACCTTTGCTACTTTGCTACTAGATTCTTATTAAAACTTTTTCTTTGAGTTCCATTTGTTCATATACAGATTCTCAGCTTGGAATTCAGTCATCCCCAGACATACTTCAGCATACACTTTGCACATGTCTCCACATTTCTTTTCCACTTCTCTGGGATTAAAACTCTAGTATAATCAGATTTGTCTTATTTCTATTCTCTAAAAAGGATAGGAATTGTTATTTTTTGTCACATTAGATAATGCCTTTTCCGTCCACTTGTTTAAGTACCACTAATATTTCAAGGCCTCCTTTTACGAACTTGTTCTATTTTTTTTTTCCTATGTAATTACTTCAGTGCATTTTATTCCACAATA
The DNA here is from genome assembly GCF_027887165.1 of Monodelphis domestica. Taxonomy (NCBI): domain Eukaryota; kingdom Metazoa; phylum Chordata; class Mammalia; order Didelphimorphia; family Didelphidae; genus Monodelphis; species Monodelphis domestica. Next base: position 16,980,945 of record NC_077230.1, on the reverse strand, counting down.
AAATCTCTGAATTATACTGTTATATCTCTTATTGTCAACATCCTGAATATTTTTCTTACATCATTTATTCTAGTTATTTAACTTAAGTTTTTTCTTACCTTAGACAAACTCTAAGCCCCTATAAGTGAAAGGATTAATTCTTATTAAACTTTTATTTATCTCATCTACATTGTTTGACACAGTGCACTATTAGGAAGTTGCCTCAGTTTAAAGAAGAAACATGATTGCATTTATTTCCCCTATCTTCATTAATTTTATTTCTCTTCATACCTTTTGCTATATTACATACTTATTTATTCATTCATTTTATATATATATATATATATATATATATATATATATATATATATATAGAGAGAGAGAGAGAGAGAGAGAGAGAGAGAGAGAGAGAGAGAGAGAGAGAGATCTTAACCCTCATTCCCTAGCCCTTACCACCCCCATCTGCCTTGCCTTGGAACCAATGCATAGTATTTATCTAAGACAGAAGGTTAATTGACATGTAGAGAGTCACACAGGAAATATGTGTGACCACATTTGAATCCGGGACCTCCTGCCTCTAGGCCTGACTCTAAATCCACTGAGCCACCTACCTGTTCCTGAGACCAATATTTTTAATCCAGGGATTCCTTAGAGCTAATTGAAAAGAAATAAGCATGCAATGAAGATGTTAAAAAAATTTATATGATGCTCATTTTTTAATTAATCTTTGTCTTACAAACATATCCTTAGTCACAGACTTTAAGATATGTTATAAAAATATATGATAGAGGAACAACAAGATAGCTCAGTCGATTGGAAATCTTGGCATGAAATCTGGCCTCAAATACCTTCCTAGCTGTGTGGCCCAGGGCAAGCCACTTAAACTCAATTGTCTAGCTTTTGCTGCTCCTCTGTCTAAGACAGAAAAGGTAAGGGTTCAAAACAAAATTATGATACTAAAATGTAATTCATTGAAATAGAGAATATTCACCATAGAAATTCATATAAAAGATTCATGTTTGGAAAAACTACAGAAAATAAAACATGGATAGCATATGGAAATTAGTTGTTGATTACTCTTTAAAGAAAGATTCTACCTCTCTTAATTCAAGAGCACATGATTTTTTAACCAAAATCCATTCCATTTTCTGCTAGGCCTCCTTGAGGGTGGGAGAGGATGGGCAGTGATTTTCATCTGTATAATCATCTTTGTATAGTTTTTATTAGATTATCTGAAATACAGACTATTACAGATTTTAAAAAAGTAAAGCATTGCTTCCGTTAATTTCCCTGCCAGATTTTTAAGGTGAAAATGAACAAAGGTGTGACAATTTTGGTTTTGGACCACTTATTATCATTACATAGTAGTGTTGAAAGGATTTGGACTTACAAATTAACATTTCATAAATGTTTCTTAAACATCTATTGTCTTTGAACCATTTTGTCAGATTTGGAGTTACATGTGAAATTGAATTAGACGTAATTATTTAGGTGGATTAAAAGAAAAAGAATTCTCCTTAAAATGAAATTTCCACCACTTACATATATAGCACCTTACCTCTAGTTTTATGATGGTACATGTAAGTCCTTTCCTATTGTGATACTTCAGGGCTTCTAGGAACATAGATTTGAAATTCCACATATCCCTCCTTTAGAGTAAAACTAAAACTTTCAAAATTTAATTGAAAAAGGATTCACTTAATGTTTCCTCTCACCTGTAGCTCCTCTTGCCATGTGGTATTGTTTGATTTTCCAGTCAGAGGACTTTGGTCCTCCTGCTGGGCTCTGCTATTTCAACATCTAAATGATCTCAAACAAGCCACTTCAATTTCTTTATATATAAAATAAAGGGCTTGAATGAAATGACAGCTAATATCCTTTTCAGCTGTAAATATGTGATCTTTAAGAAAAGTAGAAACTGAAAACAGTAAACTCCTTCTTTTATGCAACTTAAGTATAAGAACTACCTGGCCATAGTATAAGGAAATAGCACTGGTGTGGTTTCTTCTATATACTATTAAATAAAAGATGGTTAAAGCACAATTTTTTTTTTATTACTAGTATAGGATTAGAAAAAATGGGTCCTATGTAGAATCTAAACTTTTATACAGTTTATACTTTTATGATACACATAATAGATGCATTCCTTCAAAATCTTTTTTATCAGATTATATGTAAACTTAATAAGTCATGATTTTGAAGATAAATGTGATTCTGTAATATACTATATAGCTTCTGTCACCTTGTTTACTGTTTGTGTTCTTTGTGGGTAGATTACCCATCTTCTTAGAATTTCATATAACAATATTTTCAGTAAAGATTTGAGAAACTTTTCTGTGAGCTATAATGTGTCTAAAGTTTCTGATAATTGTCTGTTTCTTAGAGAACCCACTTCCCCCAACCCCGTACTATCCCCTCTGGAAAACATGAGCTTTGAATAATTATTGAGTATTATTGGATATGACTTTCCTCCTCACTTTTTTTATATGTCTAGTTAATTACTGGCATCCACAACTTTTGTATCAGCAAATTTCCTTGAAGGGAAAATTAGTTAGTTAGTTAGTTAGTAGTAGTCTCTTGGTAACCGAGGATTTGAAGTCATTAGTAGATGACTGATAAAACAAATTTTGTTATTTGGACAAATAATGTGAAATATAAGATCAGGATTAGCAGAATTTTATGCCTTTACCTCTATAAACAGATACTTGGGTACACTTCTCAGCTCTGGTGGTTCCTTATTTTTTGACCCTGGGTAAATCATTATATCACACAGTAGAATAGTTTCAATAAAGTAAGTCGATTGAGCAATATAATCTGATGATTATCATCCAACTCTAGAATCCTCAGGATAATTTTATCTGTTGAATAGACTTTCAAACTTTGGGGTTTTAAGTTAGTAGTATGAAATGGGAAAATCAGAATCTTTTGACATTAAATTTAAGAATTGTTCCCTGAATTCTACTTAGTTGAATTTTTGTTTTCCTATTTCCATTAGGTACATTCTTTACTTCTGGTTGCCATGTTTGCAGCACACAGAATCTATAAGTCCCATTTTGGGGACTTACAAGATCAGCAAATATATTTATGTTTAATGACAGAGCTGTACATTTTTGTGTTCTTTTTCTTGTTATAAGAACTGATCTGAGAAAAGGAATCCCTTGTTTAGAACCATAATAAATTTAACAGTGTAGTTACTTGCATTATATTGTAACTAGTTTAAATTTATGCTCAGCAAAAGTTAGATTCCATTTTTATATAATCTGGTGATTTGCTTTTAAAGGAGTGAGAAGGGTGTGGTTTGGGGGGGGGTTTTGGGGAGAAGTTCTTGTTTTGTTTTAACCAGCAGTGAGATTCATGGGAAAGGTCTTTGGGCAGTGTTTCATAAAACAACAAATATGGATAAATAATAAATTCATGTGCTGTATTATAGTGAAATAGAAAAGTGCCATTGTGAAGCAGTGGATAGACTGGAATACAACATGCATTTCATTCAGAAATAGTCTGATAATAAGTATTGACCAATTACTGTATGAAAAGTTCAGTGCTAATGTTAAGTACTATAAAATGCTTTTTAAAAACGTTAAGGAGCTTGAAGTATTTATTGACTCTAAAGTTACTTTCTACTCCTGCATATTTATTGAATGTAGACTAAGCCAAACTGATGATACTTTTTTAATAGTATTCAATGAAACTTGGAATTAATTTTTTAAATTTAGAACCACTTTTAAAAAATATCTTTTCACAGCCTTAGAAATCAAATCATCTCACATATTGTTAAACTTAGACACATGTATTGACTCTGAAGATTTCCAACATTATGTCTTGAAGCAAAATATAGATTATTTACAAATTTAATGATTTAAATCATTGCCCAATCAGATAGCGCACAGTATTATAATTTTATCTTTTATGTCCTGTAAAACAATGGCTCATTATATTAGCTTAAAAACTTATTTTGTCAGTTTCTCCAGACTTTGATTGAAGTTAGGGATAACATTTTGCCTCAGTATCTTTTTTTCAACTGACCCAAATCATTAGAAATGTTTTCAGGCAGATGGATAGTTTAGAGTAGAGAATACCATCCTTTAGAGGGATTGTACATAATGGCAAATAATAAGAGTGTTAGATTATTTTAATTATTTTGTATCTTTGGGGATAGTAGCAATATGATGAGTAATAGGCTAATAAGTTTTTTCATGCTATTATGTATATCTGAATGCTAGAATTAATAAATTAACTTGTCACTCTAAAACTTGGGCTACTAATTGAAGACTAGGTTGTTAATTACATAGAGGTATACCTTGAATAACTAATATTAGGGAGTTATTCTGTACTTTTCCCTTTTAAATAGCTTTTAATATTTTAAACCAGATACTGATTAAATTGTAAAGGAGTTTTACACAATAAATAAAATGTCTAATAACTTTTTGAGGTGAAAAAAATAAAATAATTGGTTCCAATGCTTTGTAAAGATCTCTATTAATGAGTAATATTTAAAGGGTTATCAAGTTTCATTTACTTTTTCTTTAACTTTCCCCTCCCCTCCATCCATTCTGCAGAGAAAGTATCACTCTGCAAAGGAAGCTTATGAACAACTTTTGCAGACAGAAAACCTTCCTGCACAAGTAAAAGCAACTGTCTTACAACAGTTAGGTATGTAAAAATGTTTTGGTTTACCCCTAATTACACATTCCCTTTCTATTTGGATATTTTAGGTGGTTGTTTTGATCTTTTTGCTTAACATTCCTAGTACATATATTTGAAATCCACTGTTAAGAATTAATTTTTACTTTTATCAGTACTACAGTTTTTAAACAGAGATCAGACCCCTTCAATGACTCATTTAAGAAGCTCATTTATTGAGGTAAATAAAGCATTGCCAAATTTTCATGGTTTTGATCCATAGTAAATACAATTAGAATATTTTTATATATGAAGAATTACATAACCTTTAAGAAACAATATCATTTCTGAAACCATCCTTGTTTAAAAGATAAGGTGATATGGCCAGAATTATACAAATCAAAATATTTGCTATTTTTTAATTAAAAAATTTTTTTTTCTTTTTATTGCCATTCTAAGAGGGGGAGGGGGAAAGGAAAGGCCTTCCTGAAATAGGGATCCTTATTTTGTGTACCAAGTTATTTCTTTTCATACCCAATTGGAAGGTGTTATTTTAATTCTCTTTTCATTAAATTTTTTCTAGAGCATTTTTTGAGGATATTATTATTTTAAGATGCTCTTATCCAATATGTAGGTTTTCATTAATATTAATTGTACTGTTTCAATCAATTTAAAATGTACTTGTAAGTTCAATTTTCTTTTCCATGGCACATATTCTTTTATTATTATTGCATTTTATTTTAGAAATATTAGCAGTTTAGACTATAAAAGCAAAAGGTATGGAAATAATACTTTGTCCTTTTATATGTTAATTTCTAGAGTTTATTTAGAGAAATTGTCCCTTTTCTTTCACTTTTGCAATGAAGTTTTTCTCTCCAGTAATTCCAATTTAGGAACACAAAACACCTCTAAAGTAATGAAAATCTATTAGAAGATTATCTAATTTCATTGCTCCTTACAATCAGTGTTTATTTACATTAAGTTAATTTACAGCCATTCCACTCTGGAATTTTTTTCTTATTGCCCATTTATAACTTTATTCTTTTCCAACTAACTTCCCATTTTAGTGCCATTTATCTAATTTCATTTATTTAGTGAAAAATAAATGATGTCAGTCGTGTGTGTAGGATCCAAATATCCCTTGTAATTTCTATCCCTCTGATTTTACCAAAGAAATTGTTAACAGAGCAAATGTCAATTTGTGATATCTAAATGAACTGTAACAATAAGTGGCCTGACATAGGAAAAAAAAAAACTTTAAAAAATTTAAAAAGCCCATTATTTTACATAGTAGCTCAGGTTTTCCTCATTGTAATGCAACCCTTAAGCAACAGTTAATGAACAAAGATCATTGCATGACCTATTCGCATTAGGACTAGGAAACTACTATAGATCTGGTAGGTGGGGATACCAAGAATTATTTTATTCTTTTAACTTAAATACCTCCATAAGATATAAAAATAGTTCCTATAAGAATCAAGTTTTGTCGTGTAGCCACTTTAATGTCCATTTATCATACAGCTAAGAAATTCTTGTCCTTTAACTTTTTACATGTGCATTTTGGTAGTTAGCAAGCAATGAGGTAATCTTTACACATACCTGAAGTAAACTACAATAGAATGACTTTTGAAAGTTGTTAATGACTTTTAAAGCAAGAATGGTGCAGAATGTAAATTTTTTTTATTGTGACTAAATGTTTGATTTAGAACAGTAATATTTCGAAGGTCTGTTTGCATTTTTATGGAAATTTCTTTCACAGATATTCTTCCATACCATAGTTTATCATTTATGAAATGCTGTGACCCCCCCCAAAATAAGCCAAAAATACAACTCCCCAATCGTCTCTTAGTGATCAACTTACTGATCAGTTTCCATGAAATTTTAATTTAAGCTTGTCCACAAATAATAAACCCATTTCTGGGGTCATCCTTGAAACCTTATAGTTTGGTATGAACTTTCTCACACAGATTAGGCTTTCTAAAACCCAGAAAACTTGATGACTTGATCAGTTAGAAATCAGAATAGGACTTTAGAAGAGGGAAAGCTTTGACTGTAGTAAACTTAAAAGAATACTCATGTGACCCATCTTTTGAGATGAGTTGTGCCCTTTATGTGCAAAGATCTTTTTTCTTAATATTTTGTTTTGATATAAAGCATTTTTATTTTAAAATTGAGTTTGCACATCTGAATTTATACTAGTTCATTTCTAATTTTTATTTGTATAAAACACCCCTTTGAAAAGGATATTTGTGTCTTGGAAAATAAAGACTATAAATAAAATTCACAAATAGTTGTTGAATTGTTTTTTAACCTCTGTTTTTCAGAAGCTACAAAAATTTATCTCTGTTATTTACAATTGGAATTTTAAAAAATATTAGGAAAAACCCACTAAGAGATAGGCATACCTTATTCTAAATATGTAGTTCCCTTAAATTACATTATCTTAGTAGGGCTGGTGGTGAGGGAAAAAATTTATAGTGCAAACTAATATTAACTATAGGCTGTACTCAGATGGGGGAAATTATGCCAACATTCCCATTGCAGTACGAATTTTTAATATGCCAAATTGACCAATTGTTTTATTCAGAACAATTAGAAATTCTTATTTCTTTGCAGGAGATAATTAGTGGAAAATTAACTGGCTTAGGAGTTAGGGAACCTGGTTCAAGTCCTGTTCACTACACCACTTTTGGCATAACAGTTTAAATAAAGCTGAATGTTACATTAATTGATGTCTATGGTCCTTATTTCAGAAGCCATTAAGTGCTGTAGAATTATCAACTGTGTAATTATATAAATCTGAAATTATAGACCTGAACTGTGAATTTAAGATTATACTATTATATTATCTTATATTATTATAAGTATATTTTTCCTGATCTATTTTATTTATATTTTCATAATAAACCAAGAAAATAAAAGTGCCTAATACTACCCTGTTTGTGTATCTTTATCACTTTTCAAAGCACTTTATTTTTAAACCCAACATCTGATTTTTTTTTCTTATACCTGTTATGTAAGGTAGCCAATACAAACACTTTTTGACAGATGTAGAGTATCTTATAGTCATATAGCTAGTTAATGGTAAACCTGGGTCTAACGTTTCTTGTTCTCAGCTCAGGTTTTTGCCTCTACAATACTGAGAAATATTCTTTTTTACTAATTTAGAAGCCAAAGGAAAGGAATTAACATTTCATACAAAGTTTTCATTTACTTAGTAATTAACTCTAATCTACTTTGATCACCATATAGTATTAGTAGTTTGTCAGAGGTCCATCTGAAACTTCAAAATTAAATTAATGTTTTGATTGTTCCTATAGGATACTTAAAAAATACATTTGGTCAATAAGCATGTGTCAGCCATTGTACTGGACACTAGGGGTTCAAACAAGCAAAGAAAAAAACAGTTCCTCCCTTCCAAGGTGTCTATATTTCTGTTGGGAAGAAATAGCTTGTATATAGAAAATTAAACATAAGATATACGTGGTATTCTAAGAAGACGGCAGGAGGTGAAATAATATCCAGTTTTAGTTGCTCTGTGAGGTGAGTTCGAAGGAAATAGGAATTCTGTAGTTTAGGGATGAGAAAGAAGAATATTCTAGATCTGGGTGTCAGACATGACATTAAGAGATTGATGTCTTGTTTATGGAACAGCAAGAAGCCCAGCTTGTATAGAATTCTGCCTGAGGGAAGGCCAGTAATATACAGTTATCCTAGAAAGATATACTGGAGTCAGATCATGAAGGTCTTTAAAAAAATAAAAAAGCAACAAACTGAAACTTTGTATTTTATTGTAGAGACAGAGTATTAAGGAAGCTTCTCTTGAAAGCTTTTTTGGGGGAGAAGTTAGGGGAAGAGTGGAGTGGTTGGTAATTTTTTTTTTAACCTCAACAAGACAACCATTTTAATAATTAAGTTTTGGTGATTATTTCTGACATTTTATTGTAGGGTGGATGCATCACACTGTGGATCAGCTGGGAGACAAAGCCACAAAGGAAAGCTATGCTATTCAGTATCTCCAAAAATCTCTAGAGGCAGATCCTAACTCTGGCCAGTCCTGGTATTTCCTTGGAAGGTGAGTTCTCTTCAGTATTTTTTAATGTTCTTTTTAAAATTCCACATTGAAAATTTGCATTCCAATAACTAATTTCACATTTAAAATTAATTGGTTCATTTTCCATGTAAAACAATTTATATCCTTAGAGTTGATACTAAGTTCCATTTCCAAGGCAGAAGAATAGTAAGGGCTAAGTAACTGGTGTGAAGTGACTTACCCAGGGTCATATATCTGAGGTTAGGTTTGAAATCAGGACTTCTTGTCTCCAGGCCTGGCTCTCTTTTCAATGAGTCATCTAGCTACTCTCATCCTTATATACATCTTCTCTTTTAATGTTTACTTTGGATTTCCTTGACTTTCACTTCACTTTGTTTTTCTTTATATAGACTCAAATGAAGTTGATTGGGTCTTAACTCTTGATAATAACTAACAATTGTTTTCATTCTTCTCTTAACCAGCTAACGTTGTGCTTTATTTTTCTTTGCATTTTTTTTATTGTACAGAATGGAATGCCATGGTGATAGATTTGGATTTGATGCCTAACCTAATAGGCTGCTAACAAGATATTGCTGACCTTTTAAACATTATTTTTCTCACTTAAGATGGGAACATATCACTTACCTTAAGGGTACAACAGGAAAGTATCTTATTGCTTGTTGTACTCCTTTATAGAACAGTGCATATGATGCAAAAACAAACAAAAAAATTATTGAAGAATGGTTATCAGAATATTTTTAAAAACCAAGATCATGGACATAGTATAAATTCACTTAACATTGCATTTAAAATTATCTAATGACAAATTACTTTTCTTTTTTAAAAAATGACACAGTATTTGGCTTACCAAAATGAATGGATTTTAGCATTGGCAGGTCTTCAGGATTTGTCATCTTGCAAAATTTATTTCTAATACTTCTGACATGAAATAAAGTTACATTGGTTTGTTATAAGTATTAGATCATCTTTTTATTTCATCATTAACTTTGATTTCCTACACCTGCCTTTCTCTTTATACTTGTCCTGTGTTTGTATTAGTCCAGGGTTCAAGGCAATTTCAGTTTTCCTTATCCTAAACATACTACATAATCCTACATTTAAATTAGAGTAATTTTACTGTTTGAAAGTTTGCTTATCCATATCAGACTTAGAAAAGAACATTTGTTTTCAGTATAAGATATAGAGGTCTTAACTTTGATAGCATGATAAATGTATTTTTTAATTATGAGATTTTTGGTTTAGTAAAAAGTCCCACATTGATATTTTTTTCCTTCTTCAATATCATATATATTTCTTAAATAAATTCTTCTCTCTCCTCCTACCAGAGAGCCATCATTTATAATTAGGGACAGGAATTTTACCTTGATTCATTTTCTATAGGGAATTTCCAGAGGAGGAATTACAGATTGCTACCTTCTGTAAAACTTATTATTTCCTTAGACCGAAGTTAAATGACTTACCAGAACTATACATGCAATAACACACAGACACATACATTTAATATAAATGCATATACGTACGTGTGTGTGTATGCTTTTATACTATTCTCCCATGATAAATTTTGTCTTTTGTAATAACAATAATTAAAAAGTGGAAAACAGTTTAATAAAGCAAAAAAACCCACAAATTTTCATATTATGTATAATGTTCCACACATTAACCATGTTCATTACAGTTCCAACAAACTTTATTGTTGTTACTATTTTTGTTCTTTCCATTAACATTTTTATTACCATTGTCCATTTTATTTTCCTTTTCTTACATTCTTCACTTTTTATAAATATAGGGTTTATATTATTCTTTATTTTAATATCTTAATAATATTCCTTTGTTTTTGTGTGCCACCTTTTGCTTTAGCTAGTCCCTAATGGATGGACATCTATTTTGTATCCAGTTCCTTGATACTGCAAAAGGGATTTTGAAGTCAAAGGGAAAAGACAATTTCTACTGTGTTAAAATAATTTCAATTTGCTTTTCAGAATGATTGAACTCATGCTTTATCAAGAATGAATTTCTACTTTTCTTTTCCCATTCCTACCAATAAAGAACACTTTGTCTGGAATCAGGAAGACCTGAATTTACTTTTCATCCCAATACTTACTAGCTGTCTAATCCTTTGGTCAAATCCTTTAACCTTTGTTTTCCATAGTTTTCTCAACTATGAAGTGTGGTTGTAATAATAGCAACTATTTTTTAGGTTGTGCAAATTAAATAAGATAATATTCATCAAATGACTATTTGGACAATTTAAACATCCTAGCTCTTATTACTTATAATTTTTACTATGTCTGTCTTTGAGGTGAAAAGCCTGAGTTTTTTAGATTTGCATTTCTCACATATGAGTAGTGATTTGGTTCACTCAATCAGTTGTTTATATATCCCTCGACCACATATATGGTTTTTGGTTTTATGAATGATATTTGTCAGTTTGAGTTTGAGAGAGAGAATAATACGCAGTTTGTACCCTTATTGAAGATGTTTAATGTAAAGATATTGAAAATCTGAAAATGAAAATACTTGAATCATGTAACCAACAAAATGAAGTAGACATTTTTATCTTCACAGTCCGTCCATCTTCTCTCAAACAGAAATTTTGTAATCAAAGATAAAACAGCTAATGCTGTCTCTATGCTCTGACACTTGGAACCCCAAAGAAGGCAAAATCTGTGAACTAATACCTAACTCATTCTTACTCAATGCCCCTCTTCCCTTTTGTCCAGCATGTTCCCATTAGCAAAGTTGCATTAGCCCTCTCATAGGCTTGAAACGAAATACAGCACCCACATTCATATACATCCTCATCTCCCCACCTTATTATCCATCTTTCTATTACATTGTACATCCAAAACATAAACTGCTAAAATTTGCTGAGGTCTTGATAGCCAATATTCTGTGCTCTTAAAGATGTCTAGGGAGCTGAGAAAAAGAGGTAGTACTTTTGTCTGGACTTATATTAGAGCCCAGTTCTACACCCTAATTGCTCCTCTCTTCCCATCCCCTCACAGAATATTCCAAATGACAATTCCAAATGACAGATAACTACCTAAACTTTAGCAATAATTCAATAATAGCACTCTTTATTCTCTAACTCATTAATTGAGGAATAGAAGGAATGGGGCATAATGTGCTTAGTGAAGAAGAACCTTGTAGCCTTCTAATCATGATAGAAAGAACCTAGTGTCTACGTGGGACTAGTTCTATCCTCCTAAAGTCAGTTGGGGCAGGTACATTGGCTGGTGAACCATGAACTGTCCAACATGGGAAAAGGCTAAGATGCTTTAGGATCAACTCATGGTGAAGGTCAGAAAGTGAGCAATTAAAAGGACAATTATTGGGGCCGGGGGACTGAAAAATATATTGAGATTACCAGACATCATAAGAGGAAGAAAAATCGAAGACTGTAAATGTAAGGAAATAAACAAGCAAAAGAAAACATTAACAAATGAAGGGAATCCATCCTCCATATCTATTATACAAGTTCCGGATATCCATGATATAATACTGGAAAGTAAAAGAAAATACTTCAACATTTAATGAGGCTGAAGACCCTGTGGATTTTGAGGAAAAATATGGATCTCATAATATGTTGTTCCAGAGTTATTTAAAAAAATTAAATGCTTAGGGCTAAATTTATGGCCTGCATAATAAAAATAATTGGTAAATTTTTTAAATTGAATCTTTGATATTTCACCAAATAGCCCAAAAAAACAAACAAAAACAGAAACTTTCCAACTGATTAGGAATACTTTTATATACAAATGAAGGATAATCTGGGAGAAGGAAAAAAGAATATCATTAAAAGAAAACATACCCTCTATTCAAAACATTGATCTCGAAAACAAGCTTCATAACAATTATGGGTCTTTTCCAGGAGACAACAAAGTAAAAAAATAAATAAAAACCCTAAACCACCATAATGTAAGAAATATGAGAAAAATTACAACCTTTGAGCACCCTCCCCCCTCCAAAGCCAATTTTTAGTAAGTCCACCTGGAGAAAATATCCATGGTCAAACTTAAAGCAATATAATGATTAAATTTAATAATTCCACTGAGAAATAAACTGTTCAACAAGAATGACCTTCAAATTGCATAGGAAATTTGAATATATGAAATTGAAAAGTTTCTGTATCAATACAATTAACGTTTTCTGTTTTGATGTTCCTAGTCTAACAATTTTTAAAATGTTAGTGCTTATCCTTGAGGAAGGATTGACTAAAGGGAGTGTGCAAAATTATCCTTTGTCCTTACTATTTTTCTATCCAGACATGATGTTAGTAGAAGATCAAAGTAAGGAAATGGGTCTTGTTCAGTGGCACATGTTAAACTCAGTGGAAGTGTGCCCCAGATATTGGAGGGGGTCGGGAGGAGGGGAGGGAAGGAACTTGAGTCTTATAACCATGGAAAATTATTCTAAAAAATGTAATTAAAATTTTTTTTAATAAATTAAAAAATAATTTTGAAAAGGTGTGAAAAAGTATAGATATGTTCTACCATTACATATTATGCTTTTGTGATTTGTAATAAGTAGGGCACTTGAATCCAGGCATCCTTTCATTTACTAAGCACCATTCTACTATTTTTGGGGTGGAGGTTGTATTCTTTTTCCTCTTGAAATCTTAGATTATCATTTCATATTTAGGTACGTATACTATTACAGATCTTGGTTTTAAAAGTATACTTGTAAAATGTGAATATAATTCACAACGTTGGAAAATTTTTAGTTAGATGAAAAATTGGTGTATGTACTATAGTGGTAATAGCACTGACTTAGAAGTCCAAAGACCTGAGTTTGAATAATTCTCAAACTAACACTTAATGACCTTAGTCAAGTTATTTCTTCAGTTTTCAGGGTACCACTCTTGTTCTCCTTCTTATTTGTATCTTCACATTTTTCTTGGATGAATCCTCACCCAGAGAGCATCTTTTAACTTTAGATTCTACCCTGAATTCTCTTCTACATCTATTCTATTTTACTTGATGATCTCATCAACTCCCATGGATTTAATTACATTTCAGTGCTGACAATTTTCAAATCCCCCTATCTTGCCCTTCTTACATCTCAAACTATTTTTTAGACATCTTAAACTCAACATGCTCAAAACTAAATTCATTTTCTTTTCTCTTCAAAGATTCCTGTCCTCTCCAACTTTTCTTATTTTACTATAGAAAACAGCACCATCTTCCTGGTCCCTCAGACTTTAATACTAGATGTCATCCTGGACCCCTTCTATCTCTTAAAGCTCATCAGTTTCATCTCTGTAGCATTTCTCAAATATGCCACCTTTTCTCACCCTATGTTTTCTTTATTTCTGTGTCCTGCTAGTGGATCTGCTTGCCTCAAGTTGATATTTCTGTCCTCCATTCAGCCACTAAAATGGTTTTCTTAAATCATGTCTGACCATACTACCTCCTTTCTTGGTAAATTCCAGTGCTTCCTTATCTTTTCTAGCTTCATATACAAAATCCTTTGTTTAGCATTCAAAACTTTTCATAACCTAGTTCCTTCTTTGTTTTTTAATTCTCTGACTGCTTCCTTTCTGGCATGTACTTTTATAGTACAGTATATCTGGCCTCCCTTTTCCTCCAACAATTAAGACATTCTATCACTCAGCTATGGGCATTGTCTCTAGTTGTCCTCCTATTTCTCAAATCCTCTCTTTCCTCTGCTCTGCTTTCTGTCTTGCCTGGCTTGCTTTGTCTCAACTAAAATCCTGTCTTCTACAAGAAGCCTCCTTCTAGTGCCCTTTCTCTCAGTTATTTTCTTTTTAAACATATAGCTTGTCTGCACGTATTTGCTTGTTATCTTCTTCCCAAATTAGGTTGTAAGCTTCTTAAGGGCAAAGTCATTTCATTACCCCAGTACTTTAGTATAGTGCCCTGCTATAAGTAGGTGCTTAATAAGTATCTGTTGACTGATTTTTCTCCCTCCCTTTCTTCATTTCCCTGATCTATGAATACTATGCTATCTTCTATGTTTTATGGCATGATTTCTTAATGGTAACATCATCCATTTAGAATATGGAACAAGGACTTTGGTTGAAGCTTAATTTCTTTAAAAATGCTTTCCAGTATTTATATCTAGCAGTATCATAGGCAAGTTATTTCCTAAGTAGTTAATGTTTTCTAGTTCATTGAACAATAGATTATTGGGTTCCATTGTTCTCTTACCTAGTTCATTCTATTGGTTTATTTCTATATTTTTTAACCAAATCAAAAGATTTTGATGACTATTTACAGTATAGTCCAATATCTAGAAGTCCTATTCTTACATTATTCCTACCTTTTTGTTTCACTATTCCCATTATATTTTATAGATGTTTCATTCTCCACATGAATTTTCATTGATTTCTGTAAAGTATTGCTTTGATAGTTTGTCTTTGTATTATAGTACATTAGCTTCTTTGTTTCATCATTATATTTCCATACACTATCTATGAGCACTGATTATACTTCAGCAATTAAAGAGAATTTTGTGATTGAATTTATACAAATATTGAAGATGCTTTGAAAGTGGGAATTAATCTCACTTATTTTATGTATTTAAATGCTATTGTTATTGATATTTCTTTTCATATTATTCACTATGGAATTTTATTATTCTTAGATGGAGATACTTTCATTTTAATTGGTTTATTTTATAGCCTGGATTTTTGCCAAAATTATATCATTTTGTTTCATTTCTGATTCTTTAGGAATTTTATGTAAACTATCATCTCATCAGCAAAAAGGAATAGTTTTGTTTCCTCTTGATTTTAACTTTATTCCTTTAATTTATTTCTCTTCTTGTTGTTATTGGTGTTTTTAGAGCTAGATCAGTTAATAGTACCTTGAGTATCCTTGTTTTATTTGTGTGTTTACTGAGAAAGCTACTAGTATAATCCTGTTAAAAATGATGCTTCCTTTTGTTTTTTAAAAAATCATTAAAAGTTAGATTCTTCTATGCCTCTACTTTTGTAGGAAAATTCATATTTCTCTTAAATGGCATCAGTGTCCTTAAAAATTAGGGTGTTTTTGTTTTTGTTTTACTTTTCCCTCTCTGCATTTAGTTAAATCACTTTAATCTCTACTATTTCTCACTGGCCAAAAGTAATCACATCTGGCTAATTTCTTTTTGACTATTTTCAGTTAACAAATTCTGGTCACCATTACCACTTGAATAGATTATTGCAATACCTATCAGACTCTTTTAGCATGTAGCTGCTTCTTCCTCTAATCTAATTTGCATACAATTACCAGATTATCATCCTAAAGTGGAACTGTGCTCTTGGCACTCCTTTGCCCCTAAGTCTTCAGTGTATCTCAGGCACCTACCAAGTATAAAATACAGGATTCTTTTCCATATTTCACAACTTCTTTTATGGTGTGTCTCCACTTCCATTGTTCCCCTTTGTCTTTACTACTTATTAGCAAAATTTGACTATTTTCCATCCTGTCAGCACATACCAGTCTATCTCAGTAACTATCAAACAGAAATTTGTATTACTGACTTTTCTTGGACTCTCACCTTTCTTTTCAAACTCCCATTTGAATGTACTATCATTACCTCAGACTTATACTCTTTTACAGTATTTATCTAATCTTCTAAAATAGTTATCGTTTATGCTTTCTTTTCTCTTAATACCACTGGTTTCCCAGTTGCACATTTTGAAACTTTGAGAAATTTGACTTTACCCACTCCTTTTTTGGTAGATTAATATGTGGGAATATGTAAGATATGAAAATATAGATTGGGAAGTTAATTCGTAGGAATAGTATAAAGTATTTTAAGATATAAATAGAGGGGTTTATATTTCATCTTAAAGGACATAGGGAATTATGGGCATGTTTTGTTTGAGAATGGCATTATACCTGTGTTATGGAAAAAAACATTGGCATTTGGGTGAAGTATAACTTAGAGTAGAGACATATTTGAAGCATGAAGACCAATTTGGAGATCATAGTAACACTCTAAGAAAGATGTAATGAGGATTTTAAGTTCATTGATATCTATGTTAGTAGTTAGAATAAAACAGATGTAAGAAATGTAAATAAAGAGTGACAGAAATCGAATACTAATGGAATATGTGATGTGAAAGTAAAAAATCTAGAATAATTTTAGTAATAATAAGAAACATTCAAATAATAATTTTTAAACCTGGGTAATGAAAAAAAATGGTGGAATCTTTTTAGAGAAATATTAAAGTTCAGAAGATAAGTATTTTGAGAGAAAGATAAAAAAATGAATAATGATCTAGACTTTTTAATTATTTTTTTGCCTTTGTATCCCCAGTATCTGTCTCTCTCATTCTCTCTCTCTCTCTCTCTCTCTCTCTCTCTCTCTCTCTCTCTCTCTCTCTCTCTCTCTCTCTCTCACACACACACACACACACACACAGTTTATTAATAAATTATTTTTTACCTGATTGACTGATTGAGCTATCCAAAAGGCAGTTGGTAGTGCCGGCCTGGATAGTAGGTCTAGATATATAGATCTGTGTACTCTATGCTGAGAAATGGTAATTAAACCCATGGGAACTAATAAGATCACCAAGTCATATTAAAGATTTAAGAGGATATTGACACCCCCCCCACTCCCATCCATTCAGTTAGTACATTTGATATAAATAACGAAGTCAGGCTTGTAGGCGGAAAAACATGACACAGACAACCCAGAGAAGAGAGAGGATCTGTTCGTTGTCCAAAGCTATAGAGATGGCAAAAATGATGGACTGAGAAAATCATCAGAATTGTTCCACATATCTATTTTCTAAGTATGTAAAGACTTATGATCAGTAGTCGGGGCACTTATTCATAGTTTATATTTCTGTAGCAGTGCATTAGACAGATACATAGATAGATTGATTGATCCCTGAGACTTATAAAACTTATTTTGATTTCCATGGTTACAGTGCTGGAAAAGAAAAAGAGTAAAAGAACAGAATTTTTAGAACATCTATAAATGCCAGTACCCTAAATATATGCCTTTAACTAACATGTTGACGTACTATTTTTAGAAATTAACAACACTATTGATATTCCAGTGGAAAAGTATAGGAAAAACATAAGCATATTGTCTCTAAATGGCAGAATGTTTCAATCATCTTGGAGTAGGAATCTATGAGAGGTGATAGAGTTGTTTTCATTGTGCATCCAACGGCAATAATAAAAATCTTTTCATGGATACTTCATCATTTCTTCTTATAGTGCTCATGATGGGTATAATCAAAGAGACCACCATGAAGATAATCATAGCTTATGAGCCTACATCTGTTGGAGAGGATGAAAAGGTAGAACAATAACTTGACAAAATATTTCAAACCAAGTAAAAACTAAACTTTTATAGTTCTGGATTTTAATGAGAAGTTTGGTATAAGGGAGAAAAAAAGAAAAGTGTTGAATCAGATTTTAGAAATGAGAGAGAGCCAAGACTTGTTGACTACATCAAAGCTTCATGTATTCATAAAAATACATTTTCTGGACAAATTAGAAGACTATACAAGATCAATATCAACAAACATCCACCCCCTAAAATAAAAAAAATGATGAGAACTTTTATGCAATCAGACTATAAGACTAATTCCAACTAAAACAAAAGTCAAAATGAAGATCATAATTGCAAGAAAGAATAAAGATGAGAAGTTTCTTCATTAAAATTGCAAACCCTTCTACTTGAACTATTCAGAGGAATTATTGTTCCAGAAAAATGAGAAAAGACAAAGAAGATTGATATTGATTATTACCATTTCTTATGAAACTAATATAAAGCAATCACCTCAACTAGGTGGCCAAAAGAAACTAGGAGCTATCTTGGCTGATGAGCATTTGTTATTCTTGCCATGTAGGAAGGAATCAAAGACAACCCCTGTGTAAAATTCAAACTTACTTGTAAAATACCAGAGAAAAATATTATGTTATGAGCACCACTTCAAGACCAGGCAGCAAGTATCTAGAAAACTTAATATTGAGGTCAAAGGTTCTACAGTATCCTAGAATGCATTCAGAGAGATGAAGACACAGGAGGACAATAGATAACTGAGAAATGGGACAAATGTATTAGTGTTTCTCTAAGTACCTATGTCAACAACAGTGGAAAATTTAGACTTGTCCTCAGCTCCTAATGCTTAGTTGATTTTATACCTTTAAGACAGAGCTGGAAGTACAGCCAGATGAATCAAGGAAATTTTTGCTGACCATTATACAATCTTGAAAGCACTAATATCATTTTTCAAGTGATCCAAGAAGGAAATGAAAGCTCTCATCTGTTGTGGGTAATGCAGATTACATTCCAGTCTCTTATGACTTTTCCCATAACTTCCAATAAACTCTACGCATCTCTCCTACCCAGATATGTGCAGTGCTCTTTTCATACTTATCCTTGAGAACCTAAGCAATTCATCAGTCAGTCATATCTTATACTTGCTTAGTTAGTTAAACATTTAAGTGCCCAGCATATGAAAGATACTCTATGAGAACTTTTTTACTCCACTACTTTTCAGTAATATGTATACTTTATATCATTTATGTCTTCTGTTTAATTAGTTATTCAGTGGTATTCTGTAGCTAACTCATGCCCGAGATATCTCCCTTTGACCTGTGGTTGATGACCTGCAACTTTAATTTTTATGAGACTGCCATATAGCACCATTGGCCAAATATTAACAGGATGAGTTTTTTTTCACCTCAGGAAAAGGTTGGTGTAATTAAGCACTGTGTGATTTCCCAACGACAATCTAGACCATTTGCTTGTTCAATTTTTTTATCTAATTTATCGTGAATCAGTATACACACATACAGATAGACCCACTGTATAGATTGCTCATCTAACTGTAAATAACAGTCTGCACAATAAACACTATTGATCTACTTTGTTTTCCTTGTATAGGTGGGTTTAGTTCTTTCAGTGATTATACAATTTTCCACAGGTTGTTTAAAGGAATATGGGAAGTATTTGTTTATAAAATATCTATGATTATGAAAGCTAGCTAATCTCATCATGTGAAATAAAAAGATAAAACGCATAGATATCTCACGTCCTGCACTAGTATTCATAAAATGAAAAAAAGGTCTAGAGAATCCCACATAAGAAACGTCTCATTGATATGGGAACATTTTGCATATGTAAGTTGTTTTCTGCACTGATTGGAGTGAATATAGATCCACTGAATATAATGCTCTAATTGAAAATAATGTGTAGAATTGTTATTAAGTTAATTTTAAAATAAAACGTTAACAGTCCTTTGTCATTCAATTAGTTTATGATTATATAATAATGTTAATGATGTTAATTTTATACAGTTTCTTTTTTAATTTGGAAAAACAATAATTATTAGAATCTTCATTAACCACAAATTAAAGAGTTTCTTATAAAAATTTATTTGGGTGGGTACCATAGTGAAAATGTATGACTTGCCTTGTATGGAGCAGTAATACTTATGTCATTTGTCTATTTTTGTTTGTGCTATAATGTAATACTAAAAACTGGTTGGTTCTTTTCCCTTTTTTTTAAAGGAGTATTATGATCAAGTATTTATTCTGATAATTTCTAAATGCAGTACCCTTTTTCAGCCTATCCATTGTTTAAGAAAAAGCCTGGGGTACTTTTTACTCAAACTTAGTATAATTTTGAAAATTTAAATTGTTTTATACTTTAGTAATACACAATACCTCCTGAGAAAAGTTGAAGCATTTATAGTACATTAATATAATTTTCTTGATTGTTTTTTTTTTCCTCACCCACTCCCCAGGTGCTATTCAAGTATTGGAAAAGTTCAAGATGCCTTTATATCTTATAGGCAGTCAATTGATAAATCAGAAGCAAGTGCAGATACATGGTGTTCAATAGGGTAAGACTTTGTATAAAATAAACAGCATTATGACTTTTTTATAAATCAAATAAAAAACTTTGCATGCTGCACAATATACTAGATATCTTGTTGGGATTAATAATCCTCTTTAGAAGATATTTAATTCTTTCTTTCTTTTTTAGTGTGCTCTACCAACAGCAAAATCAGCCTATGGATGCTTTACAGGCTTATATATGTGCTGTACAATTGGACCATGGCCATGCTGCAGCCTGGATGGACCTAGGCACTCTGTATGAGTCCTGCAACCAGCCTCAGGATGCTATTAAATGTTATTTAAATGCAACTAGGAGCAAAAATTGTAGTAATACCTCTGCACTTGCAGCACGGATTAAGTATTTACAGGTAAAATTAAATAGTATTTACAAAAGTGACAGTTTTTGTTCATGACACACCAGGCAGGAAGGGGTGGATGGCAAGTTTGTCTAGTTGTGTCATGGTGTTTATGATCTGTTTTCATACTTTGTATACATATCATAGCTTGTAGTATTATTTTATGTTCCATTTTTAAGTAAGATATAAAGTATTTTAATATACTCTTTTGCACATTTACTCAGTTGATGCATATTAATTTACATAACTTTTTTTTCTATGTATTGTCTACATTTTTAAGTTTCCATAGCATTTTAGAGAAAGAACACAAACACTGTCTTTCACTCTTGCTTGAAGTTTCATAAGATAATAATTATGAGAGCTCAACTTTGTTCTGATTCTCACAAAGGTTTATATTCTGGTTACCCTCTTTATCCTTAGTATCTTTCTAAAACCCCAAATTTAGAATCTATTTTCTTTAAAACATAATTAGCTACAGCATTTAGGAAGATTTAGTGGACTTGCTCTTACTAAAGTAGGCTTGTGTTAAATTTGCTTTTTACATAATTTTTCCTAGGCTCAGTTGTGTAACCTTCCACAAGGTAGTCTACAGAATAAAACTAAATTACTTCCTAGTATTGAGGAGGCATGGAGCCTACCAATTCCCGCAGAGCTTACCTCCAGGCAGGGTGCCATGAACACAGCACAGCAGGTGAGAAGTTGGGTTATATTCTGCAGGTGCCCAGCTTTAAGGGTTATTTGAATCTTTAGTGGTCAAGCTTATTTTACTAAGTGCAGGACTGGCTTTCAATAATAAAAAGCCTTTGATTTAATTACAAAGGGATTCTAGATCAAGGTAACACTCCCTATAATGTGGGAGAAATTTGGGGTACCAATTTAGAACCTTTGTGGATTTTCATGATTTTGAGAGAAATTTCTCAAGTAGAAATGCTGCAGTGATTATATCCTTAAAAAATTTTTTTAATCCCAAGGAAGGTACACATTCCTCCACTGATAATTCATTTGATTTTGATTTTCAATCATTGTAATCAGCTATGTCCACATAGCTTTGAAAATTATGCAGCTTATAAAAGTTTTTAATTTGAAGGAAAGAATTAAGAGTATATAGAACCATATTTTTGTCTTCCTTCTGTGATCCTTAGGCTTGTAAACCTCATCATCCAAATACTGAACCTGTATTAGGCCTCAGTCAAACACCAATTTCACAGCAATCCTTGCCACTACACATGATTCCTTCTAGCCAAGTAGATGACCTGTCCAGTCCTGCCAAGAGGAAAAGAACATCTAGTCCAACAAAGGTATATATTCTAGAGAACTAGAAAACCCCAATCCAAAACCAGGTCCAAAGTGCACGAAGATTTTGAAATTAGAACATTATTTGTTCTGATTTTTATACTTGTGGACATCAGGGAGTGAAAGGTTTGAGTTTCTCTGATAATTATACATTTTTAACACTGTATTTCATCATGAAATCCTAGCATCATAATAAATAAAGCTAGAGATTAGATTACATGCATCAGGCCATTTTATTCATTTCCCTGCTGCTAAGATATTAAAACGCTTTTCACCATCACTTTCCAGTAGCACCGAAGTTTAAAAAAAAATGTTGGGTCTAAATGACAGCATGCTTTTTTAAAAAGGAATCATTTGTTTCATAATTTGAGGGTGGTGGGTGCGAGGGTGGGTTTAAAGAATCAATATGTTTATATATACTATTAATGATTTTTCCCTTCCCTAAATTTAATATTAACCATTCAAATTGTCATTTAAAAATTCTACCTTTGAAAGACCTTAGTATTTAAAAATAATTTCATAGACAAACTGCAGTATTTTATTCCAATTCATTGTCATTTAGTCCCCATTAGTTATTGTTGTGTGGGGGTAATCACTATATATCCTTTCATCATTTTAACTTTTTAACATGTTTTCTTCAGAATACTTCCAATACCTGGAGTAGTGGCCATACAGTGTCACATCCTCCAGCACAGCAACAAATTCATTCATGGTGCTTGACACCACAGAAATTACAGGTATGTATCTCAAAGAAATGAAAATTTTAAGGTTTAGAATGTTTGTTTTCTTTTAGTCTGCCCAAAAATTATATTCCTGGAAAATTCATCCTTCCTTTGAAAATATACCCACTCTAAATAATTTATCATGTACCACAATGCTGATGGGTTTAACTGAAAGAATCCCCCATTTGGAATCAGAAGGCCTTGGTTTTGAGTCTAGTCTAGCATTTACTATCTTGGTGGCCTTGGAAAAACTTACTTTTAACTTAGCTTGTGCAATACCTATCTTCAGTTTTTGCCTTGAGAATTAAATGAAATAAGATATAGATATATCTTATTCCTTTTCTTGTTACTGTAAACAACAGTATCCACATGCATTTTAGAATCAAACTCCTAATATTTAATACAGATATTGCCAGAATATAGAAGTATTGCAGTGTCTTAAAGTTAATCATGTTAAGGAAAGGTGGGAGTATGTGTGGGGATAAGGGAGACGTGTGGGTCTAAAGTACATTTTTCCCTTTATTTCTTGATTTCAAATTTTAGATTTCTATACTGCACTGGATTTTTATGGGCTATACATTTTAACGTTATTATTTAAATATTTCTGAGGTCAAGCATTTTTGTGAAATATGACTAGAAAAGAACATTAATAAGTAAACTACTAATATGAAAATATGTTAGAGAGACCCTGCTATTGAGATTGAGCTCTCTGAGATGTTTAAGAAATATAAAAATATACTAGGTTTAAATCCCTAATATAATACATTTACATAATAAAATTAGAGAATTTTGTTGAAATTTCTTCTGGAAACTTTTTTTACTGAATTTTGCTTTAACTGGAAAGTCATATGGGACTTGTGAATCTCACTTTTATGAATTTTGTGGTGTTTGTTTTGTTTTGTTCTGTAACCTGATTCATTTCAGTTCCTGTGTATTTGAAGGGAAATGTGAGGAGGAGGAGAAGGGGAAAGGAAATCTGATATTCATTGCATCTTACCCTTTCCTTGTCCCTCAGGCAGCTACAGAATTGAAGGGAACCAGATCATCTGATGTTCAAATGTAGAAAATGCTTTAAAAAGGGCAATCTTTTAAAAAAAAATAACAATTCAGTTTCACCAGCACTGTTTGGGTGCTAAGATGCAGGAAAAAGAAAACAGGATTAAGAGACAAGCAACCTTGGACAGCCAGGTAGCTTAATGGATTGAGAGCCATGCTTAGAGATAGCAGGTCCAGGATTCTAGGCACTTAGTAGCTTTTTGACCTTGGGCAAGTCACTTAACCTCCATTGCCTGACCTTTCCTGCTCTTCTTCCTTGGAACCATACAAGATATTGCTTATAAGATGGAAGATAAGGGTGAGAGAGAGACAGACATTGGGAACCTACTTTCAAATTTAGCTCTTCACCTTTCTGTACCTAAGTTTTCACATTTGGAAAAGAGCTCAGAATAAATGGTCTCAAAGGTCTCCCAAATCTTAATCTAGACTTTTTAAGAAGATAACATATGGACTTTATATATTCATTTCTTCAGTGCCTACAATATGATTAGGTTTGTATGATGTCTTTGGGGAAGCTAGACTCAAACTAAAAGTATTTAATATGGGGAACATTTTATATTTCTGGGAAAATGTAAGATAATGTAAAAGGTTAGTCATTAATCAGAAATATCCAATGATACTAATTATTTGAAACATTTCTAAATAAAAGGAAATGTAGATTTTGACATGTGATTCAAATGATTAAATCTAGTAATAGTTGTAATAATAGTAGAATCTTAAGTATTGGAAGAAACTTAGAAGATACATAGTCCAATACTTTCATCTTACTGTTAAAAGAAGCTGAGTTCAAGGGATTATGTCACACATCTAATTTATAGCAGAGGTTGAAATCAAGACCACATTTCATGGAGTTTTGCTATTTTGAAAGGCTAAGGTTCTTACTTTCTCTGGCTCTTTATTTGTTCTATATCCAGATGTAGTGATCACTTTATATTGGTCATATGCAAATTTTAATTTTTGCTTCATTTTTCCCAAAGCACTTGGAACAGCTTCGTGCAAATAGAAATAATTTAAATCCAGCACAGAAACTAATGCTGGAGCAACTGGAGAGTCAGTTTGTTTTGATGCAACAACATCAGCAGGTGTGTATAAAGTGATTCTCTATGATTTATAAGGTACACTTTCTCCTTTATTAATGTTTAAAATCATTGTAAGTGCCTGCTTAAATTACCAGACTAATACCTTCTATTTATTTTATAGTATAGTTTTTGATATGTACTTTTATTTGTAGTGTTGGAAATAAGTTTTTAGAGAAAACTAAGTATTAAAAATCATTGTCTATTCAGTGCCAAGTATAGTGCTAGGCTTTTGGTAATACAGATATAAAAGTGAATTAAACTGGCATTCAAGAAACTTACATTCTTCTTGGGTTTTTTTTCTAGTTCTCAATCAATAAAATATTCTACTTAAAAGAAAAACCTTGTTTTTCTCTCTTGTACTTTTAGCCCAAAGAAATAAATATTACAGAAAATTCTTCATATATTGTTAAACATGGTATTAATGTGTCATTAACACCATAATATTCTTTTGATTCACATGAGAAATTTATCTTTCTTCTGCCACCCCCCCCCCCCCATCCCCACCCCCCCTAGATGAGACAAACAGGAGTTACACAGGTACGAACTACTGGAATTCCCAATGGGCCAACAGCTGACTCATCACTGCCTACAAACTCTGTCTCTGGTCAGCAACCACAGGTTGCTCTAACCAGAGTGCCTAATGTCACTCAGCCTGGAATCCGTCCAGCCTGCCCTGGACAGCCTTTGGCAAATGGACCCTTTCCAGCAGGCCCAGTTCCCTGCAGTACAGCAAGAACGCTGGGTAGTACAGACACTATTTTGATAGGCAATAATCACATAACAGGAAGTGGAAGTAATGGAAACGTGCCTTACCTGCAGCGAAACGCACTCACTCTACCTCATAACCGCACAAACCTGACCAGCAGCGCAGAGGAGCCGTGGAAAAACCAACTCTCTAACTCCACTCAGGTAATAGGATAACAACTGCATTATTGGTTGGATATGGTGAATAATTTGCCTATATTTTTAACCTTAGAAAAAAAGAAAAGACCTAGTGAATGAGTGAGAGAGAGAGAGAGAGTGAGAGTGTGTATGGCAGGCCATTTGTATCAGTACCTTGTGTTTTTTGTTTTTTTGATGTTTCATTATTTCATCTTCATTTCCTAGATCTTCCTCCCCTCTTAGGGAGCCATTCCTTTTTGCAAACGAGCAAAAAACGGGATGGGGGGGAGCATTTCAAAAAAGCTAGTCATTACATTAGCTTAGGTGTGTCACATCCCTTCAAAGAAGGTTGGGAAGTACCTTTTAGTATCTCTTCTTTTGGACCAACCTTGGCCATTTCAGTTTCATGGCCTTGTTTGGGTTTTTTGTTGTTTCTTTTTATTTTGTTGTAGTGCACATTGTTTTTCTGGTTCTGATTACTTCACTTTGCCAATAGTTCATATAAGTTTTCCCATTGTTTCTGTATGTTGTTAGACATTGTTTCTTATGCTGTATGCTTTTTTTGGGGTAATAATTTTTCATTTTAGGCACTTAAAACATTTTTTTAGCCATCCATCAAATGATGGATATCTTTGCATTCATTTCTAATGTGCTATTATACAACTTGCTTCTTTAAATATTTTGGTTTATATAAGACCTCTTTTTTATTATTGATTTTCTTGGGGATGATGAGAAGAGGATATGCCTAGGTAACTGACAAGCTGATGTTTGAGATCAATATTTTCCCCCAGGATTATCGAATAATTTAGACCTTTATTAATGCAGACAAGAATGAGTACTTGGTTGGCTTGAAGGAAAGCCTGTTTACTTGTACTCATTAAAATTTTTAATTTTCTTAGAAAAATAAGGTTATCAAGGGATCCTCTTTACAGTATTTCATATCCTTGACTTAAAAACTCAATAGGAGATGAACTCTAATAGTATTGAACTGGAAATTTAAAAATGTTTTTTATGGATAAAATGAACTACTGTTTCAGCCAAATAATTCAAAAATACTGTTTTCATGATTATAAACCTATGAAAAAGGAGTGAGAAGAATGAATTTTTAAAAGTAATCATTTTTAATTTTATTCTTTTTTGACAGATAATCTGGACATTTCTTATCTTGAAAACAGGTTTCTTAACACTTCATCCATCCAAACTATAGTCTCACTAATCTTAGTATTTTGAATTCAGACAGTGTCAAGCAATGTACTAGGTGCTGGCCTATCCAAATATAAGGATCTTCATTTTCTAATGAGAAAGAAAAGTATAAAAATACATACATTACCAAATACAAGGTTGTTTTTGAAAGGGAGGACACTAATGAGCATATTAGGAAACACTTCATTTTTTAGGTAGTATTTAAATGGTCAGGTCGAGAATCATTGAGTCCCTACTCTATTATATCATAAAAAAGAGGTAATACCTAATTGTATAAAAACTATGTCTTCAAAATCGTTTCATTAAACATGATGTTTAAGTTTTCTGATTAAATTTCTTTCCTATCTGTTAATTATCTTGTATTTGTTCAGTTTTTGTTTTACAAAATATGCATGGAAGAAGGTATACTAGTGAACTAACATTAGGCCAAAAGTTCTACATTTCAGAATTCTGAAGGCATTGAAGCTGTTTTTAAACTACATTTGTTCAAGAAGTTGATTGTAAAATGGCT